>NC_134470.1:1462097-1884957 GCF_964194025.1 Convolutriloba macropyga
TGATATAGGGGTTAAATGATACGGGGGTGAAAAAAATTGGGGTAACACGATAGGGGGTTAAATGAATAGGGGTGAAAAAGTGGGACACCTCAAATGGGGGCGTATAAGATTAAAAGATGAAAAAAAAACCGGTGACGAAAAGTGGAAAAGTGTGATTGGGCTCTTATCAGGCTCCTTTCAATGATAGAGAAGGAAATTGGGTCGCGGTGTCAAGCTTGAAGAGAAGACTGGAAGTAAATGTTAAGTGACTCCATTTAAAGTCACTGAGAACTTTTGGCTTTTATTGAGAACCACTTAGAGGTTCGAGATAATACGTCAGAATTTAAAATTAACTTCAGTAGAGTCAGGAACCATGCTTAAAAACGCCGCGAAACACGCACGAAAAGTCTACGGGAGTCAATGTCTGGCTAAGTAGGAACGTCTGGCATTTTAATTTCTGACACTGAAAACTTTTTAGTGTTTTAAAAACAACTAAAACTTTTGCAAAATTTGCCATTGTAAAGTAGGACGAGACCTAAAAATTAATTTCCAACACACATTGTTTGGGTAATAAGGGCTGTAGTGCAACACAATTGTTGGCAATTTTTCTGTATATTGCGGCATATTTCGAGTACTGTTTACAATTATAAGTGGCGGCTTTCCACTGAGAATTTTCTAACTAGTCAGGACTGACTGAAGAGAAATCCAACTGAAGAACTAAATCTATATAAAAGTGACTTCATGTTTTTGAAAAAGAGAGCTAATCAAAACTTCAAAGGATAAAGCGAAAAAGACAGGGGGTACGAGGGTAGAGCTGTGTTTCTGTCACCTATGCCGCCACCTATGATTTTATACAGTACTCGAAATATGCCGCAATATACAGAAAAATTGTGTTGCACTACAGCCCTGATTACCCAAACAATGTGTGTTGCGAAATTAATTTTTAGGTCTCGTCCTATTTTACCAATGGCAAATTTTGCAAATGTTTTAATTGTTTTTAAAACACTAAAAAAATTTCAGTGTCAGAAATTAAAATACCAGAAGTTCCTACTTAGCCAGACATTGACTCCCGTAAACTTTTCGTGCGTGTTTCGCGGCGTTTTAAGCATGGTTCCTGACTCTGCTGAAGTTATTTTCAATTTCTGACGTATTATCTCGAATCTCTACGCGGTTCTCAATAAAAGCCAAAAGTTCGCAGGGACTTTATGTGGAGTCACTTAACCGTTACTTCAAATCTTCTGTTCAAGCTTGACACTGCGACCCAATTTCCTTCTCTATCATTGAAGAGAGCCTGATAAGATTCCAATCATACTGTTCCACTTTTCGTTACCGGTTCTTTTTCATCTTTTAATCTTGTACGCCCCAATTTGAGGTGTCCCACTTTTTCACCCCTGTATCATTTAACCCCTATATCATTTAACACCTTTATCATTTCACCCCGATTTTAATCTTTCTTTACAATAAAGGTTATTAAATTGGCAATATAATCATTTGGCCATGCATCGCGGGTCATGGTCATGCCTCAGCGGCCCGTGGGACTTGATATGAAAGAATCACACCCGAACATGGGATTAATTTATCCACCTAGTTATGACAAAACATGTCTTTAATGTCGACTGCTAAATCGCGGGATGAAATGACAGAGGGGTTAAATGGTAGAGCGGTGAAAAAATCGGGTTCAAATGACAGGGGTTAAATGAATAGGGGTGAAACAGCGGGACACCCCTCGTACACCCACACAATCGCGATTGTCACATCAGACTCATCCAACATAGATGGTCAGATATCTGTTAGGGATCTTTTCAACTTTGTAGACATCAAATGGTATTGACTTTCAGGATCTTTTCCCTCATGTGTGTGCGTGTGTGTGTGTGTGTGTGTGTGTGTGTGTGTGTGTGTGTGTGTGTGTGTGTGTGTGTTTGCAAGAGAGAGAGAGAGAGAGAGAGAGAGAGAGAGAGAGAGAGAGGCAATTAATCTTACTTGCCGTAAAAAACCATATAAGGTACCTTATGAGCTCAGTTCTTATGAGATCGCTAAAAGCAACAAAAAGTACCATTTAAGTTCTTGTTTTATTTGCAAAGGTGCCGACTATTCAAATATGATCCATTGTAAAAGTGAGCTTCCGGTAAAAAAAAGTACTGCTTTACTATTTTTTAGTATCTTTAAATATCAATTTCGACCTCTGAATTATGCCTTTTTACTTTTAAGGAGAATATAGGAATTGTTCATCTTGTGAAAAAATACTTTCGTTTTGAGTAGCCTTTGTGAACAAACTAATGCTTGTCTTTGCTTTGCGAATGGCTTGTGCAGCTTAAAAAGAGATGGGACTAGCCATTATAGAAATTATTTAAATTCATTTTCAGTTTCAAATTAATTTAACTTATTGAAATACAAAAAATATTGATTGTAGGGTATCATAATCTACACGGTGAGACAGTGGGAGTGGGATATTTCAGCCATATTTTAGGGGAGGGGGGAGTTTATAAATCAGGCCATATTTCAACACGTAGCCTGATTTTTTAGCGCTAATTCAGAACTTTACATTGTCAGCATTTTTCACCAATTCCCAAATTTCTCCACAGCTAATAAGCACCTCTCACAGCTGTTTCCGCGCTAAATTTAGTTGGAGGGGGGGGGGGGGGGGGGACAGTCTCTAACTGAAATGTGAATTAACTCTGTTCACGCTGATTTAGTGAAAATAAACTTGCTACAAGCAAAGTAGTTCTTCTGTAAGGCTGTGGCGTCATGTCCCCACTTGTGATAATCCCGCATTTGAGCTGCATTTGCAGACAGGTACTTTTCGCCCGGGTTCCCCGTGGGCTCATAAGTATTGATTGATTCCTCGTACACCCACACAATCGCAGCCGTCACATCAGCCCCATCCGCCAGAGTTCTCCAGATTTCTGTTTGGGGATCTTTTCAACATTGTAGACATCTGATGGTATAGATAGACCGGGTCTTTCCCATTATAGCCCCCCCATGAAAATATTGCCCCCCCATTATGGTATATTTACCATAATTGGGGGGGGGCTATAGGTTATCTGACCACTAAGCTGGGGGGCTATAATGCGAAAGACCCGATAGATCTATTTAGCTTTTTCGTATAAATAAAATAAAGCAAGGATGATCAACGGGGACATCGTGTGACTTTCATAATCTTTTCCCCATCTTTGTGCCCCCCCCCCCCCGCCTCCCTCCTCCCCCCCGCCCCCCACCCAGCTTAGTGGGTGCATATTATTTGCACTCCCAAGACGCACGTGCTATATTTTTACATAATGGTTTACTATGTAATGGCACGCTCTCTGTAATTAGAAACACAAACGGAAAAGATCCGACCTTCATTTCATCAAAACTACTCAACGCTGAGAAACCTCCCGATTTGACAAGACCGGTCAACAGCTGTCAGAGCTTGCAGGAAATGATAGCATTTGACTGTTTTTGAGCGGTTTTCCCGAAAAATGTTGTGTTTCCCGGAGAAAATTTGGTTCTATTCAAGTCGAAAATTTGGATCTATCCTGCTTCCCCGACCGTTTAAAAACCCATGGGGGGAAGGTAACATTTTATTCCCACTAAGCTGGGCAGGGGAATAAGATTTTATTTTTATTCCCACTGAGCTGGGGGGAGTGGTCACTGATCACTGCACTTAAACTGTTTGTCTACAACATAAAACTATAGTGATTTGAACAATTTTGGCTAATGTTCAATGTTTGTCACTATCCTCTGACACACACATCATTAAACCAACATAATTAACAAATAGATTTTCGTTCCGACCCCACTTGTGGGGAAGGAAGGAACTATATGCTCAAATGGTTTTTTTTGTTCACTCAATTTTGGCCGATCGATATATTCATCGTAGAGAGTTGAGACCGGTATCATTAGAAAGCTTGTCCTGCGTAGAATATAGAATTAAAAAGATTTTCTAAATTTTAGTTTAATACAGGGAGTTATAGAGGTTTAAATTTTCAGAAAATCGAGTGAATTCGGGTGAGATTTTAATCACATTTGCCGGAAATTTTTCCTAAAACTTCGCCAATGTTGCTAAAATTTGTTAAATTTATTAGAAAGTGTTGTTGATTTTTATTTCTAAAGACAAAAAACTTTATTTTAGGCTATTTTAATTAATTTTTTTGTCAAAAAGTCTGGCAAAATTTTTTCAAAATTCAGACTATTTCATCAAAAACAGCACGAAATAAGTTTCTTTAGTCCAGTTTGATTAAATTTACAGGAAATACAGACCCAAACACCACAAACAAAACCCTTGTAGACTGAAGATGGGGCGTTTTTACTCCAAATTCTGTTGAGAGTGCTCTGTAATTAAAACTTTGCCGTTTTTTGCTAAATTTATTCGTTGATTATCAAAAACCCAGCATCCATTTTTGAGTTTTTAACTAACAAATTATCAATATCTAGAACATTCGAAAAATTAAGTGTTCCTAATAAACAAACAGAAAAAGCAGGGCTAGTTTTGAACCAATCTTGGACTGCTATAATCCAGAAATAATTCGGATTTTAATCAGTCGGTTTTTTATTAAAAAAATCGATATTTTCTACATTAATAAAATAACAGAACATTTCAAACCGAAGCTCACTAATGATAGGTCCAAATGGACTCCTAAATAGCTCCACAATATTGTTTCCAGTTGATTACTTGAATGCTTATGGTTGTTTTGACTTTTAAAAGTATTTGTTTTTTAAATAAATAAAGACCTTTTGAACTTTGTCTCTATTTTTCTCTTAATTTGGTCAACTTTTAGCTTATTGTCAGCAATGAAAGAATGCTTCTTTTTTCCATTGAAATCAAATTCAATCTCTATTACGGTTTACGCCTTAATTTATGTTTTTCTGGCTTTGATATTACTAGATTTCACATTTAAAAAAAATTTTAGGTATTTGCCCATTTTTCACGTTTTCTAGTTTTGTCACATTATCACGTCATTGACAGTTCGTATATCACATTATTGGCTTTAAAAATAAGACACAATTGATATTAATAAAATCCTGGAAGATATGGATTATCATTTTAACGGCTTCGACACTACTTTCTCGAAGAAATTATTTGATTTTTTAAAACTTTTCTTTAACTGTCCTTTCTACTTTGTCTTTCTAGTCGTATGAAAATTCCAGTACGATGACACGGTTTCCTTTGCTTTTCATGGAAGAATAAATGACCTGACATTCTGATTTTTGTAGATAGCGGATGGTTTTCATGACTCTGAAAACAATTGTTTTTTAAATTAAAAAAGGACACTTTGTGGCTTCGCAATTTTGGTCATTTTATTGTCTGTTTGTTTTCTAGTCTCGTTATCAACAAGCCAAATATGACATTTTGGTTGTCAAAAGAAGGTTTCAAGAGGGATTGGTGTCACACAACCTAATCTTTTTATTGAATTCGTTGACTTTACTGGCTTCGACACTGAAAAAAAGTAAATTAATATTTGATTTTGTCAAGTTTGACGTTCTTTTTGTAGACGTAAGACATATTCCTGATAATTTCAATTCTCAAGAGCTTGCTTTGGAAGAATAAACGAACCTATTTAATTTTTTCATTCTGTAATTAAAGGCGGTCATGTCTTTGGAAAAACTTTTTTCGAAAAAAAAACTTAAGTGTTACCTAATTTTGCATTTTTTAAAATTTTTATCTACTTTTTACCTAGCTTCATTATTGAGAAGTTACATATTACATTATCGTTGCTCACCGAAAATGCAATCAAACATATTTTGATGGCCATATTATGGCTGTACGGTTTCGAAAGCGTTTTCTGTCAATTTTAAATGATTTTTTGGTTGTTGTCCATTTGTTGTTTTTTTTTGTAACCGCATAAAAAATTGGATACCGCATTTCTTTATTGCATCTACAAAGAATTGGTAATCGTACACCAATGAGATTTTTTAGTTGACGTTTAATGTTTTTCATAAATTTGAAATTAATCGTTTAAAAAAAATAAGCGAAATTTACAGCTTTACTGTTTTTGTTCTTTATTGTCTTTTTGTTTCCAAGCCTTTTTTTAGTAGTTCCATATTTGGTGAATTAAAAATTTCTGGCAAATTAAAAGTTATTTTGCTGATTATCTGTTTTATCTGACGCTGTTTGACTTTGTTATTAAGTTTTGGTTATTTAAAACGGACATGAAGTTTTTGATGTAATTAATTGTTGTTGTTGTTGTTCGATTTTACTGTTCGTCTTGACTCGCTTGGTTTTTATTTGCACATGTCATCAATCTAATGCAACATTGTTCACTCCACCACTGAGTTATTTGCTTTGGAGGCTATCTTTTCGTTCATACGCCAGTTTTTAAAAAAGAATTACTTGAGATTTTGGGTTTTTCCATGTTCCTCATTTGGTAGACAATCATGCCAAAATTGTGGATGAGAGGAGTCGGAACCTTATGTGCAATTACACATTACAAAGTCGCCATGTTATACTTTACAATGCATTTGTTTCAATATTCCACCAGTAACCTCGGCCTAAATTTAAATCTGTTGATTACGAGCGGTGGCCCGTAATGGTAATTTTGATTTTTTTAATTTCTACACAGAAATAATTAGATCAACAAAATTTAAATTAGCTTTCAATTAGATGATTGTTTAACATGATGATGATTGTTTGATTTAAAGGTTCACAACTTTATCATGAACAATAGTTCTATTATTTCAATATTTGAATAAATGATATTCTATCAACAATTTTTTTTATTTTAATGATACATCAATTCCTTGCAAGAGGCCAAAATTCAAATGAGTGCTATGCTGGATATTTCCAGAAAGAAAATGAATTTTTTGGGTTTCCATTTTTTTCATCTCTCTACGAAATATTAATTTGCATGCAGATGTAGCTCTATAGGTACCTTACGGTTTCTCATGAGGTCAGTCAAAGCTTAGTCTCTCCAAAAATTTCACTTTACTTTCTCAACCAAACATTTTTGCCCTGTTTGTTCAATCTTTCTCCAAGTTATAAAAAAGAATTTAGATTTATGTAAAATTTTCTGGTAATGAAAGTTCTATGACTTCAACCTTTCATTGACGTCATTGAAGGAAGCCCCCGTGATGCGAGCCCCAGTGACGCAAAACTTGAAACGTAGATATTACATATCTGATTATCATATCTTTTGCGATAACAAGATTTCCAGGAAAATTTTGATGTTGGTAAGATTTCATCGGGATAAATAGGAACAATTTCTCTGTTATAGTTGTGAAAAATATGTCTAAGTCCAAAACCCTAACACAACTTTTTAGTTTCATAAAGAGAACATGAGATCTTAGGCTGCTTAAGCAAATATTCTGATCAATGATGGTTATAGTTTTTCTTCTTTCCTGACGAAGTGGGAAGATCAGCAGATCTTTGGTAACTTCAATTTGATCAAAGATTCCTGAAAATTACCACCAACAGTTGTGCGAGTGACAAATTGAACAGACTTTTGCATGATTTGTTCCCTAAACTAAACAATCTTCATGAAAAACATCAACACTCCAGAACTCCGTTGTCAAAAGCTCAAAATTGCCCCAAAAAAGCAAAAAAAAAATTATGAATGATCGGCTTTTCAACTTTGAAAAGACTTTTTAAATTCGGGTTTGTAAACCCGGGTTGTTAAGAAGATCCCTGTGTTGTCCTCTTTGTAAGCACCGATCCAAAAGAACTCATTCACTGCAATGAAAGGGAAGTTCTGCATAACTGCAATCTCTGTTCCGTCTATTCGGCCCCAGAGAGTTAGATTGATTGAGACACAGTAATCTCTGGCATCTTCCCAAGTTTTATAGTCTTGCAGCCAAATCAGATACTCAGCTGGGTCAACCGAACAACCTGAAATAAACTGATAAGCTGTATATTAGACATGTATACTCACTAGCAAACATAGCGGATTAATCTCGGGCGAAATGCTCTGAAACAACTGGCGAGCTGCTGATTCAGGTAACAAGCAGGTAGGTCTGTAGCTTAAGTTTATAATTAATTTATTAAACCAATTTTCACATAATACGTATTCTGTTAAAGTCCATCAAAACTCATTAAAAAAATGATTACATCATAATATACCAAATACCAAAACCCGGACCGAACTCCAAGTCTATATCAGTACTGGGCAAGTCTAAATCCAAGTCTTACAAGTCTGCCAAGTCTTGGTCAAGACTTGGGTAACACTTGCAAGTTGATTCCCAAGTCAAAACCAATTTCTCAAAAATTTTCTTGTGAAAATTTCAAATTCAAAAAGTTTCGCAACGTGCCACGATTTTGGCATTACTTTTTGGCCACTTTCCCGGGGTGCTAGAAAATGATGCCGGGGGCATATCAAATTGATTATTGGGTAATATTAGCACCCCGGGAGGGTCTATTGAGGGTATTTCAGGTGTTCTGGGCCGTTTTCAGCCATTTTTCAGCCGTTTTCAGCCGAATTTTAGCCGAAAATCGACATCACCAATTGATTAATCACCAATTTGACAGTATACCCAATTCCATTATCCGCAGTTTATTCCCCGTGATCTTTTCGTTCAATAATCCGATTGCAAATTATCCGTCAGTGTTGCAAGCATGTTTTATCATACTTATGCAGAAAATATAATACCGTGAATGATGAAATTTGACATTTAAAACTTGGTAAAGAAATATTTTATTACGCACATAAATGTTATTATGCTAAATGGGCGTTCTTGCAATTTTAACAATAGAGTGATATATTGGGTATATTTTGGGTATTTTTGACGTAGTATGGATATTTTGACATGACACGTTAAAAATGACTTTTAATAAAATTCTGCGGTTATCAGCTTGCCCATTCAAACCTTTGCAATAAGAGTTGGGTAGAATTTGTTGATTTTGGGTGACATTGCGGCACACTCGCTCTTTTGCAATTGTCCACTCGATGGGACTTGTCTCCACCACAGTCACTGTCCCATTCCACCGAGTCCACTGGAAATCCGCCATAGTTTTCACGCAGCCACTGCAACGCTAAAAAAAACAAACAAACAAACAAGATTTTGAGGTCTTATGGAATCAACATTGAAGTACAATTTAAATAAATGCATTTAAAACGACTTATAGATAGAAATTTTTATACACCTATGCTGTAAATTGTTGTTTTACAGCAAAAGCAATTGTTTTTTGAAAATCTGAAACTAGAATAAAAGCAAATTAGAAAAAAAACGAGGATAGTGTGACAATTTGTGAGATTATAAATCACAATTAACACATCTTTCCTATGACTACCTAAAAAATAACTAAGGTTCGGTTTCTGGGTTTCGGGAATCATTTAGGTAAACTAAACTTTTAATGCCTTCATCTTTTTATTCATTAGAAGTCGTTCTTGTTTTTACGACTCAAAGAGGAGTATTGAGATTCTACAGGTTTTTACGACTCGAAAATGAGTATTGAGATTCTACAGGTTTTTACGACTCGAAGAGGAGTATTGATATTCTACACGTTTTTACGACTCGAAGAGGAGTATTGATATTCTACAGGTTTTTACGACTCGAAGAGGAGTAATGATATTCTAGAGGTTTTTACGACTTGAAGAGGAGTATTGAGATTCTACAGGTTTTTACGACTCGAAGAGGAGAATTGAGAATCTACAGGTTTTTCTGACTCGAAGAGGAGTATTGAGATTCTACATGTTTTTACGACCCGAAGAGGAGTATTGAGATTCTACAGGTTTTCACGACTCGAAGAGGAGTATTGAGATTCTACAGGTTTTTCTGACTCGACGAGGAGTATTGAGATTCTACATGTTTTTACGACCCAAAGAGGAGTATTGAGATTCTACAGGTTTTCTACAGGTTTTGAGATTCTACAGGTTTTTACGAATCGAAGAGGAGTATTGAGATTCTACAAATTTTCACGACTCAAAGAGGAGTATTGAGATTCTACAGGTTTTTACGACTCGAAGAGGAGTTTTGATATTCTACAGATTTTTACGACTCGAAGAGGAGTATTGAGATTCTACATGTTTTTTCGACTCGAAGAATTGTATTGAGATTCTACAGGTTTTTACGACTGGAAGATGAGTATTGAGATTCTACAGGACTTTACGACTAAAAGTGGAGTATTGATATTCTACAGGTTTCTACGACTCAAAGAGAAGTTTTAAGATTCTACAGGTTTTTACCATTGGAAGAGGAGTATTGAGATTCCACAGGTTTTTTCGACTCGAAGAGGAGTATTGAGATTCTACAGGTTTTTACGACTCGTAGAGGAGTATTGATATTCTACAGGTTTTTACAACTCGAAGAGGAGTATTGAGATACTACAGGTTTTCACGAATCGAAGAGTAGTATTGAGAGTCTACAGGTTTTTACGACTGGCAGAGGAGTATTGATATTCTACAGGTTTTTACGACTCGAAGAGGAGTAATGATATTCTAGAGGTTCTTACGACTTGAAGAGGAGTATTGAGATTCTACAGGTTTTTACGACTCGAAGAGGAGAATTGAGAATCTACAGGTTTTTCTGACTCGAAGAGGAGTATTGAGATTCTACAAGTTTTTACGACCCGAAGAGGAGTATTGAGATTCTACAGGTTTTCACGACTCGAAGAGGAGTATTGAGATTCTAGAGGTTTTTCTGACTCGACGAGGAGTATTGAGATTCTACATATTTTTACGACCCAAAGAGGAGTATTGAGATTCTACAGGTTTTCACGACCCAAAGAGGAGTACTGAAATTCTACAGGTTTTCACGACTCGAAGAGGAGTATTGAGATGCTACAGGTTTTTACGACTCGAAGAACAGTATTGCAATTCTACAGGTTTTTACGAATCGAAGAGGAGTATTGAGATTCTACAAGTTTTTACGACTCAAATAGGAGTATTGAGATTCTACAGGACTTTACGATTCGAAGAGGAGTATTGATATTCTACAGGTTTTTATTACTCAAAGTGTACTTTGGAGATTCTACAGGTTTTTACCATTCGAAGAGGAGTATTGAGATTCCACAGGTTTTTTCGACTCGAAGAGGAGTATTGAGATTCTACAGATTTTTACGACTCGAAGAGGAGTTTTGATATTGTACAGATTTTTACGACTCGAAGAGGAGTATTGAGATTCTACAGGTTTTTTCGACTCGAAGAATAGCATTGAGATTCTACAGGTTTTTACGACTGGAAGATGAGTATTGAGATTCTACAGGACTTTACGACTAAAAGTGGAGTATTGATATTCTACAGTTTTTTCTGACTCGACGAGGAGTATTGAGATTCTACATGTTTTTACGACCCAAAGAGGAGTATTGAGATTCTACAGGTTTTCACGACCCAAAGAGGAGTACTGAAATTCTACAGGTTTTCACGACTCGAAGAGGAGTATTGAGATGCTACAGGTTTTTACGACTCGAAGAACAGTATTGCAATTCTACAGGTTTTTACGAACCGAAGAGGATTATTGAGATTCTACAAGTTTTTACGACTCAAATAGGAGTATTGAAATTCTACAGGACTTTACGATTCGAAGAGGAGTATTGAGATTCTACAGGTTTTTCTGACTCGACGAGGAGTATTGAGATTCTACATATTTTTACGACCCAAAGAGGAGTATTGAGATTCTACAGGTTTTCACGACCCAAAGAGGAGTACTGAAATTCTACAGGTTTTCACGACTCGAAGAGGAGTATTGAGATGCTACAGGTTTTTACGACTCGAAGAACAGTATTGCAATTCTACAGGTTTTTACGAATCGAAGAGGAGTATTGAGATTCTACAAGTTTTTACGACTCAAATAGGAGTATTGAGATTCTAGAGGACTTTACGATTCGAAGAGGAGTATTGATATTCTACAGGTTTTTATTACTCAAAGTGTACTTTGGAGATTCCACAGGTTTTTACCATTCGAAGAGGAGTATTGAGATTCCACAGGTTTTTTCGACTCGAAGAGGAGTATTGAGATTCTACAGATTTTTACGACTCGAAGAGGAGTTTTGATATTGTACAGATTTTTACGACTCGAAGAGGAGTATTGAGATTCTACAGGTTTTTTCGACTCGAAGAATAGCATTGAGATTCTACAGGTTTTTACGACTGGAAGATGAGTATTGAGATTCTACAGGACTTTACGACTAAAAGTGGAGTATTGATATTCTACAGTTTTTTCTGACTCGACGAGGAGTATTGAGATTCTACATGTTTTTACGACCCAAAGAGGAGTATTGAGATTCTACAGGTTTTCACGACCCAAAGAGGAGTACTGAAATTCTACAGGTTTTCACGACTCGAAGAGGAGTATTGAGATGCTACAGGTTTTTACGACTCGAAGAACAGTATTGCAATTCTACAGGTTTTTACGAACCGAAGAGGATTATTGAGATTCTACAAGTTTTTACGACTCAAATAGGAGTATTGAAATTCTACAGGACTTTACGATTCGAAGAGGAGTATTGAGATTCTACAGGTTTTTCTGACTCGACGAGGAGTATTGAGATTCTACATATTTTTACGACCCAAAGAGGAGTATTGAGATTCTACAGGTTTTCACGACCCAAAGAGGAGTACTGAAATTCTACAGGTTTTCACGACTCGAAGAGGAGTATTGAGATGCTACAGGTTTTTACGACTCGAAGAACAGTATTGCAATTCTACAGGTTTTTACGAATCGAAGAGGAGTATTGAGATTCTACAAGTTTTTACGACTCAAATAGGAGTATTGAGATTCTAGAGGACTTTACGATTCGAAGAGGAGTATTGATATTCTACAGGTTTTTATTACTCAAAGTGTACTTTGGAGATTCCACAGGTTTTTACCATTCGAAGAGGAGTATTGAGATTCCACAGGTTTTCACGACCCAAAGAGGAGTACTGAAATTCTACAGGTTTTCACGACTCGAAGAGGAGTTTTGATATTGTACAGATTTTTACGACTCGAAGAGGAGTATTGAGATTCTACAGGTTTTTTCGACTCGAAGAATAGTATTAAGATTCTACAGGTTTTTACGACTGGAAGATGAGTATTGAGATTCTACAGGACTTTACGACTAAAAGTGGAGTATTGATATTCTACAGGTTTTTCTGACTCGACGAGGAGTATTGAGATTCTACATGTTATTACGACCCAAAGAGGAGTATTGAGATTCTACAGGTTCTCACGACCCAAAGAGGAGTACTGAAATTCTACAGGTTTTCACGACTCGAAGAGGAGTATTGAGATGCTACAGGTTTTTACGACTCGAAGAACAGTATTGCAATTCTACAGGTTTTTAAGAATCGAAGAGGAGTATTGAGATTCTACAAGTTTTTACGACTCAAATAGGAGTATTGAGATTCTACAGGACTTTACGATTCGAAGAGGAGTATTGAGATTCTACAGGTTTTTCTGACTCGACGAGGAGTATTGAGATTCTACATATTTTTACGACCCAAAGAGGAGTATTGAGATTCTACAGGTTTTCACGACCCAAAGAGGAGTACTGAAATTCTACAGGTTTTCACGACTCGAAGAGGAGTATTGAGATGCTACAGGTTTTTACGACTCGAAGAACAGTATTGCAATTCTACAGGTTTTTACGAATCGAAGAGGAGTATTGAGATTCTACAAGTTTTTACGACTCAAATAGGAGTATTGAGATTCTACAGGACTTTACGATTCGAAGAGGAGTATTGATATTCTACAGGTTTTTATTACTCAAAGTGTACTTTGGAGATTCCACAGGTTTTTACCATTCGAAGAGGAGTATTGAGATTCCACAGGTTTTCACGACCCAAAGAGGAGTACTGAAATTCTACAGGTTTTCACGACTCGAAGAGGAGTTTTGATATTGTACAGATTTTTACGACTCGAAGAGGAGTATTGAGATTCTACAGGTTTTTTCGACTCGAAGAATAGTATTAAGATTCTACAGGTTTTTACGACTGGAAGATGAGTATTGAGATTCTACAGGACTTTACGACTAAAAGTGGAGTATTGATATTCTACAGGTTTTTCTGACTCGACGAGGAGTATTGAGATTCTACATGTTTTTACGACCCAAAGAGGAGTATTGAGATTCTACAGGTTCTCACGACCCAAAGAGGAGTACTGAAATTCTACAGGTTTTCACGACTCGAAGAGGAGTATTGAGATGCTACAGGTTTTTACGACTCGAAGAACAGTATTGCAATTCTACAGGTTTTTAAGAATCGAAGAGGAGTATTGAGATTCTACAAGTTTTTACGACTCAAATAGGAGTATTGAGATTCTACAGGACTTTACGATTCGAAGAGGAGTATTGAGATTCTACAGGTTTTTCTGACTCGACGAGGAGTATTGAGATTCTACATATTTTTACGACCCAAAGAGGAGTATTGAGATTCTACAGGTTTTCACGACTCGAAGAGGAGTATTGAGATGCTACAGGTTTTTACGACTCGAAGAACAGTATTGCAATTCTACAGGTTTTTACGAATCGAAGAGGAGTATTGAGATTCTACAAGTTTTTACGACTCAAATAGGAGTATTGAGATTCTACAGGACTTTACGATTCGAAGAGGAGTATTGATATTCTACAGGTTTTTATTACTCAAAGTGTACTTTGGAGATTCTACAGGTTTTTACCATTCGAAGAGGAGTATTGAGATTCCACAGGTTTTTTCGACTCGAAGAGGAGTATTGAGATTCTACAGGTTTTTTCGACTCGAAGAATAGTATTGAGATTCTACAGGTTTTTACGACTGGAAGATGAGTATTGAGATTCTACAGGACTTTACGACTAAAAGTGGAGTATTGATTTTCTACAGGTTTTTCTGACTCGACGAGGAGTATTGAGATTCTACATGTTTTTACGACCCAAAGAGGAGTATTGAGATTCTACAGGTTTTCACGACCCAAAGAGGAGTATTGAAAATCTACAGGTTTTCACGACTCGAAGAGGAGTATTGAGATGCTACAGGTTTTTACGACTCGAAGAACAGTATTGCAATTCTACAGGTTTTTACGAATCGAAGAGGAGTATTGAGATTCTACAAGTTTTTACGACTCAAATAGGAGTATTGAGATTCTACAGGACTTTACAATTCGAAGAGGAGTATTGATATTCTACAGGTTTTTATTACTCAAAGTGTACTTTGGAGATTCTACAGGTTTTTACCATTCGAAGAGGAGTATTGAGATTCCACAGGTTTTTTCGACTCGAAGAGGAGTATTGAGATTCTACAGGTTTTTACGACTCGAAGAGGAGTTTTGATATTGTACAGATTTTTACGACTCGAAGAGGAGTATTGAGATTCTACAGGTTTTTACGACTGCAAGATGAGTATTGAGATTCTACAGGACTTTACGACTAAAAGTGGAGTATTGATATTCTACAGGTTTCTACGACTCAAAGAGAAGTTTTAAGATTCTACAGGTTTTCACCATTGGAAGAGGAGTATTGAGATTCCACAGGTTTTTTCGACTCGAAGAGGAGTATTGAGATTCTACAGGTTTTTACGACTCGAAGAGGAGTATTGATATTCTACAGGTTTTTACAACTCGAACAGGAGTATTGAAATACTACAGGTTTACACGAATCGAAGAGTAGTATTGAGAGTCTACAGGTTTTTACGACTGGCAGAGGAGTATTGAGATTCCACAGGTTTTTACGACTCGAGGAGGAGTATTGAGATTCTACAGGTTTTTACGACTGGAAGAGGAGTATTCATATTCTACACGTTTTTGCGACCCGAAGAGGAGTATTGGACTCTACAGGTTTTCACGACTCGAAGAGGAGTTTTGAGATTCTACAAGTTTTTAAGACTCGAAGAAGAGTATTGATATTCTACAGGTTTTACGAATCGAAGAGGAGTATTGAGATTCTACAAGTTTTTACGACTCAAAGGGGAGTATTGAGATTCTACAGGACTTTACGATTCGAAGAGGAGTATTGATATTCTACAGGCTTTCACGACTCAAAGAGTAGTTTTGAGATTCTACAGGTTTTTATCATTGGAAGAAGAGTATTGAGATTCCACAGGTTTTTTCGACTCGAAGAGGAGTATTGAGATTCTACAGGTTTTTACGACTCGAAGAGGAGTATTGATATTTTACAGATTTTTACAACTCGAAGAGGAGTATTGAGATTCTACAGGTTTTTACGACTCGAATAATAGTATTGAGATTCTACAGGTTTTTACGACTGGAAGAGGAGTATTGAGATTCTACAGGACTTTACGACTAAAAGTGGAGTATTGAGATTCTACAAGTTTTTAAGACTCGCAGAAGAGTATTGATATTCTACAGGTTTTACGAATCGAAGAGGAGTATTTAGATTCTACAAGTTTTTACGACTCAAAGGGGAGTATTGAGATTCTACAGGACTTTATGATTCGAAGAGGAGTATTGAGATACTACAGGTTTTTACGAATCAAAGAGTAGTATTGAGAGTCTACAGGTTTTTACGACTGGCAGAGGAGTATTGAGATTCCACAAGTTTTTACGACTCGAAGAGGAGGATTGAGATTCTGCAAGTTTTTACGACTGGAAGAGGAATATTGATATTCAACAGTCTTTTACGACGCGAAGAGGAGTATTGAGATTCTACAGATTTTTTCAACTCGAAGAGGAGTATTGAGATTCTACAGGTTTTTACGACTCGAAGAGGAGTATTGATATTCTACAGGTTTTTACGCCTCGAAGAGGAGTATTGAGATTCTACAGGTTTTTACGACTCGAAGAGGAGTATTGAGATTCTACAGGTTTTTACGACTGGAAGAGGAATATTGATATTCAACAGTCTTTTACGACGCGAAGAAGAGTATTGAGATTCTACAGATTTTTACGACTCGAAGAAGAGTATTGAGATTCTACAGGTTATTACGAATCGAAGAGGAATATTGAGATTTTACAGGTTTTTCAACTCAAAGAGGAGTATTGAGATTCTACAGGTTTTTACGACTCGAAGAGGAGTATTGAGATTCTACATGTTTTTACGACCCGAAGAGGAGTATTGAGATTCTACAGGTTTTCACGACTCAAAGAGGAGTGTTGAGATTCTACAGGTTTTTCTGACTCGACGAGGAGTATTGAGATTCTACATGTTTTTACGACCCAAAGAGGAGTATTGAGATTCTACAGGTTTTCACGACCCAAAGAGGAGTATTGAAATTCTACAGGTTTTCACAACTCGAAGAGGAGTATTGAGATGCTACAGGTTTTTACGACTCGAAAATGAGTATTGAGATTCTACAGGTTTTTACGACTCGAAGAGGAGTATTGATATTCTACAAGTTTTTACGACTCGAAGAGGAGTATTGATATTCTACAGGTTTTTACGACTCGAAGAGGAGTATTGAGATTCTACAAGTTTTTACGACTGGAAGATGAGTATTGAGATTCTACAGGACTTTACGATTCGAAGAGGAGTATTGATATTCTACAGGTTTTTATTACTCAAAGAGTACTTTGGAGATTCTACAGTTTTTTACCATTGGAAGAGGAGTATTGAGATTCCACAGGTTTTTTCGACTCGAAGAGGAGCATTGAGATTCTACATGTTTTTACGACCCGAAGAGGAGTATTGAGATTCTACAGGTTTTTCTGACTCGACGAGGAGTATTGAGATTCTACATGTTTTTACGACCCAAAGAGGAGTATTGAAATTCTACAGGTTTTCACGACTCGAAGAGGAGTATTGAGATGCTACAGGTTTTTACGACTCGAAGAAGAGTATTGATATTCTACAGGTTTTCACGACTCAAAAAGGAGTATTGAGATTCTACAGGTTTTTCTGACTCGACGAGGAGTATTGAGATTCTACAGGTTTTCACGACCCAAAGAGGAGTATTGAAATTCTACAGGTTTTCACGACTCGAAGAGGAGTATTGAGATGCTACAGGTTTTTACGACTCGAAGAAGAGTATTGATATTCTACAGGTTTTTACGAATCGAAGAGGAGTATTGAGATTCTACAAGTTTTTACGACTGGAAGATGAGTATTGAGATTCTACAGGACTTTACGATTCGAAGAGGAGTATTGATATTCTACAGGTTTTTATTACTCAAAGAGTACTTTGGAGATTCTACAGCTTTTTACCATTGGAAGAGGAGTGTTGAGATTCCACAGGTTTTTTCGACTCGAAGAGGAGTATTGAGATTCTACAGGTTTTTACGACTCGAAGAGGAGTTTTGATACTCTACAGATTTTTACGACTCGAAGAGGAGTATTGAGATTCTACAGGTTTTTTCGACTCGAAGAATAGTATTGAGATTCTACAGGTTTTTACGACTGGAAGATGAGTATTGAGAATCTACACGACTTTACGACTAAAAGTGGAGTATTGATATTCTACAGGTTTCTACGACTCAAAGAGAAGTTTTAAGATTCTACAGGTTTTTACCATTGGAAGAGGAATATTGAGATTCCACAGGTTTTTTCGACTCGAAGAGGAGTATTGAGATTCTACAGATTTTTACGACTCGAAGAGGAGTATTGATATTCTACAGGTTTTTACAACTGGAAGAGGAGTATTGAGATACTACAGGTTTTCACGAATCGAAGAGTAGTATTGAGAGTCTACAGGTTTTTACGACTGGCAGAGGAGTATTGAGATTCCACAGGTTTTTACGACTCGAAGAGGAGTATTGAGATTCTACAGGTTTATACGACTGGAAGAGGAGTATTCATATTCTACACGTTTTTGCGACCCGAAGAGGAGTATTGGACTCTACAGGTTTTCACGACTCGAAGAGGAGTTTTGAGATTCTACAAGTTTTTAAGACTCGAAGAAGAGTATTGATATTCTACAGGTTTTACGAATCGAAGAGGAGTTTTGAGATTCTACAAGTTTTTACGACTCAAAGGGGAGTATTGAGATTCTACAGGACTTTACGATTCGAAGAGGAGTATTGATATTCTACAGGTTTTTACGACTCAAAGAGTAGTTTTGAGATTCTACAGGTTTTTACCATTGGAAGAGGAGTATTGAGATTCCACAGGTTTTTTCGACTCGAAGAGGAGTATTGAGATTCTACAGGTTTTTCTGACTCGACGAGGAGTATTGAGATTCTACATGTTTTTACGACCCAAAGAGGAGTATTGAGATTCTACAGGTTTTCACGACCCAAAGAGGAGTATTGAAATTCTACAGGTTTTCACGACTCGAAGAGGAGTATTGAGATGCTACAGGTTTTTACGACTCGAAGAAGAGTATTGATATTCTACAGGTTTTTACGAATCGAAGAGGAGTATTGAGATTCTACAAGTTTTTACGACTGGAAGATGAGTATTGAGATTCTACAGGACTTTACGATTCGAAGAGGAGTATTGATATTCTACAGGTTTTTATTACTCAAAGAGTACTTTGGAGATTCTACAGGTTTTTACCATTGGAAGAGGAGTATTGAGATTCCACAGGTTTTTTCGACTCGAAGAGGAGTATTGAGATTCTACAGGTTTTTACGACTCGAAGAGGAGTTTTGATACTCTACAGATTTTTACGACTCGAAGAGGAGTATTGAGATTCTACAGGTTTTTTCGACTCGAAGAATAGTATTGAGATTCTACAGGTTTTTACGACTGGAAGATGAGTATTGAGATTCTACACGACTTTACGACTAAAAGTGGAGTATTGATATTCTACAGGTTTCTACGACTCAAAGAGAAGTTTTAAGATTCTACAGGTTTTTACGACTGGAAGAGGAGTATTGAGATACTACAGGTTTTCACGAATCGAAGAGTAGTATTGAGAGTCTACAGGTTTTTACGACTGGCAGAGGAGTATTGAGATTCCACAGGTTTTTACGACTCGAAGAGGAGTATTGAGATTCTACAGGTTTTTACGACTGGAAGAGGAGTATTCATATTCTACACGTTTTTGCGACCCGAAGAGGAGTATTGGACTCTACAGGTTTTCACGACTCGAAGAGGAGTTTTGAGATTCTACAAGTTTTTAAGACTCGAAGAAGAGTATTGATATTCTACAGGTTTTACGAATCGAAGAGGAGTTTTGAGATTCTACAAGTTTTTACGACTCAAAGGGGAGTATTGAGATTCTACAGGACTTTACGATTCGAAGAGGAGTATTGATATTCTACAGGTTTTTACGACTCAAAGAGTAGTTTTGAGATTCTACAGGTTTTTACCATTGGAAGAGGAGTATTGAGATTCCACAGGTTTTTTCGACTCGAAGAGGAGTATTGAGATTCTACAGGTTTTTACGACTCGAAGAGGAGTATTGATATTTTACAGATTTTTACGACTCGAAGAGGATTATTGAGATTCTACAGGTTTTTACGACTCGAATAATAGTATTGAGATTCTACAGGTTTTTACGACTGGAAGAGGAGTATTGAGATTCTACAGGACTTTACGACTCGAAGAGGAGGATTGAGATTCTGCAGGTTTTTACGACTGGAAGAGGAATATTGATATTCAACAGTCTTTTACGATACGAAGAGGATTATTGAGATTCTACAGATTTTTACGACTCGAAGAAGAGTATTGAGATTCTACAGGTTTTTACGAATCGAAGAGGAATATTGAGATTCTACAGGTTTTTTCAACTCGAAGAGGAGTATTGAGATTCTATAGGTTTTTACGACTCGAAGAGGAGCATTGATATTCTACAGGTTTTTACGCCTCGAAGAGGAGTATTGAGATTCTACAGGTTTTTAGGACTCGAAGAGGAGTATTTAGATTCTACAGGTTTTTACGACTGGAAGAGGAATATTGATATTCAACAGTCTTTTACGACGCGAAGAGGAGTATTGAGATTCTACAGGTTTTTACGACTCGAAGAGGAGTATTGATATTTTACAGATTTTTACGACTCGAAGAGGATTATTGAGATTCTACAGGTTTTTACGACTCGAATAATAGTATTGAGATTCTACAGGTTTTTACGACTGGAAGAGGAGTATTGAGATTCTACAGGACTTTACGACTCGAAGAGGAGGATTGAGATTCTGCAGGTTTTTACGACTGGAAGAGGAATATTGATATTCAACAGTCTTTTACGATGCGAAGAGGAGTATTGAGATTCTACAGATTTTTACGACTCGAAGAAGAGTATTGAGATTCTACAGGTTTTTACGAATCGAAGAGGAATATTGAGATTCTACAGGTTTTTTCAACTCGAAGAGGAGTATTGAGATTCTACAGGTTTTTACGACTCGAAGAGGAGCATTGATATTCTACAGGTTTTTACGCCTCGAAGAGGAGTATTGAGATTCTACAGGTTTTTACGACTCGAAGAGGAGTATTGAGATTCTACAGGTTTTTACGACTGGAAGAGGAATATTGATATTCAACAGTCTTTTACCACTCGAAGAAGAGTATTGAGATTCTACAGGTTTTTACGAATCGAAGAGGAATATTGAGATTCTACAGATTTTTACCACTCGAAGAAGAGTATTGAGATTCTACAGGTTTTTACGAATCGAAGAGGAATATTGAGATTCTACAGGTTTTTTCAACTCGAAGAGGAGTATTGAGATTCTATAGGTTTTTACGACTCGAAGAGGAGCATTGATATTCTACAGGTTTTTACGCCTCGAAGAGGAGTATTGAGATTCTACAGGTTTTTAGGACTCGAAGAGGAGTATTTAGATTCTACAGGTTTTTACGACTGGAAGAGGAATATTGATATTCAACAGTCTTTTACGACGCGAAGAGGAGTATTGAGATTCTACAGGTTTTTACGACTCGAAGAGGAGTATTGATATTTTACAGATTTTTACGACTCGAAGAGGATTATTGAGATTCTACAGGTTTTTACGACTCGAATAATAGTATTGAGATTCTACAGGTTTTTACGACTGGAAGAGGAGTATTGAGATTCTACAGGACTTTACGACTCGAAGAGGAGGATTGAGATTCTGCAGGTTTTTACGACTGGAAGAGGAATATTGATATTCAACAGTCTTTTACGATGCGAAGAGGAGTATTGAGATTCTACAGATTTTTACGACTCGAAGAAGAGTATTGAGATTCTACAGGTTTTTACGAATCGAATAGGAATATTGAGATTCTACAGGTTTTTTCAACTCGAAGAGGAGTATTGAGATTCTACAGGTTTTTACGACTCGAAGAGGAGCATTGATATTCTACAGGTTTTTACGCCTCGAAGAGGAGTATTGAGTTTCTACAGGTTTTTACGACTCGAAGAGGAGTATTGAGATTCTACAGGTTTTTACGACTGGAAGAGGAATATTGATATTCAACAGTCTTTTACCACTCGAAGAAGAGTATTGAGATTCTACAGGTTTTTACGAATCGAAGAGGAATATTGAGATTCTACAGGTTTTTTCAACTCGAAGAGGAGTATTGAGATTCTACAGGTTTTTACGACTCGAAGAGGAGTATTGATATTCTACAGGTTTTTACGCCTCGAAGAGGAGTATTGAGATTCTACAGGTTTTTACGACTCGAAGAGGAGTATTGAGATTCTACAGGTTTTTACGAATCAAAGTGTAGTATTGAGAGTCTACAGGTTTTTACGACTGGCAGAGGAGTATTGAGATTCCACAAGTTTTTACGACTCGAAGAGGAGGATTGAGATTCTGCAGGTTTTTACGACTGGAAGAGGATTATTGATATACAACAGTCTTTTACGACGCGAAGAGGAGTATTGAGATTCTACAGATTTTTACGACTCGAAGAAGAGTATTGAGATTCTACAGGTTTTTACGAATCGAAGAGGAATATTGAGATTCTACAGGTTTTTTCAACTCGAAGAGGAGTATTCAGATTCTACAGGTCTTTACGACTCGAAGAGGAGTATTGATATTCGACAGGTTTTTACGCCTCGAAGAGGAGTATTGAGATTCTACAGGTTTTTACGACTCGAAGAGGAGTATTGAGATTCTACAGGTTTTTACGACTCGAAGAGGAGTATTGAGGTTCTTTAGGATTTGTACGACTCGAAGAGGAGTATTGAGATTCCACAGGTTTTTACGACTCAAAGAGGAGTATTGAGATTCTTTAGGTTTTTACGACTCGAAGAGGAGTATTGATATTCTACACGTTTTTACGACTGGAAGAGGATTATTGAGATTCCACAGGTTTTTACGACTCGAAAAGGATTTTTGAGACTCTACATGTTTTTACGAATCGAAGAGGAGTATTGAGATTCTACAGGTTTTTACGACTCGAAGAGGAGTATTGAGATTCTATAAGACTTTACGACTCGAAGAGGTGTATTGATATTCTTCAGATTTTTACAATTCGAAGAGGAGTATTGAGATTCTACAGGTTTTTACGACTCGAAGAAGAGTATTGAGATTCTACAGGTTTTTACGAATCGAAGAAGAGTATTGAGATTCTACAGGTTTTTACGACTCGAAGAGGAGTATTGAGATTCTACAGGTTTTTACGACTGGAAGAGGAATATTGATATTCAACAGTCTTTTACGACGCGAAGAGGAGTATTGAGATTCTACAGGTTTTTACGACTCGAAGAGGAGTATTGATATTTTACAGATTTTTACGACTCGAAGAGGATTATTGAGATTCTACAGGTTTTTACGACTCGAATAATAGTATTGAGATTCTACAGGTTTTTACGACTGGAAGAGGAGTATTGAGATTCTACAGGACTTTACGACTCGAAGAGGAGGATTGAGATTCTGCAGGTTTTTACGACTGGAAGAGGAATATTGATATTCAACAGTCTTTTACGATGCGAAGAGGAGTATTGAGATTCTACAGATTTTTACGACTCGAAGAAGAGTATTGAGATTCTACAGGTTTTTACGAATCGAATAGGAATATTGAGATTCTACAGGTTTTTTCAACTCGAAGAGGAGTATTGAGATTCTACAGGTTTTTACGACTCGAAGAGGAGCATTGATATTCTACAGGTTTTTACGCCTCGAAGAGGAGTATTGAGTTTCTACAGGTTTTTACGACTCGAAGAGGAGTATTGAGATTCTACAGGTTTTTACGACTGGAAGAGGAATATTGATATTCAACAGTCTTTTACCACTCGAAGAAGAGTATTGAGATTCTACAGGTTTTTACGAATCGAAGAGGAATATTGAGATTCTACAGGTTTTTTCAACTCGAAGAGGAGTATTGAGATTCTACAGGTTTTTACGACTCGAAGAGGAGTATTGATATTCTACAGGTTTTTACGCCTCGAAGAGGAGTATTGAGATTCTACAGGTTTTTACGACTCGAAGAGGAGTATTGAGATTCTACAGGTTTTTACGAATCAAAGTGTAGTATTGAGAGTCTACAGGTTTTTACGACTGGCAGAGGAGTATTGAGATTCCACAAGTTTTTACGACTCGAAGAGGAGGATTGAGATTCTGCAGGTTTTTACGACTGGAAGAGGATTATTGATATACAACAGTCTTTTACGACGCGAAGAGGAGTATTGAGATTCTACAGATTTTTACGACTCGAAGAAGAGTATTGAGATTCTACAGGTTTTTACGAATCGAAGAGGAATATTGAGATTCTACAGGTTTTTTCAACTCGAAGAGGAGTATTCAGATTCTACAGGTCTTTACGACTCGAAGAGGAGTATTGATATTCGACAGGTTTTTACGCCTCGAAGAGGAGTATTGAGATTCTACAGGTTTTTACGACTCGAAGAGGAGTATTGAGATTCTACAGGTTTTTACGACTCGAAGAGGAGTATTGAGGTTCTTTAGGATTTGTACGACTCGAAGAGGAGTATTGAGATTCCACAGGTTTTTACGACTCAAAGAGGAGTATTGAGATTCTTTAGGTTTTTACGACTCGAAGAGGAGTATTGATATTCTACACGTTTTTACGACTGGAAGAGGATTATTGAGATTCCACAGGTTTTTACGACTCGAAAAGGATTTTTGAGACTCTACATGTTTTTACGAATCGAAGAGGAGTATTGAGATTCTACAGGTTTTTACGACTCGAAGAGGAGTATTGAGATTCTATAAGACTTTACGACTCGAAGAGGTGTATTGATATTCTTCAGATTTTTACAATTCGAAGAGGAGTATTGAGATTCTACAGGTTTTTACGACTCGAAGAAGAGTATTGAGATTCTACAGGTTTTTACGAATCGAAGAAGAGTATTGAGATTCTACAGGTTTTTACGACTCGAAGAGGAGTATTGAGATTCTATAAGACTTTACGACTCGAAGAGGTGTATTGATATTCTTCAGATTTTTACAATTCGAAGAGGAGTATTGAGATTCTACAGGTTTTTACGACTCGAAGAAGAGTATTGAGATTCTACAGGTTTTTACGAATCGAAGAGGAGTATTGATATTCTACAGGTTTTTACGACTCAAAGAGTAGTATTGAGATTCTACAGGTTTTTACGATTGGAAGAGTAGTATTGAGATTCCATAGGTTTTTTCGACTCAAAGAGTATTATTGAGAATCTACAGGTTTTTTTGACTCGAAGACGACTATTGATGTTCTGCAGGTTGTTACGACTCGAAGAGGAGTTTTGAGATTCTACAGGTTTTTACGACTCGAAGAGTAGTATTGAGATTCTACAGGTTTTTACGAATCGAAGAGGAATATTGAGATTCTACAGGTTTTTTCAACTCGAAGAGGAGTATTCAGATTCTACAGGTCTTTACGACTCGAAGAGGAGTATTGATATTCGACAGGTTTTTACGCCTCGAAGAGGAGTATTGAGATTCTACAGGTTTTTACGACTCGAAGAGGAGTATTGAGATTCTACAGGTTTTTACGACTCGAAGAGGAGTATTGAGGTTCTTTAGGATTTGTACGACTCGAAGAGGAGTATTGAGATTCCACAGGTTTTTACGACTCAAAGAGGAGTATTGAGATTCTTTAGGTTTTTACGACTCGAAGAGGAGTATTGATATTCTACACGTTTTTACGACTGGAAGAGGATTATTGAGATTCCACAGGTTTTTACGACTCGAAAAGGATTTTTGAGACTCTACATGTTTTTACGAATCGAAGAGGAGTATTGAGATTCTACAGGTTTTTACGACTCGAAGAGGAGTATTGAGATTCTATAAGACCTTACGACTCGAAGAGGTGTATTGATATTCTTCAGATTTTTACAATTCGAAGAGGAGTATTGAGATTCTACAGGTTTTTACGACTCGAAGAAGAGTATTGAGATTCTACAGGTTTTTACGAATCGAAGAAGAGTATTGAGATTCTACAGGTTTTTACGACTCGAAGAGGAGTATTGAGATTCTATAAGACTTTACGACTCGAAGAGGTGTATTGATATTCTTCAGATTTTTACAATTCGAAGAGGAGTATTGAGATTCTACAGATTTTTACGACTCGAAGAAGAGTATTGAGATTCTACAGGTTTTTACGAATCGAAGAGGAGTATTGATATTCTACAGGTTTTTACGACTCAAAGAGTAGTATTGAGATTCTACAGGTTTTTACGATTGGAAGAGTAGTATTGAGATTCCATAGGTTTTTTCGACTCAAAGAGTATTATTGAGAATCTACAGGTTTTTTTGACTCGAAGACGATTATTGATGTTCTGCAGGTTGTTACGACTCGAAGAGGAGTTTTGAGATTCTACAGGTTTTTACGACTCGAAGAGTAGTATTGAGATTCCACAGGTTTTTACGACTCGAAGAGGAGTATTGAGATTCTACAGGTTTTTACGACTCGAAGAGGAGTATTGATATTCTACAGGTTTTTACAACTGGAAGAGGAGTATTGAGATACTACAGGTTTTCACGAATCGAAGAGTAGTATTGAGAGTCTACAGGTTTTTACGACTGGCAGAGGAGTATTGAGATTCCACAGGTTTTTACGAATCGAAGAGGAGTATTGAGATTCTACAGGTTTTTACGACTGGAAGAGGAGTATTCATATTCTACACGTTTTTGCGACCCGAAAGAGGAGTATTGGACTCTACAGGTTTTCACGACTCGAAGAGGAGTTTTGAGATTCTACAAGTTTTTAGGACTCGAAGAAGAGTATTGATATTCTACAGGTTTTACGAATCGAAGAGGAGTATTGAGATTCTACAAGTTTTTACGACTCAAAGGGGAGTATTGAGATTCTACAGGACTTTACGATTCGAAGAGGAGTATTGATATTCTACAGAATTTTACGACTCAAAGACTAGTTTTGAGATTCTACAGGTTTTTACCATTGGAAGAGGAGTACTGAGATTCCACAGGATTTTTCGACTCGAAGAGGAGTATTGAGATTCTACAGGTTTTTACGACTCGAAGAGGAGTATTGATATTTTACAGATTTTTACGACTCGAATAGGAGTATTGAGATTCTACAGGTTTTTACGACTCGAATAATAGTATTGAGATTCTACAGGTTTTTACGACTGGAAGAGGAGTATTGAGATTCTACAGGACTTTACGACTAAAAGTGGAGTATTGGTATTCTACAGGTTTTTACCATTGGAAGAGGAGTATTGAGATTCCATAGGTTTTTTCGACTTGAAGAGGAGTATTGAGATTCTACAGGTTTTTACGACTCGAAGAGGAGTATTGATATTCTTCAGGTTTTTACAACTCGAAGAGGAGTATTGAGATACTACAGGTTTTTACGAATCAAAGAGTAGTATTGAGAGTCTACAAGTTCTTACGACTGGCAGAGGGGTATTGAGATTCCACAGGTTTTTACGACTCGAAGAGGAGGATTGAGATTCTGCAGGTTTTTACGACTGGAAGAGGGATATTGATATTCAACAGTCTTTTACGATGCGAAGAGGAGTATTGAGATTCTACAGATTTTTACGACTCGAAGAAGAGTATTGGGATTCTACAGGTTTTTACGAATCGAAGAGGAATATTGAGATTCTACAGGTTTTTTCAACTCGAAGAGGAGTATTGAGATTCTACAGGTTTTTACGACTCGAAGAGGAGTATTGATATTCTACAGGTTTTTACGCGTCGAAGAGGAGTATTGAGATTCTACAGGTTTTTACGACTCGAAGAGGAGTATTGAGATTCTACAGGTTTTTACGACTGGAAGAGGAATATTGATATTCAACAGTCTTTTACGACGCGAAGAGGAGTATTGAGATTCTACAGATTTTTACCACTCGAAGAAGAGTATTGAGATTCTACAGGTTTTTACGAATCGAAGAGGAATATTGAGATTCTACAGGTTTTTTCAACTCGAAGAGGAGTATTGAGATTCTACAGGTTTTTACGACTCGAAGAGGAGTGTTGATATTCTACAGGTTTTTACGCCTCGAAGAGGAGTATTGAGATTCTACAGGTTTTTACGACTCGAAGAGGAGTATTGAGATACTACAGGTTTTTACGAATCAAAGAGTAGTATTGAGAGTCTACAAGTTCTTACGACTGGCAGAGGAGTATTGAGATTCCACAGGTTTTTACGACTCGAAGAGGAGGATTGAGATTCTGCAGGTTTTTAAGACTGGAAGAGGGATATTGATATTCAACAGTCTTTTACGATGCGAAGAGGAGTATTGAGATTCTACAGATTTTTACGACTCGAAGAAGAGTATTGGGATTCTACAGGTTTTTACGAATCGAAGAGGAATATTGAGATTCTACAGGTTTTTTCAACTCGAAGAGGAGTATTGAGATTCTACAGGTTTTTACGACTCGAAGAGGAGTATTGATATTCTACAGGTTTTTACGCGTCGAAGAGGAGTATTGAGATTCTACAGGTTTTTACGACTCGAAGAGGAGTATTGAGATTCTACAGGTTTTTACGACTGGAAGAGGAATATTGATATTCAACAGTCTTTTACGACGCGAAGAGGAGTATTGAGATTCTACAGATTTTTACCACTCGAAGAAGAGTATTGAGATTCTACAGGTTTTTACGAATCGAAGAGGAATATTGAGATTCTACAGGTTTTTTCAACTCGAAGAGGAGTATTGAGATTCTACAGGTTTTTACGACTCGAAGAGGAGTATTGATATTCTACAGGTTTTTACGCCTCGAAGAGGAGTATTGAGATTCTACAGGTTTTTACGACTCGAAGAGGAGTATTGAGATTCTACAGGTTTTTACGAATCAAAGTATAGTATTGAGAGTCTACAGGTTTTTACGACTGGCAGAGGAGTATTGAGATTCCACAAGTTTTTACGACTCGAAGAGGAGTATTGAGATTCTACAGGTTTTTACGACTCGAAGAGGAGTATTGATATTCTACAGGTTTTTACGCCTCGAAGAGGAGTATTGAGATTCTACAGGTTTTTACGAATCGAAGAGGAATATTGAGTTTCTACAGGTTTTTTCAACTCGAAGAGGAGTATTGTGATTCTACAGGTTTATACGACTCGAAAAGGAGTATTGAGATTCTACAGGTTTTTACGAATCAAAGTATATTATTGAGAGTCTACAGGTTTTTACGACTGGCAGAGGAGTATTGAGATTCCACAAGTTTTTACGACTCGAAGAGGAGTATTGAGATTCTACAGGTTTTTACGAATCAAAGTATAGTATTGAGAGTCTACAGGTTTTTACGACTGGCAGAGGAGTATTGAGATTCCACAAGTTTTTACGACTCGAAGAGGAGGATTGAGATTCTGCAGGTTTTTACGACTCGAAGAGGAGTATTGAGATTCTACAGGTTTTTACGCCTCGAAGAGGAGTATTGAGATTCTACAGGTTTTTACGACTCGAAGAGGAGTATTGAGATTCTACAGGTTTTTACGAATCAAAGTATAGTATTGAGAGTCTACAGGTTTTTACGACTGGCAGAGGAGTATTGAGATTCCACAAGTTTTTACGACTCGAAGAGGAGTATTGAGATTCTACAGGTTTTTACGACTCGAAGAGGAGTATTGATATTCTACAGGTTTTTACGCCTCGAAGAGGAGTATTGAGATTCTACAGGTTTTTACGAATCGAAGAGGAATATTGAGATTCTACAGGTTTTTTCAACTCGAAGAGGAGTATTGTGATTCTACAGGTTTTTACGACTCGAAAAGGAGTATTGAGATTCTACAGGTTTTTACGAATCAAAGTATATTATTGAGAGTCTACAGGTTTTTACGACTGGCAGAGGAGTATTGAGATTCCACAAGTTTTTACGACTCGAAGAGGAGTATTGAGATTCTACAGGTTTTTACGAATCAAAGTATAGTATTGAGAGTCTACAGGTTTTTACGACTGGCAGAGGAGTATTGAGATTCCACAAGTTTTTACGACTCGAAGAGGAGGATTGAGATTCTGCAGGTTTTTACGACTCGAAGAGGAGTATTGAGATTCTACAGGTTTTTACGAATCAAAGTATAGTATTGAGAGTCTACAGGTTTTTACGACTGGCAGAGGAATATTGAGATTCTACAGGTTTTTACGACTCGAAGAGGAGTATTGATATTCTACAGGTTTTTACGCCTCGAAGAGGAGTATTGAGATTCTACAGGTTTTTACGACTCGAAGAGGAGTATTGAGATTCTACAGGTTTTTACGAATCAAAGTATAGTATTGAGAGTCTACAGGTTTTTACGACTGGCAGAGGAGTATTGAGATTCCACAAGTTTTTACGACTCGAAGAGGAGTATTGAGATTCTACAGATTTTTACGACTCGAAGAAGAGTATTGAGATTCTACAGGTTTTTACGAATAGAAGAGGAATATTGAGATTCTGCAGGTTTTTTCAACTCGAAGAGGAGTATTGAGATTCTACAGGTTTTTACGACTCGAAGAGGAGTATTGATATTCTACAGGTTTTTACGCCTCGAAGAGGAGTATTGAGATTGTACAGGTTTTTACGACTCGAAGAGGAGTATTGAGATTCTACAGGTTTTTACGACTCGAAGAGGAGTATTGAGATTCTTTAGGATTTGTACGACTCGAAGAGGAGTATTGAGATTCCACAGGTTTTTACGACTCAAAGAGGAGTATTGAGATTCTTTAGGTTTTTACGACTCGAAGAGGAGTATTGATATTCTACACGTTTTTACGACCGGAAGAGAATTATTGAGATTCCACAGGTTTTTACGACTCGAAAAGGATTTTTGAGACTCTACATGTTTTTACGAATCGAAGAGGAGTATTGAGATTCTACAGGTTTTTACGACTCGAAGAGGAGTATTGAGATTCTATAAGACTTTACGACTCGAAGAGGTGTATTGATATTCTTCAGATTTTTACAATTCGAAGAGCAGTATTGAGATTCTACAGGTTTTTACGACTCGAAGAAGAGTATTGAGATTCTACAGGTTTTTACCACTCGAAGAGGATTTTTGAGACTCTATATGTTTTTACGAATCGAAGAGGAGTATTGAGATTCTACAGGTTTTTACGACTCGAAGAGGAGTATTGAGATACTACAAGACTTTACGACTCGAAGAGGAGTATTGATATTCTACAGGTTTTTACGACTCAAAGAGTAGTATTGAGATTCTACAGGTTTTTACGATTGGAAGAGTAGTATTGAGATTCCATAGGTTTTTTCGACTCGAAGAGTATTATTTAGAATCTACAGGTTTTTTTGACTCGAAGACGATTATTGATGTTCTACAGGTTTTTACGACTCGAAGAGTAGTATGGAGATTCTACAGGTTTTTACGAATGGAAGAGTAGTATTGAGATTCCATAGGTTTTTTCGACTCGAAGAGTAGTGTTGAGATTCTACAGGTTTTTACGACTCGAAGAGGAGTATTGAGATTCTACAGGTTTTTACGACTCGAAAAGAAGTATTGAGATTCCACAAGTTTTTACAACTCGAAGAGGAGTATTGAGATTCTACAGGTTTTTACGACTCGAAGATGATTATTGAGATTCTACAGGTTTTTACGAATAGAAGAGGAATATTGAGATTCTACAGGTTTTTTCAACTCGAAGAGGAGTATTGAGATTCTACAGGTTTTTACGACTCGAAGAGGTGTATTGATATTCTACAGGTTTTTACGCCTCGAAGAGGAGTATTGAGATTGTACAAGTTTTTACGACTCGAAGAGGAGTATTGAGATTCTACAGGTTTTTACGACTCGAAGAGGAGTATTGAGATTCTTTAGGATTTGTACGACTCGAAGAGGAGTATTGAGATTCCACAGGTTTTTACGACTCAAAGAGGAGTATTGAGATTCTTTAGGTATTTACGACTCGAAAAGAAGTATTGAGATTCCACAAGTTTTTACAACTCGAAGAGGAGTATTGAGATTCTACAGGTTTTTACGACTCGAAGATGATTATTGAGATTCTACAGGTTTTTACGAATAGAAGAGGAATATTGAGATTCTACAGGTTTTTACGACTCGAAAAGAAGTATTGAGATTCCACAAGTTTTTACAACTCGAAGAGGAGTATTGAGATTCTACAGGTTTTTACGACTCGAAGATGATTATTGAGATTCTACAGGTTTTTACGAATAGAAGAGGAATATTGAGATTCTACAGGTTTTTTCAACTCGAAGAGGAGTATTGAGATTCTACAGGTTTTTACGACTCGAAGAGGAGTATTGATATTCTACAGGTTTTTACGCCTCGAAAAGAAGTATTGAGATTCCACAAGTTTTTACAACTCGAAGAGGAGTATTGAGATTCTACAGGTTTTTACGACTCGAAGATGATTATTGAGATTCTACAGGTTTTTACGAATAGAAGAGGAATATTGAGATTCTACAGGTTTTTTCAACTCGAAGAGGAGTATTGAGATTCTACAGGTTTTTACGACTCGAAGAGGAGTATTGATATTCTACAGGTTTTTACGCCTCGAAGAGGAGTATTGAGATTGTACAAGTTTTTACGACTCGAAGAGGAGTATTGAGATTCTACAGGTTTTTACGACTCGAAGATGATTATTGAGATTCTACAGGTTTTTACGAATAGAAGAGGAATATTGAGATTCTACAGGTTTTTTCAACTCGAAGAGGAGTATTGAGATTCTACAGGTTTTTACGACTCGAAGAGGAGTATTGATATTCTACAGGTTTTTACGCCTCGAAGAGGAGTATTGAGATTGTACAAGTTTTTACGACTCGAAGAGGAGTATTGAGATTCTACAGGTTTTTACGACTCGAAGAGGAGTATTGAGATTCTACAGGTTTTTACGAATAGAAGAGGAATATTGAGATTCTACAGGTTTTTACGCCTCGAAAAGAAGTATTGAGATTCCACAAGTTTTTACAACTCGAAGAGGAGTATTGAGATTCTACAGGTTTTTACGACTCGAAGATGATTATTGAGATTCTACAGGTTTTTACGAATGGAAGAGTAGTATTGAGATTCCATAGGTTTTTTCGACTCGAAGAGTAGTATTGAGATTCTACAGGTTTTTACGACTCGAAGAGGAGTATTGAGATTCTACAGGTTTTTACGACTCGAAAAGAAGTATTGAGATTCCACAAGTTTTTACAACTCGAAGAGGAGTATTGAGATTCTACAGGTTTTTACGACTCGAAGATGATTATTGAGATTCTACAGGTTTTTACGAATAGAAGAGGAATATTGAGATTCTACAGGTTTTTTCAACTCGAAGAGGAGTATTGAGATTCTACAGGTTTTTACGACTCGAAGAGGAGTATTGATATTCTACAGGTTTTTACGCCTCGAAGAGGAGTATTGAGATTGTACAAGTTTTTACGACTCGAAGAGGAGTATTGAGATTCTACAGGTTTTTACGACTCGAAGAGGAGTATTGAGATTCTTTAGGATTTGTACGACTCGAAGAGGAGTATTGAGATTCTACAGGTTTTTACGACTCGAAGATGATTATTGAGATTCTACAGGTTTTTACGAATAGAAGAGGAATATTGAGATTCTACAGGTTTTTTCAACTCGAAGAGGAGTATTGATATTCTACACGTTTTTACGACCGGAAGAGGATTATTGAGATTCCACAGGTTTTTACGACTCGAAAAGGATTTTTGAGACTCTACATGTTTTTACGAATCGAAGAGGAGTATTGAGATTCTACAGGTTTTTACGACTCGAAGAGGAGTATTGAGATTCTATAAGACTTTACGACTCGAGGAGGTGTATTGATATTCTTCAGATTTTTACAATTCGAAGAGCAGTATTGAGATTCTACAGGTTTTTACGACTCGAAGAAGAGTATTGAGATTCTACAGGTTTTCACGACTCGAAAAGGATTTTTGAGACTCTACATGTTTTTACGAATCGAAGAGGAGTATTGAGATTCTACAGGTTTTTACGACTCGAAGAGGAGTATTGAGATTCTACAGGTTTTTACGACTCGAAAAGAAGTATTGAGATTCCACAAGTTTTTACAACTCGAAGAGGAGTATTGAGATTCTACAGGTTTTTACGACTCGAAGATGATTATTGAGATTCTACAGGTTTTTACGAATAGAAGAGGAATATTGAGATTCTACAGGTTTTTTCAACTCGAAGAGGAGTATTGAGATTCTACAGGTTTTTACGACTCGAAGAGGAGTATTGATATTCTACAGGTTTTTACGCCTCGAAGAGGAGTATTGAGATTGTACAAGTTTTTACGACTCGAAGAGGAGTATTTAGATTCTACAGGTTTTTACGACTCGAAGAGGAGTATTGAGATTCTTTAGGATTTGTACGACTCGAAGAGGAGTATTGAGATTCCACAGGTTTTTACGACTCAAAGAGGAGTATTGAGATTCTTTAGGTATTTACGACTCGAAGAGGGGTATTGATATTCTACACGTTTTTACGACCGGAAGAGGATTATTGAGATTCCACAGGTTTTTACGACTCGAAAAGGATTTTTGAGACTCTACATGTTTTTACGAATCGAAGAGGAGTATTGAGATTCTACAGGTTTTTACGACTCGAAGAGGAGTATTGAGATTCTATAAGACTTTACGACTCGAGGAGGTGTATTGATATTCTTCAGATTTTTACAATTCGAAGAGCAGTATTGAGATTCTACAGGTTTTTACGACTCGAAGAAGAGTATTGAGATTCTACAGGTTTTCACGACTCGAAAAGGATTTTTGAGACTCTACATGTTTTTACGAATCGAAGAGGAGTATTGAGATTCTACAGGTTTTTACGACTCGAAGAAGAGTATTGAGATTCTACAGGTTTTTACGACTCGAAGAGGATTTTTGAGACTCTACATGTTTTTACGAATCGAAGAGCAGTATTGAGATTCTACAGGTTTTTACGACTCGAAGAAGAGTATTGAGATTCTACAGGTTTTTACGACTCGAAGAGGATTTTTGAGACTCTACATGTTTTTACGACTCGAAGAGGAGTATTGATATTCTACAGGTTTTTACGACTCAAAGAGTAGTATTGAGATTCTACAGGTTTTTACGATTGGAAGAGTAGTATTGAGATTCGATAGGTTTTTTCGACTCGAAGAGTATTATTTAGAATCTACAGGTTTTTTTGACTTGAAGACGATTATTGATGTTCTACAGGTTTTTACGACTCGAAGAGGAGTTTTGAGATTCTACAGGTTTTTACGACTCAAAGAGTAGTATTGAGATTCCACAGGTTTTTACGACTCGAAGAGGAGTATTGAGATTCTACAGATCTTTACGATTCGAAGAGGAGTATTGATATTCTACAGGTTTTTACGACTCAAAGAGGAGTATTGAGATTCTACAGATTTTTACGATTCGAAGAGGAGTATTGAGATTCCACAGGTTTTTACGACTCGAAGACGAGTATTGAGATTCTACAGGTTTTTACGACTCGAAGATAAGTATTGATATTCAACAGATTTTTACAACTCGAAAGGAGTATTGAGATTCTACAGGTTTTTTCGACTCGAAGAAGAGTATTGAGATTCTACAGGTTTATACGAATCGAAGAGGAATATTGAGATTCTACAGGTTTTTACGACTCAAAGAGTAGTATTGATATTCTACAGGTTTTTACGACTCAAAGAGTAGTATTGAGATTCTACAGGTTTTTACGATTGGAAGAGTAGTATTGAGATTCCATAGGTTTTTTCGACTCGAAGAGTAGTATTGAGATTCTACCGGTTTTTTTTACTCGAAGAGGAGTATTGATGTTCAAAAGGTTTTTGTGACTCGAAGAGGAGTATTGAGATTCTACAGGTTTTTACGACTCGAAGAGTAGTATTGAGATTCCACAGGCTTTTACGACTCGAAGATGAGTATTGAGATTCTACAGGTTTTTACGACTCGAAGAGGAGTATTGAGATTCTATAGGTTTTCACGACTCGAAGAGGAGTATTGATATTCTACAGGTTTTTACGACTCGAAGAGGAGTATTGAGATCCTACAGATTTTTACGATTCGAAGAGGAGTATTGAGATTCTACAGGTTTTTACGACTCGAAGATGAGTATTGAGATTCTACAGGTTTTTACGACTCGAAGATGAGTATTGATATTCAACAGATTTTTACGACTCGAAGAGGAGTATTGAGATTCTACAGGTTTTTTCGACTCAAAGAAGAATATTGAGATTCTACAGGTTTTTACGAATCGAAAAGGAATATTGAGATTCTACAGGTTTTTACGACTCAAAGAGTAGTATTGAGATTCTACAGGTTTTTACGATTGGAAGAGGAGTATTGAGATTCCAGAGGTTTTTACGATTCGAAGAGGAGTATTGAGATTCTACAGGTTTGGACGACTCGAAGAGGAGTATTGAGATTCTACAGGTTTTTACGACTCGAAGAGGAGTATTCATATTCTAAACGTTTTTACCACTGGAAGAGGAGTATTGAGATTCCTCAGGTTTTTACGACTCGAAGAGGAGTACTGAGATTCTACAGGTTTTAATGATTCGAAGAGGAGTATTGATATTCTACAGTTTTTTTACTCGAAGAGGTGTATTGAGATTCTACAGGTTCTTACGACTCGAAGAAGAGTATTGAGATTCTACAAGTTTTACGAATCGAAAAGGAGTATTGAGATTCTACAGGTTTTTACTACTCGAAGAGGAGTATTGAGATTCTACAGGTTTGTACGACTCGAAGAGGAGTATTGAGATTCTACAGGTTTGTACGACTCGAAGAGGAGTATTGAGATTCTACAGGTTTTTACGACTCGAAGAGGAGTATTCATATTCTACACGTTTTTACCACTGGAAGAGGAGTATTGAGATTCCTCAAGTTTTTACGACTCGACGAGGAGTATTGAGATTCTACAGGTTTTAATGATTCGAAGAGGAGTATTGATATTCTACAGTTTTTTTTTACTCGAAGAGGAGTATTGAGATTCTACAGGTTCTTACGACTCGAAGAAGAGTATTGAGATTCTACAAGTTTTACGAATCGAAGAGGAGTATTGAGATTCTACAGGTTTTTACTACTCGAAGAGGAGTATTGAGATTCTACAGGTTTGTACGACTCGAAGAGGAGTATTGAGATTCTACAGGTTTGTACGACTCGAAGAGGAGTATTGAGATTCTACAGGTTTTTACGACTCGAAGAGGAGTATTCATATTCTACACGTTTTTACCACTGGAAGAGGAGTATTGAGATTCCTCAGGTTTTTACGACTCGAAGAGGAGTATTGAGATTCTACAGGTTTTAATGATTCGAAGAGGAGTATTGATATTCTACAGTTTTTTTATTACTCGAAGAGGAGTATTGAGATTCTACAGGTTTTTACGACTCGAAGAAGAGTATTGAGATTCTACAAGTTTTACGAATCGAAGAGGAGTATTGAGATTCTACAGGTTTTTACTACTCGAAGAGGAGTATTGAGATTCCTCAGGTTTTTACGACTCGACGAGGAGTATTGAGATTCTACAGGTTTTAATGACTCGAAGAGGAGTATTGATATTCTACAGTTTTTTTTTACTCGAAGAGGAGTATTGAGATTCTACAGGTTTTTACGACTCGAAGAAGAGTATTGAGATTCTACAAGTTTTTACGAATCGAAGAGGAGTATTGAGATTCAACAGGTTTTTACTACTCGAAGAGCAGTATTGAGATTCTACAGGACTTTACGACTCGAAGAGGAGTATTGATATTCTACAGGTTTTTACGACTCAAAGAGTAGTATTGAGATTCTACAGGTTTTTACGATTGGAAGAGGAGTATTGAGATTCCAGAGGTTTTTACGACTCGAAGAGGAGTATTGCGATTCTACAGGTTTGTACGACTCGAAGAGGAGTATTGAGATTCTACAGGTTTTTACGACTCGAAGAGGAGTATTCATATTCTACACGTTTTTACCACTGGAAGACGAGTGTTCAGATTCCTCAGGTTTTAACGACTCGAAGAGGAGTATTGATATTCTTTAGGTTTTAATGATTCGAAGAGGAGTATTGATATTCTACAGTTTTTTACGACTCGAAGAAGAGTATTGAGATTCTACAAGTTTTACGAATCGAAGAGGAGTATTGAGATTCTACAGGTTTTTACTACTCGAAGAGGAGTATTGAGATTCTACAGGTTTGTACGACTCGATGAGGAGTATTCATATTCTACACGTTTTTACCACTGGAAGAGGAGTATTGAGATTCCTCAGGTTTTAACGACTCGAAGAGGAGTATTGAGATTCTACAGGTTTTAATGACTCGAAGAGGAGTATTGATATTCTACAGTTTTTTTTTACTCGAAGAGGAGTATTGAGATTCTACAGATTTTTACAACTCGAAGAGGAGTATTGAGATTCTACAGGTTTGTACGACTCGAAGAAGAGTATTGAGATTCTACAAGTTTTACGAATCGAAGATGAGTATTGAGATTCTACAGGTTTTTACTACTCGAAGAGGAGTATTGAGATTCTACAGGTTTTAATGATTCGAAGAGGAGTATTGATATTCTACAGTTTTTTTTTACTCGAAGAGGAGTATTGAGATTCTACAGGTTTTTACGACTCGAAGAAGAGTATTGAGATTCTACAAGTCTTACGAATCGAAGAGGAGTATTGAGATTCTACAGGTTTTTACGACTCGAAGAGGAGTATTCATATTCTACACGTTTTTACCACTGGAAGAGGAGTATTGAAATTCCTCGGGTTTTTACGACTCGAAGAGGAGTATTGAGATTCTACAGGTTTTAATGATTCGAAGAGGAGTATTGATATTCTACAGTTTTTTTTACTCGAAGAGGAGTATTGAGATTCTACAGGTTTTTACGACTCGAAGAAGAGTATTGAGATTCTACAAGTTTTACGAATCGAAGAGGAGTATTGAGATTCTACAGGTTTTTACTACTCGAAGAGGAGTATTGAGATTCTACAGGTTTTAATGACTCGAAGAGGAGTATTGATATTCTACAGTTTTTTTTACTCGAAGAGGAGTATTGAGATTCTACAGATTTTTACAACTCGAAGAGGAGTATTGAGATTCTACAGGTTTGTACGACTCGAAGAGGAGTATTGAGATTCTACAGGTTTGTACGACTCGAAGTTGAGTATTGAGATTCTACAGGTTTTTACGACTCGAAGAGGAGTATTCATATTCTACACGTTTTTACCACTGGAAGAGGAGTATTGAGATTCCTCAGGTTTTAACGACTCGAAGAGGAGTATTGATATTCTACAGGTTTTAATGATTCGAAGAGGAGTATTGATATTCTACAGGTTTTAATGATTCGAAGAGGAGTATTGATATTCTACAGTTTTTTTTTACTTGAAGAGGAGTATTGAGATTCTACAGGTTTTTACGACTCGAAGAAGAGTATTGAGATTCTACAAGTTTTACGAATCGAAGAGGAGTATTGAGATTCTACAGGTTTTTACTACTCGAAGAGGAGTATTGAGATTCTACAGGTTTTAATGACTCGAAGAGGAGTATTGATATTCTACAGTTTTTTTTACTCGAAGAGGAGTATTGAGATTCTACAGATTTTTACAACTCGAAGAGGAGTATTGAGATTCTACAGGTTTGTACGACTCGAAGAGGAGTATTGAGATTCTACAGGTTTGTACGACTCGAAGTTGAGTATTGAGATTCTACAGGTTTTTACGACTCGAAGAGGAGTATTCATATTCTACACGTTTTTACCACTGGAAGAGCAGTATTGAGATTCCTCAGGTTTTAACGACTCGAAGAGGAGTATTGATATTCTACAGGTTTTAATGATTCGAAGAGAAGTATTGATATTCTACAGTTTTTTTTTTACTTGAAGAGGAGTATTGAGATTCTACAGGTTTTTACGACTCGAAGAAGAGTATTGAGATTCTACAAGTTTTACGAATCGAAGAGGAGTATTGAGATTCTACAGGTTTTTACTACTCGAAGAGGAGTATTGAGATTCTACAGGTTTTAATGACTCGAAGAGGAGTATTGATATTCTACAGTTTTTTTTTACTCGAAGAGGAGTATTGAGATTCTACAGATTTTTACAACTCGAAGAGGAGTATTGAGATTCTACAGGTTTGTACGACTCGAAGAGGAGTATTGAGATTCTACAGGTTTGTACGACTCGAAGTTGAGTATTGAGATTCTACAGGTTTTTACGACTCGAAGAGGAGTATTCATATTCTACACGTTTTTACCACTGGAAGAGGAGTATTGAGATTCCTCAGGTTTTAACGACTCGAAGAGGAGTATTGATATTCTACAGGTTTTAATGATTCGAAGAGGAGTATTGATATTCTACAGTTTTTTTTACTTGAAGAGGAGTATTGAGATTCTACAGGTTTTTACGACTCGAAGAAGAGTATTGAGATTCTACAAGTTTTACGAATCGAAGAGGAGTATTGAGATTCTACAGGTTTTTCCTACTCGAAGAGGAGTATTGAGATTCTACAGGTTTGTACGACTCGAAGAGGAGTATTCATATTCTACACGTTTTTACCACTGGAAGAGGAGTATTGAGATTCCTCAGTTTTTAACGACTCGAAGAGGAGTATTGAGATTCTACAGGTTTTAATGACTCGACGACGAGTATTGATATTCTACAGTTTTTTTTTACTCGAAGAGGAGTATTGAGATTCTACAGATTTTTACAACTCGAAGAGGAGTATTGAGATTCTACAGGTTTGAACGACTCGAAGAGGAGTATTGAGATTCTACAGGTTTGTACGACTCGAAGAGGAGTATTGAGATTCTACAGGTTTTTACGACTCGAAGAGGAGTATTCATATTCTACACGTTTTTACCACTGGAAGAGGAGTATTGGGATTCCTCAGGTTTTTACGACTCGAAGAGGAGTACTGAGATTCTACAGGTTTTAATGATTCGAAGAGGAGTATTGATATTCTACAGTTTTTTTTTTACTCGAAGAGGAGTATTGAGATTCTACAGGTTCTTACGACTCGAAGAAGAGTATTGAGATTCTACAAGTTTTACGAATCGAAGAGGAGTATTGAGATTCTACAGGTTTTTACTACTCGAAGAGGAGTATTGAGATTCTACAGGTTTGTACGACTCGAAGAGGAGTATTGAGATTCTACAGATTTGTACGACTCGAAGAGGAGTATTGAGATTCTACAGGTTTTTACGACTCGAAGAGGAGTATTCATATTCTACACGTTTTTACCACTGGAAGAGGAGTATTGAGATTCCTCAGGTTTTTACGACTCGAAGAGGAGTATTGATATTCTACAGGTTTTAATGATTCGAAGAGGAGTATTGATATTCTACAGTTTTTTTTTTACTTGAAGAGGAGTATTGAGATTCTACAGGTTTTTACGACTCGAAGAAGAGTATTGAGATTCTACAAGTTTTACGAATCGAAGAGGAGTATTGAGATTCTACAGGTTTTAATGACTCGAAGAGGAGTATTGATATTCTACAGTTTTTTTTACTCGAAGAGGAGTATTGAGATTCTACAGATTTTTACAACTCGAAGAGGAGTAATGAGATTCTACAGGTTTGTACGACTCGAAGAGGAGTATTGAAATTCTACAGGTTTGTACGACTCGAAGTTGAGTATTGAGATTCTACAGGTTTTTACGACTCGAAGAGGAGTATTCATATTCTACACGTTTTTACCACTGGAAGAGGAGTATTGAGATTCCTCAGGTTTTAACGACTCGAAGAGGAGTATTGATATTCTACAGGTTTTAATGATTCGAAGAGGAGTATTGATATTCTACAGTTTTTTTTTACTTGAAGAGGAGTATTGAGATTCTACAGGTTTTTACGACTCGAAGAAGAGTATTGAGATTCTACAAGTTTTACGAATCGAAGAGGAGTATTGAGATTCTACAGGTTTTTCCTACTCGAAGAGGAGTATTGAGATTCTACAGGTTTGTACGACTCGAAGAGGAGTATTCATATTCTACACGTTTTTACCACTGGAAGAGGAGTATTGAGATTCCTCAGGTTTTAACGACTCGAAGAGGAGTATTGAGATTCTACAGGTTTTAATGACTCGACGACGAGTATTGATATTCTACAGTTTTTTTTACTCGAAGAGGAGTATTGAGATTCTACAGATTTTTACAACTCGAAGAGGAGTATTGAGATTCTACAGGTTTGAACGACTCGAAGAGGAGTATTGAGATTCTACAGGTTTGTACGACTCGAAGAGGAGTATTGAGATTCTACAGGTTTTTACGACTCGAAGAGGAGTATTCATATTCTACACGTTTTTACCACTGGAAGAGGAGTATTGAGATTCCTCAGGTTTTAACGACTCGAAGAGGAGTATTGATATTCTACAGGTTTTAATGATTCGAAGAGGAGTATTTATATTCTACAGTTTCTTTTACTCGAAGAGGAGTATTGAGATTCTACAGGTTTTTACGACTCGAAGAAGAGTATTGAGATTCTACAAGTTTTACGAATCGAAGAGGAGTATTGAGATTCTACAGGTTTTTACTACTCGAAGAGGAGTATTGAGATTCTACAGGTTTGTACGACTCGAAGAGGAGTATTGAAATTCTACAGGTTTTTACGACTCGAAGAGGACTATTCATATTCTACACGTTTTTACCACTGGAAGAGGAGTATTGAGATTCCTCAGGTTTTAACGACTCGAAGAGGAGTATTGAGATTCTACAGGTTTTAATGACTCGACGACGAGTATTGATATTCTACAGTTTTTTTTACTCGAAGAGGAGTATTGAGATTCTACAGATTTTTACAACTCGAAGAGGAGTATTGAGATTCTACAGGTTTGAACGACTCGAAGAGGAGTATTGAGATTCTACAGGTTTGTACGACTCGAAGAGGAGTATTGAGATTCTACAGGTTTTTACGACTCGAAGAGGAGTATTCATATTCTACACGTTTTTACCACTGGAAGAGGAGTATTGAGATTCCTCAGGTTTTAACGACTCGAAGAGGAGTATTGATATTCTACAGGTTTTAATGATTCGAAGAGGAGTATTTATATTCTACAGTTTCTTTTACTCGAAGAGGAGTATTGAGATTCTACAGGTTTTTACGACTCGAAGAAGAGTATTGAGATTCTACAAGTTTTACGAATCGAAGAGGAGTATTGAGATTCTACAGGTTTTTACTACTCGAAGAGGAGTATTGAGATTCTACAGGTTTGTACGACTCGAAGAGGAGTATTGAAATTCTACAGGTTTTTACGACTCGAAGAGGACTATTCATATTCTACACGTTTTTACCACTGGAAGAGGAGTATTGAGATTCCTCAGGTTTTAACGACTCGAAGAGGAGTATTGATATTCTACAGGTTTTAATGATTCGAAGAGGAGTATTGATATTCTACAGTTTTTTTTAACTCGAAGAGGAGTATTGAGATTCTACAGGTTTTTACGATTCGAAGAAGAGTATTGAGATTCTACAAGTTTTACGAATCGAAGAGGAGTATTGAGATTCTACAGGTTTTTACTACTCGAAGAGGAGTATTGAGATTCTACAGGTTTGTACGACTCGAAGAGGAGTATTCATATTTTACACGTTTTTACCACTGGAAGAGGAGTATTGAGATTCCTCAGGTTTTAACGACTCGAAGAGGAGTATTGAGATTCTACAGGTTTTAATGACTCGAAGAGGAGTATTGATATTCTACAGTTTTTTTTTACTCGAAGAGGAGTATTGAGATTCTACAGATTTTTACAACTCGAAGAGGAGTATTGAGATTCTACAGTTTTGTACGACTCGAAGAGGAGTATTGAGATTCTACAGGTTTGTACGACTCGAAGAGGAGTATTGAGATTCTACAGGTTTTTACGACTCGAAGAGGAGTATTCATATTCTACACGTTTTTACCACTGGAAGAGGAGTATTGAGATTCCTCAGGTTTTTACGACTCGAAGAGGAGTATTGAGATTCTACAGGTTTTAATGATTCGAAGAGGAGTATTGATATTCTACAGTTTTTTTTACTCGAAGAGGAGTATTGAGATTCTACAGGTTTCTACGACTCGAAGAAGAGTACTGAGATTCTACAAGTTTTACGAATCGAAGAGGAGTTTTGAGATTCTACAGGTTTTTACTACTCGAAGAGGAGTATTGAGATTCTTCAGGTTTTTACGACTCGACGAGGAGTATTGAGATTCCACAGGTTTTAATGACTCGAAGAGGAGTATTGATATTCTACAGTTTTCTTTTTACTCGAAGAGGAGTATTGAGATTCTACAGGTTTTTACGACTCGAAGAAGAGTATTGAGATTCTACAAGTTTTTACGAATCGAAGAGGAGTATTGAGATTCTACAGGTTTTTACTACTCGAAGAGCAGTATTGAGATTCTACAGGGCTTTACGACTCGAAGAGGAGTATTGATATTCTACAGGTTTTTACGACTCAAAGAGTAGTATTGAGATTCTACAGGTTTTTACGATTGGAAGAGGATTATTGAGATTCCAGAGGTTTTTACGACTTGAAGAGGAGTATTGAGATTCTACAGGTTTTTACGACTCGAAGAGGAGTATTCATATTCTACACGTTTTTACCACTGGAAGAGGAGTATTGAGATTCCTCAGGTTTTAACGACTCGAAGAGGAGTATTGATATTCTACAGGTTTTAATGATTCGAAGAGGAGTATTGATATTCTACAGTCTTTTTTACTCGAAGAGGAGTATTGAGATTCCTCAGGTTTTAACGACTCGAAGAGGAGTATTGATATTCTACAGGTTTTAATGATTCGAAGAGGAGTATTGATATTCTACAGGTTTTTACTACTCGAAGAGGAGTATTGAGATTCTACAGGTTTGTACGACTCGAAGAGGAGTATTGAGATTCTTCAGGTTTTTACGACTCGAAGAGGAGTATTCATATTCTACACGTTTTTACCACTGGAAGAGGAGTATTGAGATTCCTCAGGTTTTCACGACTCGAAGAGGAGTATTGAGATTCTACAGGTTTTAATGACTCGAAGAGGAGTATTGATATTCTACAGTTTTTTTTTACTCGAAGAGGAGTATTGAGATTCTTCAGGTTTTTACGACTCGAAGAAGATAATTGAGATTCTACAAGTTTTTACGAATCGAAGAGGAGCATTGAGATTCTACAGGTTTTTACTACTCGAAGAGCAGTATTGAGATTCTACAGGACTTTACGACTCGAAGAGGAGTATTGATATTCTACAGGTTTTTACGACTCAAAGAGTAGTATGAGATTCTACAGGTTTTTACGATTGGAAGAGGAGTATTGAGATTCCACAGGTTTTTTCGACTCGAAGAGTAGTATTGAGATTCTACAGGTTTTTACGACTCGAAGATGAGTATTGAGATTCTACAGGTTTTTACGACTCGAAGATGAGCATTGATATTCTACAGGTTTTTACGACTCGAAGAGGAGTATTGAGATTCTACAGGTTTTTACGACTCGAAGAGTAGTATGGAGATTCTACAGGTTTTTACGAATGGAAGAGTAGTATTGATATTCCATAGGTTTTTTCGACTCGAAGAGTAGTATTGAGATTCTACAGGTTTTTACGACTCGAAGAGGAGTATTGAGATTCTACAGGTTTCTACGACTCGAAGATGAGCCTTGATATTCTACAGGTTTTTACGACTCGAAGAGGAGTATTGAGATTCTACAGGTTTTTACGACTCGAAGAGGAGTACTGAGATTCTACAGGTTTTTACGACTCGAAAAGAAGTATTGAGATTCCACAAGTTTTTACGACTCGAAGAGGAGTATTGAGATTCTACAGGTTTTTACGACCCGAAGAGGGGTATTGATATTCTACAGGTTTTTACGACTCGAAGAAGAGTATTGAGAGTCTACAGATTTTTACGACTCGAAGAGGAGTATTGAAATTCTACAGGGTTTTACGACTCAAAGAGTAGTATGAGATTCTACAAGTTTTTACTATTGGAAGAGGAGTATTGAGACTCCACAGGTTTTTTCGACTCGAAGAATAGTATTGAGATTCTACAGGTTTTTACGACTCGAAGAAGAGTATTGATATTCTACAGGTTTTACGACTCGAAGAGGAGAATTGAGATTCTACAGGTTTTTACGACTCGAAGAGTATTATTGAGATTCTACAGGTCTTTACGACTCGAAGAGGAATATTGATATTCTACTGGTTTTTACGACTCGAAGAGGAGTATTGAGGTTCTACAGATATTTACGACTCGAAGAGGAGTATTGAATTTCTACACGTTTTTACGACTCGAAGAGGAGTATTGAGATTCCACAGGTTTTTACGACTCGAAGACGAGTATGGAGATTCTACAGGTTTTTACGACCGGAAGAGGAGTATTGATATTCAACAGATTTTTACGACTCGAAGAGGAGTATTGAGATTCTACAGGTTTTTACGACTCGAAGAAGAGTATTGAGATTCTACAGGTTTGTACGACTCGAAGAGGAGTATTGAGACTCTACAGGCTTTTACGGCTCGAAGAGGAGTATTCATATTTTACACATTTTTACGACTGGAAGAGGAGTATTGAGATTCCTCAGGTTTTTACGACTCGAAGAGGAGTATTGAGATTCTACAAGTTTTTACGACTCGAAGAGGAGTATTGAAATTCTACAGAGTTTTACGACTCAAAGAGTAGTATGAGATTCTACAAGTTTTTACGATTGGAAGAAGAGTATTGAGACTCAACAGGTTTTTTCGACTCGAAGAATAGTATTGAGATTCTACAGGTTTTTACGACTCGAAGAAGAGTATTGATATTCTACAGGTTTTTACGACTCGAAGAGGAGAATTGAGATTCTACAGGTTTTTACGACTCGAAGAGTATTATTGAGATTCTACAGGTCTTTACGACTCGAAGAGGAGTATTGATATTCTACTGGTTTTTACAACTCGAAGAGGAGTATTGAGGTTCTACAGATATTTACGACTCGAAGAGGAGTATTGAAATTCTACACGTTTTTACGACTCGAAGAGGAGTATTGAGATTCCACAGGTTTTTACGACTCGAAGACGAGTATGGAGATTCTACAGGTTTTTACGACTGGAAGAGGAGTATTGATATTCAACAGATTTTTACGACTCGAAGAGGAGTATTGAGATTCTACAGGTTTTTACGACTCGAAGAAGAGTATTGAGATTCTACAGGTTTGTACGACTCGAAGAGGAGTATTGAGACTCTACAGGTTTTTACGGCTCGAAGAGGAGTATTCATATTTTACACATTTTTACGACTGGAAGAGGAGTATTGAGATTCCTCAGGTTTTTACGACTCGAAGAGGAGTATTGAGATTCTACAAGTTTTTACGACTCGAAGAGGAGTATTGATATTCTACAGTTTTTTACGACTCGAAGAGGAGTATTGAGATTCTACAGGTTTTCACGACTCGAAGAAGAGTATTGAGATTCTACAGGTTTTTACAATTCGAAGAGAAGTATTGAGATTCTACAGGTTTTTACGACTCGAAGAGGAGTATTGAGATTCTACAGGACTTTACGACTCAAAAAAGAGTATTGATATTCTACAGGTTTTTTCGACTCAAGGAGTAGTATTGAGATTCTACAGATTTTTACGACTCGAAGAGTAGTATTGAGATTCCACAGGTTTTTACGACTCGAAGAGGAGTATTGAGATTCTACAGATTTTTACAACTCGAAGAGGAGTATTGATATTCTACACGTTTTTACGACGCGAAGAGGAGTATTGAGATTCTAAAGGTTTTTACGACTCGAAGACGAGTATTGAGATTCTACAGGTTCTTACGACTCGAAGAGGAGTATTGATATTCAACAGATTTTTACGACTCGAAGAGGACTATTGAGATTCTACAGGTTTCTACGACTCGAAGAAGAGTGTTGAGACTCTACAGGTTTTTACGAATCGAAGAGGAATATTGAGATTCTACAGGTTTTGACGACTCGAAGAGGAGTTTTGATATTCTACAGGTTTTTACGACTCGAAGAGGAGTAATGAGTTTCTTCAGATTTTTACAACTCGAAGAGGAGTATTGATATTCTACACGTTTTTACTTCTCGAAGAGGTGTATTGAGATTCTAAAGGTTTTAACGACTCGAAGACGAGTATTGAGATTCTACAGGTTCTTACGACTCGAAGAGGAGTATTGAAATTCAACAGATTTTTACGACTCGAAGAGGAGTATTGAGATTGTACAGGTTTCTACGACTCGAAGAAGAGTGTTGAGATTCTACAGGTTTTTACGAATCGAAGAGGAATATTGAGATTCTACAGGTTTTTACGACTCAAAGAGTAGTATTGAGATTCTACAGGTTTGTACAATTGGAAGAGGAGTATTGAGATTCCACAGGTTTTTTCGACTCGAAGAGGAGTATTGAGATTCTACAGATTTTTAAGACTTGAAGAGGAGTATTGATATTCTACAGGTTTTTACGACTCAAAGAGTAGCATTGAGATTCTACAGTTTTTTACGATTGGAAGAGGAGTGTTGATATTCTACAGGTTTTTACAACTCGAAGAGGAGTATTGACATTCTACAGATTTTTACGACTCGAAGAGTAGTAATGAGATTCCACAGGTTTTTTCGACTCGAAGAGGAGTATTGATATTCTACAGTTTTTTACGACTCGAAGAGGAGTATTGAGATTCTACAGGTTTTCACGACTCGAAGAAGAGTATTGAGATTCTACAGGTTTTTACAATTCGAAGAGAGGTTTTGAGATTCTACAGGTTTTTACGACTCGAAGAGGAGTTTTGAGATTCTACAGGACTTTACAACTCGAAAAAGAGTATTGATATTCTACAGGTTTTTTCGACTCGAGGAGTAGTATTGAGATTCTACAGATTTTTACGACTCAAAGAGTAGTATTGAGATTCCACAGGTTTTTACGACTCGAAGAGGAGTATAGAGATTCTACAGATTTTTACAACTCGAAGAGGAGTATTGATATTCTACACGTTTTTACGACGCGAAGAGGAGTATTGAGATTCTAAAGGTTTTAACGACTCGAAGACGAGTATTGAGATTCTACAGGTTCTTACGACTCGAAGAGGAGTATTGATATTCAACAGATTTTTACGACTCGAGGAGGAGTATTGAGATTGTACAGGTTTCTACGACTCGAAGAAGAGTGTTGAGATTCTACAGGTTTTTACGAATCGAAGAGGAATATTGAGATTCTACAGGTTTTTACGACTCACAGAGTAGTATTGAGATTCTACAGGTTTTTACAATTGGAAGAGGAGTATTGAGATTCCACAGGTTTTTTCGACTCGAAGAGGAGTATTGAGATTCTACAGATTTTTAAGACTTGAAAAGGAGTATTGATATTCTACAGGTTTTTACGACTCAAAGAGTAGTATTGAGATTCTACAGTTTTTTACGATTGGAAGAGGAGTGTTGAGATTGCACAGGTTTTTTCGACTCGAAGAGTAGTATTGAGATTCTACAGGTTTTTACGACTCGAAGAGGAGTATTGATATTCTACAGGATTTTACAACTCGAAGAGGAGTATTGACATTCTACAGATTTTTACGACTCGAAGAGTAGTATTGAGATTCCACAGGTTTTTACGACTCGAAGAGGAGTATTGAGATTCTACAGGTTTTTACGACTTGAAGAGGAGTATTGATATTCTACAGGTTTTTACGACTCGAAAAGGAGTATTGAGATTCTGCAGATTTTTACAACTCGAAGAGGAGTATTGATATTCTACACGTTTTTACGACTCGAAGAGGAGTATTGCGATTCTAAAGGTTTTTACGACTCGAAGACGAGTATTGAGATTCTACAGGTTCTTGCGACTCGAAGAGGAGTGTTGATATTCAACAGATTTTTACGACTCGAAGAGGAGTATTGAGATTCTACAGGTTTCTACGACTCGAAGAAGAGTGTTGAGATTCTACAGGTTTTTACGAATCGAAGAGGAATATTGAGATTCTACAGGTTTCTACGACTCAAAGAGTAGTATTGAGATTCTACAGGTTTTTACAATTGGAAGAGGAGTATTGAGATTCCACAGGTTTTTTCGCCTCGAAGAGGAGTATTGAGAATCTACAGGTTTTTAAGATTTGAAGAGGAGTATTGATATTCTACAGGATTTACGACTCGAAGAGGAGTATTGAGATTCTACAGGTTTGTACGACTTGAAGAGGAGTATTGAGATTCTACAGGTTTTTACGACTCGAAGAGGAGTATTCATATTCTACACGTTTTTACGACTGGAAGAGGAGTATTGAGATTCCTCAGGTTTTTACGACTCGAAGAGTAGTATTGAGATTCTACAGGTTTTTTACTTTTTTTACGACTCGAAGAGGAGTATTGATATTCTACAGTTTTTTACGACTGGAACAGGGGTATTGAGATTCCTCAGGTTTTTACGACTCGAAGAAGAGTATTGAGATTCTACAAGTTTTTACGAATCGAAGAGGAGTATTGAGATTCTACAGTTTTTTACGACTCCAAGAGGTCTATTGAGATTCTACAGGACTTTACGACTCGAAGAAGAGTATTGAGATTCTACAAGTTTTTACGAATTGAAGAGGAATATTGATATTCTACAGGTTTTTACAAATCAAAGAGTAGTATTGAGATTCTACAGGTTTTTACGATTGGAAGAGGAGTATTGATATTCCCAAGGTTTTTCGACTCGAAGAGTAGTATTTTGATTCTACAGGTTTTTACGACTCAAAGTGGAGTATTGATATTCTACAGGTTTTTACGACTCGAAGAGGAGTATTGAGATGCTACAGGTTTTTACGACTCGTAGAGTAGTATTGAGATTCCACAGGTTTTTACGACTCGAAGAGGAGTACTGTGATTCTACAGGTTTTTACGCCTCAAAGAGTAGTATTGAGATTCTACAGGTTTTTACGATTGGAAGAGGAGTATTGATACTCTACAGGTTTTTACGACTCGAAGAGGAGTATTGAGATTTTACAGGTTTTTATGACTCGTAGAGTAGTATTGAGATTCCACAGGTTTTTACGACTCGAAGAGGAATATTGATATTCTACAGGTTTTTACAACTCAAAGAGTAGTATTGAGATTCTACAGGTTTTTACGATTGGAAGAGGAGTATTGATACTCTACAGGTTTTTACGACTCGAAGAGGAGTATTGAGATTCTACAGATTTTTACGACTCGAAGAGGAGTATTGATTTTCTACAAGTTTTTACGACTCGAAGAGGAGTATTGAGATTCTAAAGGTTTTAACGACTCGAAGAGGAGTATTGAGATTCTACAGGTTTTTTTTTAGCAGAAAGCAAGGTTGTTCATGACTTCAATTTTGACTTCTTTCTGTTCGAGCATTTACCTCCGTTTTTGATTGTTGATTTCCGTTTTCGAACATTGGACTTTAAGAGTAGCTTCGTTTGTAATGTATAGTAATTAATAACTGCTGGAATGATCAAGGTGAAGAGGTCCGCCACCTATCTACCCCTCCTTCAACACCTACCTTCCCCCCATCGCCTCCTTCACCCTCCCCCCCAACTTACCCCCCAGCTACCCCTCCCCCCTCCCTTGAACTAGCTACCCTCACCTGCCCCCCTCAACTACCACCTTCCAACCTATCTAACCACCACCACCTCCCTACCCCCCCCCCCTCAACTACCACCTCCCAACCTATCTAACCCCCACCACCTACCTACCCCCCGCCCCAATTTACTCCCCCTCCAACTACCCCAGCACTACCCACCTCCCCAATCTGTCTACCCACCCCAACTTGTTCCCCCCGCACCTAAAAAATGGTCGGCATTTTTAAAACACTTTAATGTGGTTTGTTGGGCTACTTTTTTCCTCTTGTCTATTTTGATGTTCTTATTTTGGCGAAGTAAGGTTAGACATTATAATGCACGATGATTCGAGTCGTTTCCGGTAAAATACCGGCTATGTTTTTAGTTTCTTTGGTTTTAATTGTTGTTATTTTTTTAATTCCTGCTTTCATAGAACGGAAGGAAATTCATTTCTTTTATGAAAAAAATCTTATAACTGACTTCTGACGCCATTTTAATTTACATCTTGTTTGGGGAGAAAATTTGTATGTACGCTTGGTTACATTAACTTCTCAACTTCCAGTCAATCTGAATTTTTTGTCGTCATTTGTGTTTGTTCGTTGGATTGTATTGAAGAATCCATTTTATGAAATTGTTGCGACAAGTACTGTGGGGTGAACTTTATTCTGTCAATTGAGAAAGACGGCAAACGTTGAAATCTCTGAATGCAACAACACAGGTAATTTAGCATAAAAAAATAAATATAGCATCAAAAATATTTGATGGCGTACGAAAAAAAACTGATCAGCCGACTAATGCCACTTTGATGATAATTTTGTGAAATTGTTTTGATATGTCAACTGTTTTTCAAAATGACACTAAAATAGTTGCTTTCATCGCGTGGTTTCAGTGCGGGATTTGCAAATTTAACCAAATTAAAAATCGTACTTTTTCATCTTCGAATCTTTTTAATTTCCTTTTTCCTTCATTTTACAGTTAGCATGTTTTGTTTGACATATAATTCAAGTTTCATCAATTCTCCTCAGCCCTAACGTTTAAGTACTGTTCATTTGCTTCATGACATAAATTTGTTGAATCTTTTTGAAAGTTTTAGAAAGTTTTTTTAAAACTTTTAGATTTTCCTAATTGTTTAACTGAAAGAAGTTCCTAAAAAACGAGAACTAGTGGTCCTAGTAAGATACTTTTTAATCGCTCTGATTTCTTATCATCCAGTCTATTTGAACTTTTTGTCTTCAACATACCGTTTTCCATGAGCTAAAGAAGTTATTTTAAAGATCTTGAGTAATCTCTAAAACGTTCTTTCAGCCTTTAATATATAAGGTCGAAAGATTTTGAGTTAAAAGTTTCAGTTGAACCGAAAAAAAAAGTTACCAACATTTTTTCCTCTGCTCAGTTATTTACGTTATGTGTAACGGCAGCTAGAGTATTAAGACACATATTTTTATGGAAACCTTATTGGAAACCAAATTTTTGTTGATAATTTTGTTCGAATCTATAGGTTTTTGTGATTTGGTCCTGTGATTTGTGACTTGTCTTTCAAAAAAAAATGCTAAAGTTGAACTGAAGAAATTGATCGATATTTCTTTTCACGTTTATGTTTTTGCCTTTTTAGATACGAGGTACATACGCCTCTTTCGGATAAAATTAGGAAGAGTTTGTTCATATACATTTGTCAACAGGAAACTGCAACTCATTTTCAATGGCTATCTAAAATCTCTCATTGCCCTGCAAGTTTTTTGCCAAAGTTTTTTCCAGCTTGTTTTGGTGTAAATCTTTCGTCAACAACTTAAATGTTTTTTCCTCTTAACCGACGTGAAATTGAATTCTGTTCCCCTAAATTTAATTGAAAGTGTATTAGGAGCAATTTCTTCGCCACTGAAAAGTCAATGACATGTAAAACATATATATTCAAAGAGTTAGCATTACTTTTCATCTGTTATCCACTTGTCGCCTTTCGGATTAGCATTTTTTTCTGTAATCATATTTGAGTTACTGTTTTTTTGATAAACTTCCATTGTTCTTATAAAGTTAAAGAACGGTCGCCAAAGGGGAGTTTATGATATCAGCGAACCACATCATCTGTCGCATTTCAAAACTACAAAAAATCACATTTTTCAATAAAAAATTTTTAACAACTAAAAAAAGAGATCCGAGAAAAATATAAAATCTTACCGTTGCATCTGATTTCATAATGTTGGTTCAATGAAAAATTGATCAGTAAAAATTATTTTATTTCATGTTGATTGATTTACACTCATGTGGTTTATGTAATGCAACAGGTCAATTGTTCTCACACGTATTTTTTTCAGGTGCTTTACCTATACCTTCATATAATACAATGATACGTCTTTGGAAAATTGATGAAATTAGGCTATACGTTTTTTCTATGCATATGTACGCATCTTTATTCCGCCCCACTTTTGCCTAGCTATTACTAATAACGTTGGTTAGAATGATTGGTTAATTTTAATTCATATTTTGAAATCTTTTTCCGTATCTTTTCTAGTGTTTTACGCTCTCCAGGTTCTGGTACCAGACCCAAATGATTACCGATCAGATTAAAATGACCACTGCTTAGACTTTAGTCCGCTCTTGAAGTTTCGAATGAATGTCTTTTTCCGGAAAAAGTGTCAATAGAGTTGATACTATAATCATTGAAAAAATGAGCCAGATATTAGGCCAGAATCAAAAACTCGAAAAATTTGTCTGCCACTTTTAGTTTTTGTACCTCCAAGCTAGGGTCGACTTTTTCGCAGTCATTTGGAGTGCCTCGATATTCACACTGTGAGTTGTTGGTCACGTGGTCTGCTGTGACGTCAGAGATGGTGACATTGTTCAATTCGCACAGCCTTTCCTCACAGTAGTTGTATGACTGGCATCTCACTTCAGATCGACACAGAATTGCACACTCTAACCTATGAACATTGAACCGAAAATCTAATTCCACTTCACAATTTTTTCGAATTTGAATCATTTTCGGCCCTTCAGCCGAGTGAATAAGTTTACTTCGCAAAAAACTTTGGGACATTCTAACGCAAATCGTTTGTGAAATTTTTGCCCGTGGGCTTTGCCTGCTCTAAAAAAACGCATAAAAACATTTTGACGGAGAAAGTTTTTTCAAAAACTCTTTGACCTGAAATAAAAAAACATAGCAGGACAAGTCCTGACGTAAAATTCAAAGAATTTTCATTGACTAAACAATAAGCGACTTATAACGGACTATGAGTGAATTGGGAAAACCATTTCTAAAAAAATCAGATAAAAAAATTAAAAAAAAAACAAAAAATCGGTGTCAAAATGCCGCATGTGAACAAAACACCACTAGCGAGAAATGAAAAATTGGTTAAAAAAACTAGGCCTAGAATGAGCTATTAATGGATTGGGAAAACCATTTAGAAAAAAACCCGATACAAAAAAATTAAAAAACAGTAAAAATCAAAGTGAAATTGCCGCATGTGAACAAAAAACCACTAGCGAGAAAGCGAATTTTTGTTCAAACACCATTTTCTCACTCTACTTTAAAATTAGAGCGAAAAAATTTTACGCCGCAAAACCACTCGCTTTTTCGCTCCATTTCCTGTTTGGGCGTGACCAAAATCACTACTCCAATTTGACTTCAAAAATCATGAAAATGTGTGAACAGATCTTAAAAAAAGAGAGAGCGCCCGCCCCAATACAATTCAAATTCTTTGAATTGTAAAAAACAGCTGATACATCATTGTGGTTCCAATCTTCCTCAAACCTGGTTTTCACTCTGATTTCGATTTTTATGCAAATCAGTTGAGCTTTCTATGGTGAGATAAAAACTACTCAAGCCGAGTATTATTATAGAGCATAATTACAATTAAAAGAATTTGAATTGCATTGGGGCGCTGTCTCTTTTTAAGACTTGGTTAAACATATTTATTATTATTTGAAGTCAATTTGAGTAGTGGGAGAAACGGCTTTTATTTTGGTTCTATTGCTTCAATATAACTGTGTTTAATGGTTTTTTAAGTTTTCTGATCGATTTTTTCCAAGTCAGATCCTAGTCACTTTAGGTCTATTTTTTTGTTTTTTGTTTATTCGTTTCTGTGATTTGTAGTTCAGGACCTGCCCTGCTGTTTTGTTTTCATATTCAAGCACGCCACATAATATTAATATTTCAAAAACAATATAATTAGTCAACCGTCAGCTGCTTTTCTGATAAGTTCACATTTTTCACGAGTTTCCTTCAGCAAAATTTTTAATCACGTTTAATTGTCAATTGCTGGTTCGTTCTAAACTTGTCATATTGTTAGGAGCATCAATTAGTATTAGTGAATGTGCTCTGTGTTAAGTTTTACAACCACAAAAAATACGAAAGAGAATTCTGTCAGTATTGATTTTAATTGCTTGTCACTAAGTCATTAAGATCCCCAAAGTCAATCAAAAATGGGTTGCTTTTAACTACTTAATCAAGTTTTCGTATGATCACTTCGAGTATAAATTGAGCAAACAAATTTTGCACTGGAGGATAATTCTACCGTCACGTTTGGTTCAACAACTTTTTACTCAACAATTTTCTATGATTAAAAAATTTCGACCGTTTAATACAATTCAGAGTATTTTATTTGTATTGAGATACACTTTTACGACTCTTTTGCTAGACCGTCTTTTTCTATCGATCAATTTTGTGGTGTATTTAGAACAGGACGTTTTAGGGTAGCTCTAAACTAACGTTATCGTGAGAGTTTGTTTTTGTAAACCTCATCTTGAGCTATTTCTGATTTTGATGTTATAGATGCATTCTTGCTTTTGAATTCTACTGTCTAGTCTAATCTATTTGACGGAAATGGAATTTTAAATAGATTTTGGCGACGTTTTGAATTCGAAGATGTCAATATAAGTTTTTTGTGAAGCTAAATGTTAAGGAAAAATGTCTAAATTTTTTCAAAGTTTGGCATAAATGTTTATTTTTTTAGAATTTTTGCCTGATTCTTTGGTTTTTGTGCCTTTGTTTCATTGTTCCATACTTTTTGTTCCAATGTTTGTTGAGATTCGTCCTAAGGGTTATGCTGCCAGGTGATATGTTTTAAGTGTTTTTCAGTGCGCTCGAATGCCGTTTGCGTGCTCAATGGTTAATCAGTAACTGTTTTTAGATTCGTTGAGAACAATTGTTGCGAAATCAAAACAGTTGAAGATTGTTTCAAAAACAGGTAACAAATTTTTAGATTTTTTTCTTTATCTCTTTTGATCTTATAGTTTTTTTTGTTGAACATAAAATAACAAATCAGTCGGATTAATTTTAACTATGATTTCTTAGTCGCAGATTTGATGTAATTTTGAGGAAAATATGATAACATTATGCTTTCCCATGTAATTTGTTTCCTGTTTGTTGTTTCCATTTGAATGGTATAATACAATAAACATTTTGTTTCAGATAAGTTTTAAAAGGTGATTGGATGAGGTGTTAAGTTTTTTCGGTTCGATGCTTGAGTTTTGCGATTTCGTTCTTTGAGATCTGTTCTCATTTTTGAATAACTCAGAAATCAATTTAAAGTTGTCGTATAGATCATTCAATTTTTTTCGATTCCAACTTTAAAGTAGAGCAAGAAAACGGTTTTTGAAAAATATTAGTTTTCTCGATTTTGATTTTCTGATTACCTGCGGCAATTTCACTTATGTTTTTTACTGTTTCTCTTCTAGTTTCGTATCGGTTTTTAGCTAAATGGATTTATTATTCAACGCGTTGTCATTCCTTGGTTTAAAATTTTGCTTAGTCAATGAGAATTCCTTAAAATTTTTTTCAGGACTTGCCCTGCTATAATTTTATCAAAAATTATTTGCAGCAAATGATTATGGGAAGAAGATAAGTAACAAATTTTGATGAAATCTTTTTTAATGATCCGGCTGTTGCTTCGTTATGCTCCTCCTTCCCCTGTCAATTTTATTATATTCAATCTAAAGTTACATTTTTCATGGATTTTACAGTAGTCTCAATAGTTTTCTTATGATGAATATCACATTGCAGGGAAGGTTTTGCTTATGGTTTTTCAAAAAGTTTTGTGAATTTTCCTAAATTCAGTCACGATTTCAATTCAAGGTTTTCGAGTCACTTTTTTCAACAGTTCATTTGTGGATTTCCAGTGTGTTAGTGACTTCTGCGCACAATTTTTGTACTTGTTTACTGTTTGACCTCATAACTACGTATCGGTCTGAATTAAAGCTGAGAGTTTTTTCGAACTCCAAACGTGCATTTCTTTCATGTTCACTGCAGTCCAGCTTTTTTGGCTACCCTACAAGTTTTTTCGGTAGCTTTCTGGCTGTCATTTTCTTTAATTAGATATCAATTGTCTGAAAATTGTTGAAATGTTCTAGTTTACACAGAGAGTGCTGCGGCACTTACGGAGAGAATATATGTTTAAAAAACTGTCAGTTTTTGTCTCAAGCAGTTAGCTGGATCTCTCGTTAAATCTGTTCAATTTAATGATGTCTGGATTGTTTCAAGCAGCTACATTCATTATTAATTGGTCTCAGGATTTTTGAGTTGAAAAACTTTCCTTGGGGTTAAAATTACTTTTTATGATATGAGAATCACTGGATATTATCACTGGATTTTCTCCATAAGTACCCCCCCCCCACCCCCACCCCCTCACTATCTTCTTAGAATTTGTAGAAGTTGAAAGTGTTACACCTGATAGACGATTCATATAAAATTTTAATAAACAAATGGCAGCCAGAATGATGCCAAAAATACTCTTGAAATCAGGCAGTTGACGATGCAAATTTCAAATCGCTGTTTAATTTTGTTGACAAGTTTCTGCGCCGACGTCAATTAAAAGGGTTCCCAAAGGAAGGTTTCCAAAGTTTTAAAGGAACTGGCGTTTTCATAAACAATTTTTTTTGTGAGAAACGTATTTTAAACATTGTTTTGTAAGTTGACTTCGTTGGTTTGGGCGTAGACAAAATATTGCAAAACATTATAGCCAACTAATGGCGAATTATAGCCCTTAACGATCAGCACCATCAAACGTTTACCTCTATTTTTCAAGTGCTTTTTCAAACATTCCTTTTGTGGCCAATAAAGTGCCCTTCAAATTTCAACATCTGTCAACAGAATCTGTTCAGAAAAATTTCAAGCACAAATGAACAACTTTCAATATCGCGATCAAAATGAACTCTTCAACATGAAATAGACAGCTGCAAAACTATCTTAGGAGTTGAAAAAGTTTGCAACTTTACAATGAGTGTACAATATTTGATCATAGTCAGTTATGATATAAATAATTCTTTTTTCTGGGGCAGTGAACTCTTATTATGCTCTTCATCTTTCGGCAATTGATGAAAATGAAAGCTTGCTACTTTATTTCGATAAAAAGTACGTTTGAAAAATAAATTAAAAGAGAATTATCAAAAAATTTTGAGTTCACGTGCACATAAAACAGATCTGTAAATGAACTCTAATAGTTTATAGTTTTCGCAGTCATTCTTGACCCCCCCCCCCCCCACCCCTCCGTGAACCCGATTAAGTTAAATGAGAAATTCATGATCGATCTCTTAATAATAGGAGATAAACAGGATCTAACGCCAAAGTCAATATCAGTAGTGGGAAGTCTTATTTCAGTACTGATTCAAAGCTGTGATCATGTTGTTTTTATACTTAGCAGTCTAAATACAAGTCTTAGTTCAGTAACGTAAGAAAAACACTAGACCATGAAAAGAAAAAATTTAACTAGCCGAGGGTGGAAAACAGCCACTGTCGTATTGCAAAAAAAATTGGTTCCTGCGTAATAGCAGCTGATCGGCATTAGGCTACTGCGGCCTGTTCTCAGCTGCCCTTGTTCTATTATTCCCCACATTTTGGACTGTTCTTTTCATGAGCAGCATTGCTCTTTTGTGGTTACTATGGCCACTTTTTTGCATCTGAGACTTTCACGTGGCACCATCATTGCAGCCAACATTGGTAAGGCTATTGTCAACCTGAAGCTATGGTTAAGTAAGAGCTCATCCTTACACAGACAGCTTCACGGAGGCAGGGGATCGAAATCTCAATTATTGGCGTGTGAACCACACACCTTACCTCTCGGCTATCACGCCACAGCGTGAATTAAAATTATCTATCATTAAGTTGGTTTGAATTTTAACTCCAGTAAACTATTTATTTTCACCTGAACGACACCTGAATTACCTTAATTTACCTGAAAATTACATGAATGTCACTGATTGAACTGTTTCGAGAACTTGCCTGCCCATGTCAAAAGTACCCCCCCCCCCCCCCAAAAAAAAATGAAAGATTGGGGGGGGGGATTACCACCATTTACACCCCTTATCTTACATGTTTTTGGTGGTAAAAACTCAACGCGCGTGAAAAACATGAAAAAAAAACCTGGACACAATCTCTCCTGTTTTAACACTTTTCCCTGTTATTCTTATTTTTACCTTTTAAAATTGTACAAACTGCGCCCTTAATCAAGGGAGAACCAACGGTGTGAAATATTTTTATTTTTTTACTCCTTTTCACTGTTATTTTTGGGAGAACATTCTCAACCCACCAGTCAATCATGCAAGTCTGCGTGTGTAAAGCAGAAATATCCAGCATAACTTTAATTATATACGTCAAACAAATATAATCAAGAAGTTAGAAGTACAATTATCTTATTTTGTGAAAAACAAATTATTCGGGATCTTTTCCGCTAGCGCCTCCCCCCCAGTTAAATAGGCACCTCCCATATGTATATGTTTAAACATTATGTATGCATTTGAGTTATTACTTATGTATACGTATGAATAGGCATATAGAAAATACTATTAGTGCAGACATTTGAAAATAATTTGTGTATAGCAGTAAGTAACTACATATAATGTGAACATCAACCACAAATTTGATCTTATTGCATTTTTAGTAATTACGAGCTTTGTAAAGGAGTGTAATAGTATATTTTTTCTGATATTTATGCATACATGGTTGTTGATGTGTTATACCACGAGCGATATTATAAAAAATAAAAACCTTTTCAGAAGGAAGCAAAACATCGATTTTTTTTTTGGGGGGGGGGGGGGTGTCTAAAGATGAGGTAAATAAATAATGACAATTAACTAAACAGGAATGAATGAAATAAAAAAGACGATTAAATACAAGATAAGTAAATTTTGTGAACAAATTAAAAACTTCTACCAAGAAATCTTTACATTCGTCTCTCTAAAAAATTCTAAATCTTTGCAGCAAACTTAAGTTTCACCATATCCCAGATAAAGTTATTATGCAAGTTTTGAGAAAGAAACAATTTTTAAAGAAAAGGAACAATTGTTGATACTTGGCAGAGTTTTTACAAATTAGTTGATGTCACCAACTATATTCCACTTTAATGATCAAACTTTTTAACTGAATAATAAATTGTTTGGAGGAAACTGATTTTTCCTTTTTTTCACTTTTGTATAATTTTCCTCGAAAAACTTCAACCAAAATACAGAACATGTCTTTGTTTACACAAGCACAAGCACGTATCACAAATATGAAAATAAAGCACCATTTTTATTGAAACATAGACAGTTTGATTTTTTGATTAATTGGTTTGACCTTGTATTAAATGAGATACACTTTTTCCTTTACAAAAGAAAAATTGAGATCTATTCTGTTTTGCCCCCCAGCTTAGTTTTGCCCACCCCCAGCCCCCCCCCCCCGTTTAGCCCTCCCCCCAACAAAAAGTACTGGGGGAGGACTAAACAGAATAGATCCAAGAATTGTGTTTTCTCTACATACATTCTATTTATTTCAGCCTACCGACAAAATGCTACCATATATTTTCTTTTTTTCTGTCTTGTGAGGTTTGTTTGGGTTTAATAAAAAACAATATAGCTGACATATCACCAGAAAGCAGTCACAGCAGCTGAGAAGACTTTTAATCTTAACACAGGCATGCAATATTATCAAATGTTGCTTTATTTGAACTTCAACGAACTTTTCATGAGCTATTGAAGTTTTGCTTAATTTCTTTGAATCTATTTCAGACCAAAAATTAATCTCAGCTTCTTTTTTTACGATAATGAGGTTTTAAACAAATAGTGGGATCAGTTTAGTGCTGCAGAAGAGAGTAAAACTTTTAGAAAACAAGAAATAGTTCGGGTCCTTCCCATCGTAGCCCCTCCTCCCCTCGCCTAGTGGTCAGATAACCTATAGCCCCCAATCATGGTAATTATACCATAATGGGGGCTATAATTTCATGGGGGGCTATAATGGGAGACACCCAATGTTTATATCATATTGGAAAAAGGAGACAAACACATATTATGAGAGTTATCACGCAAAGATATGTTTTGATAAACGTCTTGAGTTTAGGTAGGTACGGGAAAATTGGGTAACCTGTTCTATAGAAATATTTCTATAGTAAGACAAGTCATATCAACTGGACAGCTAGATACCGTCTGGAACGTAAGCGAGATACTAAATAAGATTCACAAATAAACTTATCTAATTTCAAGATAGGATTTAACAGAAAAGTTCACACGTATTGCGTTATGAATGAGAATACTTGAACTGTACTTTGACATGTAAAAAGAATAAATTATGTTACTGGCTACATCTTGTATTATCCGTGGGGCAAATGTCATATAAATGCCCAACCAAGCAAAACCCAGTGGCATGCAAGATATTTAACTTCCATTCAACAACTAGATAATGTTTTTAATTAAAATTGAAGTTTTAATGAGTTGTTAAATAACAATACGATGACCCTTTAGATGACCGTGCAGGCTAAGCAGGTTTTTCGAAATAACCAGTCCGCGAATGTAAAAAAGATCAATTTAAGGAGAGTTTCTTTTCAGCGTCCAAAAATTGTCCCGACGGATAATTCCTAGAACTGCCTAGGACCAGCGAGTTCTACGGTCTTGGATAAGATCCTACTGTACCTGACAAGCAGATCCGATACTAGAGAGCCGGCTCTTTAGTATCGGATCTGCTTGTCAGGTACAGTAGGGTCTAATCCAAGACCGTAGAACTAGCTGGTCCTAGGCAGTTCTAGGAATTATCCGTTGGGAAAATTTTATGACGTTCGTTTCGGATGTTGGTGGAGGGACGAATGTGACAGCAAAAACTTTTTCCGAAAGGGCTTTCAATCTTTGGGAAATCTTGCTTCAATCTTGCTTCATTTTCCTTGGTTTGGATTACGCAGTTTATTGTCAGTTCAGGCCTGAAGTTTCATTGCCATAAAGAATCATTGAAACCTCAAAAAAAAAAACCTTTTTAGAGTTTGTTCCACTTGTCCTAGATACCATTGACATTGCATCGTCCTGTTTGGTACTGCCATTGTGCAGCTTTTGCATTTTTCCCTTCATCAGTTTTTTCATCGGAGCGTAATTTGAGTGGGCATTGTTTGGCGTGATAACTACGGTCACGTTCTTAACTGTGTTAACATGTTCTTGATCGCTCCTTTCTCTTATGTGTAATCATATCACGTCTGCTTATGCGAAACTTTGGATTTGTAGAACTCTGTGAATATTTGATTTTTATTCATTGTTGGAGCAGTTTCTCCTTTTTAACTTGCTTGCTTGAGTGCTGTTGGTCATTTGGGTTTAATCTTTGTGGATTTTCCAATCTGAGCATCGTGTCTCCTATTGGTATACCAAAAATGTGAATCGGATGGATTTCTAGCGCATCATCTTTGCGAAAATCGCAATTTTGTGGTGTTGGTTTTGAAGTGTTCGATGTTAACTCGATTCCGCCATTTTTTGCCAGACGCAAGAATTTTAATGAGACCATCATTTTAATGAGTTTCTCTTTGATCGCTATTCTGGGTTCTCTTTGTATTGCGGCTGAGCTTAACAACTCAGAAATCAAATTGAATAGCGCTTCAAGGCCATTTCAAGCCTTAAAGCTAGAATAGTGTGACAAGCGAAATTTAATGCTACATTCTATCGAAGCCAAACGGATTTGTTCATTTTGTTCAACATTTATATTTAGCAACTATTATTAGTACACAATCGTCATTCATGAAGTCAAACTATAACTCAAACTCGAACTACCTCAACAACCAGCAAAACAATACTACGACTTAACAGTATTGCATCAGATTCTGTGCGATTGGATTGCGAATCAACCTGTTATTGATACAGAATATTCGACAAAACTTCTACATGGTTAACAAATTTTCCATGACATCAAATTTACACTGAAAAAGTGACGTTATGGAAAAATGTTCACATTCTGTCGACATTATTATCTACAACCAATCAACAGTTGAATTTGACATGTAAATCCACGTGACTAGCAGCATAAAAGGAGCTTGAAAAACTACCAAAAATCAGTTGAAACTTGCAATTTTGGTCATATTAAACTCACATACAGTGCGTATTGAAGCACACTTTCTTGAGCGGTAAATTACTTGTTATCGTGTCTTGTTTCTGTAGATCATATTAGTGATTGTACAGTTTTGACTTTACTTTGACTTGTGAAAAGAGAATTAACTTTGATATTCTCAAAACTTTCTTTCTGAGGAACAAAGTTCCTAAGTAAGAGAAACTTTGTGCAAAGCAGAAAGTCAGTTTCTCTTACTGGCTTTAACGAAGCCTAGTGTAGTTCACTGATTGCGTTATTGAGCAATTAAGTGTACTGAAAAGCACAAAGTGCGCATTTGGTTACATTTGTTAACTTTGATTATCGCGCAGAGGTCTCCGAAAACATTGAGACATTGATTATAGAAACAAATTGCCCACTCAGTTCCTAAGACAGTTATCTAGAGCTGTACATCGGGGAATTCGCGCTTTCGAATTATAACTTGAGTTATTAACCAAAACTCGAGCAAAAGTTTGATTGTTTCAATTTGAATTATTTTGTTATTCTGAGAGAAACAAGTTTGTTATACAGCAAAGCTGAGCGATTAGTTAGCAGGAGTAATCGAGCAACAAGTAATGCAACGGTATTCTACAGTATAGAGGATAATACAGTTCACAAAAGTTAACTGCAAAAAACACAATATCCGGACAGATTTGAAACCGCTGAAACGAACTGGGCGGTGTAAAGTTTTCCTTGACTTTGATAGGAGAGCAGCCGTTACACTTTGCAGGCCACTCCGATTCTGGGCGACCAGTTATTGGGTTTTTGATGTCTCTAGCCAGGGACTCCTTCAAATACGGTATGTTTTTTTCTTACGTTCATCGTCGCTCCTGTAGCCTACATCACACAGAGCCTCGTCGTTTGGATTTTATGTAAGCTTCACACTATCAAAAGATTTTTAACAGATTTTTAAATGAATACCTGTTGGTCGGGAACTGCTGCTGTTTTTGGGCAGCGTGTTAGGTGGTCTCTCCTAAGAGACCCGAAGATTGCATGGAATGTAAATATTTTAATCGACCGGCGCTTACAGATTCCAGCTTGATACAAAACGGTTCGAAAAGTTATAAAATGCGTTTTTTTTCTGCATTTTTTAAATGTGTTTCTCAAAATGCTCTTTCTGTAGTTTAACACTAGTCAGAGGACTTTTTTTGTCTGGATCCAATGCCCGACTAAACCGGTAGCCTTATGGTCGCTTACTGGTCTAGTTGAGCGTCTTGAGGAACACGGTTATTGTAAATGGGAGATCTATACAAAATGTCTTTATGCAGCGAATATCAATAGAAGTCAGCGATTTTTTAAAAAAAAATTAGCTTTGAATTAAATTAGGTTATACATGAATGAATTGGAGAATAGTAATTGGTGAATATGTGTTTGTGCCGCTTATTTACATAGCTTTACAAGTCTGAATGACTTACTGCTAGGTTAGTGAAGAGATTATTTGGACGAATAGAGACACGCTCACATGTCATTTAGGTGGTCTGAAACCTACCTGTATGCTCCTATACCTGTATCTGTTTTTGCTCACATATACATTGTCACCAAAGAAACAGTTGTAATTGAAAACCGTGCTAACTTGATATCAATTAATCTCTGGAAATCTGCCTACTTATTGGATCGACCTTAAAAATCTGGTATGAACATCTCTAAAGAAATTTCCATCAGTTTTCACCGTTTTATTTTGATAACAGCTCAGGATATGAAATACTTGTCTAAATTGCCTCAACGTTTCTCTATGTCAACATCGGATATTAACTTCTTAAGTTCTTTTCGTAGAGGCCAAATCGATATTATCTCTAGCAAGTTTCATATATATCTATCATTTTCGATAGCACGTGTAAAGTGTGGTTCAAGTTAAGATTTTTCACAAAACGGTTCCATGCCCAAGAGCTGTGTCAAAGATTCCTCACTGCTTGACTACCCCATGTAGTAACTTATCCGATTGTGTACGGGAAGGTCCTGTAACTTCATTTTATGGGAATAGCTTATAGCCGTTGCAATCTTGCGTCTTAGCGGATAACCGTTATTTGCAAGACTCTTACAAGATCTTAGCAGATATCCGTGCCAGTTCATCGAGGACAACAAGTGATTAATTCAATAACACGGCACTGTGATCATGAACAAATCTCATTTTAAATTAAGTAGCAAAACAAAACCTCTGAATGGATGTTCTTCACGTTAAGATACTACTGCCCCCCATGTTCTTCCAGATAAAACCTTATTCTGAGAGATTCTATATAATTCCATTTTCTTACAGAGTCTTGATAACCAGTTTTATGGCATGATAACCAGTTTTTTCCAGAATTTTTTCAGATTCGCCACAAAATGTTGTCCATTAGGTCTCAATTTGGTAGAGAAATTGAAGAAGATAATGACTTTTTTCCTTACCTGCCATGAACTCTTGAAGCTGTAATTGTATGTCCTGAAAGTTGTACCCCCGATATGAAGTCATCAAATACTACGACTCGAGATCTGGTTTGAACAAAAGAGGCCCACATAAAGCGGCAATACGAAAAAAGTAAAGCCGGGATTAATATCAACATTTTTTTAAGCTTAACTTGTGGATTCTTATTATAGTCTTATTATAGTATAAAAATGTCAGCTATTTAAACTGTGTATCAGAATAAATTGCATACAATTTCAATTAATCTGATCCCCGATTTCTGCTCGTTTTATAATTTTGTGCAAAGTACCATTTACAGTAATCTGGAAAAGGAAAAGTTTGTCAGGCTAATTGTCAAGAGCCGTTCTATGCTATGGAAAAAATAAATAATTAAATGCCTGAACAAGTACAATTCCGCCTCTTTTAAAACTAACGAGTGAATTTGAAGATAAAAAACAAGTAAACAGAAGTTTTCTCTTCATTTTGAAAAAGAACAGATGGCAGAAATCTAATAGAAGTTTTACTTCAAAAGATAAAAACTTTTTTCTCTTTCTCAGATTGCAATGAATAATAGATTAATACCACTAATAAAACTGTTATCCGGTTTTTCAGACGGAGTTCAATATAAAATATAGAACAGTGGTTGCGTATGAAATCTTGGAGAATAGTTCAAAGTAGTGGCGGGTTTGTGGAGAAAGTTAAGTTTATCATGTCTGATTTAAATATTTTAGTCTCGAGCTTGCATAGTTTTGAGTCAAATACTCTCAATTCCCAATTGAAACAAGGAAAATTTATAACGGAACTTTGCGTATATCATTCCTAATATTGCGATTATTTATGAATAAGACTTCACTTGAATGAGTGAATGAATTAATTTTTATTTCTCTCAGATAAATGACTATAACGAAACTGATTAGGTAAGCATAATCCAATCATTTAATATATACTAACAGCAGTTGAAAATAATTAGGCTCGAACGTTTTTTTGACGAAAATATATAAGCTCGACCTTTTTTCCAAAAAGAATTAGGATTGACTCATGAAAAGAATTTAGCTCGACTTTAACTGGGTCCTCAACCATGTAATTAAAGTCTTTTTTACCCCCCCCCCCCCTCAGACTTTATAGGTCTTTTCATAAGTCAAGACTTCAACCTGGGGATATTTGGCGATAATCTCGTATCTTTATGGAAAACCACGATACAAAAGGTCACTTGAAAACAAGTTCTTTGAGTAAACTGTTCTGCAATATCAAACTATATTGAACACAGTTGACAAGAGTGTCATTTTTTGTGAAGTCTTTTTATTTCTGTCCAAGTGACACGTTATTTACAGCCATCGTGGATAATAGTAAAAAAAACCGAGTACATTTAGTCGATCAAAACTGACGTTTTGTCCGATGTTATATACTCAAATTTGCTACTTACTAATCACCAAGATAGTGGTTAAAAACATTTAACATAATTGAAAATTTTACTAACTTGTTTACAAACCCGCCAAACATCGTAAGGTGTCCCCTCAGAATGTGTACAAATCATTTACATTTAGACGCCAACATAAATTGACTTTTATTGCTAGGACTACTCCAAAGGTGGACAGTCTGTTGAGGGATGCCAAAAAAATGACAAAAATTTCATCCCTTCAATCTCTCAATCTCTTCCCTTCTGTCCATTAATCTTCTGATGTAGAGTGGAAGCCGGTCTGTCAGTAGTGGATAAAACAAGGCTTCCAGCCACCAGCAAAAATTTGAGCTCACTTAGTGCAAGCCACTAGTACAGAGTTAAGCTAGTAATTAACCATTATCAGACGGATCCGTGAAGCGGTTTCACCGATGGTTTGGGTTCTATCCTCACTGACTCCAGTGAACGTATCCCAGATACTAGTATAAAACTAATTAGTGAAACTGCTTTGCAGATGAGACCGTGTAAAAAGCACGTAAAACCAACTTGCGAAAAAACTTGAACAAAAATTGAAAGAAACATTAAAATAATAAAAATTTTCATATATCCCCCCAAATCAATATTTAATCAATCTAAAGCTAAAACTTTCTGTCTCACTTGGTGTAGTGCTTAAATCATCGAGTCTAGTTAAGTTGCTTTAGCAAACGGAAGGTTTGGGGTTCCTTCCTCACTGACTCCAGTGAACGTCCCCCGACTCTGATGAAATACTATAAAACTAAGTGAGATAAAAAAAAACAAATTCACAGTTCTTAAAAAGGATGATCCCTGCTGTGAGATTGTATATGGGACACACTGTGATGGGTATACAGTCCAAAACACTGAGATCGGTGGAAACACAGTGATTAGTGTTTTTCTATGTCTTCTTGAATATTATACTTATAAACATGCTCTCTGAATTGATTTCTAGTGCGACCATATCTATATCTATGAAGATAAATACATAGTCTACATTTCCTATTTCTAAATCTATATAACGATATATGTTTATGAACATTTCACATACTACACGTTAGATATTGATCAGGATCAGAATAATGATATCCCAAATGTTCTATATAATCTTTAACCTTAACCATATTTTTACATACATAACAAGAATATTCTAATTCTTTACAATTATTACAACATTCTTTCCAAGGTTTATTTATACACTTATCGCTTTTCATTTTCATTTTTCGAAAAATTATTTTTTGATTATTTCCCTAAAAAAATACATCATGTCTCAATCAACTAATACTAGTGTCATAAACTTCTGCGATGTCTGTAATCTATCCTTTGAATCAAAGAAGGCTTTATACAGGCATCAATCATACGATCTCAAACATAAGGAACTATTGGAGAAAATGTTTGAGTCTGAAGAAGAGGAAATCTAGGAGAGGGCGTATAATTTGGATGAAGATGATTATATTATTAAAACTAAACCAGCCACCAAACCTAAAACTAAAACTGAAGAGGATATCTACACCAGAATTAAATCGGCGAAGCCGTTTCACGGATATGAATGTAAAGAATGTCGTGAAGAATTTAGAAGTAAAGTAGCTCTAACTACTCATTCATATAGTCACAATCGCATGTATCTAGAAAACACAGAAGACTTCGATATAAACTGAAGTCAGAACATGAGAGAATTTTATATTACTGATAAAGGTGGGAATTACATTGAAGATATAGATGAAGCAACTAATTACTCTTTAGAAGAAATTAAAAACTGTTACCAGTTTCGTAAAGTTAAGAGTTTTAAATATAAGATCACGGCTGAATGTGATTATAAGATGTTAAAACTACTAAAATATTTTTCAATACGGATTATATTAATAATAATGCAATCCGCGAAGCGGTTTCACCGATATAAGAATATGGTGACTTCAATCGGTGGCTAGATTTCGAAAAGGAAATATATGAAGGTTATGGTTATGATTTTGAGTTTCTTGGAATAAGAAGTATTCAGTTAAACATTGAACCAACTAAAGCATCTATTGGTAGTTATACAGATTTACCTCCTGATCTCAAAAACTCTAAATCGATATTAAATATGCGTAGTTATAAATACAAGTGCTTACAACTAAATATAACTGCTTGGCTACACACCATGCAACTCGAGAAAGTAAATATGTAGATAAACTAATTGAACCAAGACAACAACATGAAGATGATTTTGCTTATATAACAAGAATACAGAAATTGTATAATATTAATATTTGGGTATACACACCTTGTGGTAATGGTAAAATAGAATTGTTTAAACAAGTGCATGATTTTAATAAAGATAGAAAAGATGTAAGAATACTAGTTTGGAGTAATGGTCAAATAGAACACTGTGCCCTAATAAAAAATATAGAAACCTTGTTAGAACGACCAAATAAAAACAACATTAAATATTATTATTGTGATAGGTGTACCTATTGGTTTAACTCACAAATTAAATATGATAAACACGAATGCAACAACTCATTCAAACCAGAGATTGCTTGTCATAAGAAAAAACATATTACTTTTGTAAATGAACACAAACGTCAGAATATAAAAAATTTTATAACTGCCGATATAGTATGTTGCATTGTTGATCCGCGAAGCGGTTTTACCGATGTCTCAACTATAGGTTGTAAAAATGTAAAAGCTGAACATATTCCAATAGCTGTAGGTTACACCTGGCAAAGTAACTTCAAGCACTACTTCGGTCTAGGCTGCATCAAAAGATTTGCTAGATATCTATTAGAAATAGAAACAGAGAATAATTTCAAACATAATGAAAAGATGATATTCACAGAAGAAGATAAATTATATCATGAAACTAATAACACTTGTCATATCTGCAGCAAAACATGTATTAATAAAGTAAGAGATCATTGTCATGAAACTGGTAAATATAGAGGACCAGCATGTAAAATATGTAATCTAAGATACAAACAACAAAACTTCATTCCAGTAATATTCCATAATGGCTCTGGCTATGACTTCAACCTACTATACAGTGAACACTTTAAACAGAATAATGATAAAAGAAAAGTAGATAACATACCACTAGCTGCTGGTAAATCTAAGATGTTTAGCATTGCTTGTCTCAAATACTTAGACAGTTATAACTTCTGAGCTATGCCTCTAGATCAAATGGCAAAGATATACGGATGTAAAACTAAAACATTATATCCATATGAATACTTTGGTTTGGATGATTATGACAGCAAAGCTGACAATAGTAGCAAAGCTACCTACCAAGAAGCTATAGGTAATCTAAAAATAGAAGACTTCAAAAACTCACTACAAAATAAATTACCAACACAAGAAGAAGTAGATAACTTTAATAAATAAAACAGTCATAAAACTGATAAATATCTAACTATAGAGTATTTACAGAATGATGTGGAAATATTAGACTATTGCATGAATGAATATGTTAAACTAAGCATGAAAGAATTCAAGCTTAACCCACTACATTATGTAAGTCTCCCAGGTTATAGTTTTGATTGTGGGTTAATGTCAAGCTTTGTAACATTAGATACATTGCAAGATAAACAAATGCTAGATGATTTTGTTGGAGCAAAGAGAGGTGGTATATGTGGAATAATGGGAGATAGATATATAGATAACAGTGATGGTAAGACCATATGGTACATAGACGCAAACAACCTATATGGTTATGCAATGATGCAAACGTTACCTTATAAGGATTTTGAGTTTATTACTACTACTACTCTAGATCCGCCAACGGACCTCTTCCGTGGCAAGCCAAGCGGGTTCCTCGATGTAATATTGAATACTCCAGATGATAGTGATCATGGTTACTATATAGTTTGTGATATTGATTATACTAATGAATGTAAATAGAGAACAGAACAGTTATCACTAATGCCTAATAAGAGAAAGATAAATGATAATGAATTGGGATACCGACAAAGAGAGAAATGTAAAGCAAGATCCGAGAAGCGGCTTCACAGATCCGAGAAATTAATCTTAGACCAAAACAACAAAACAGAATATATGGTTCATTATAGGATGTTAAAGTTCTATGTTAAGATGAGAGTAAAAGTAACAAAAACACATAGAGTAATTAAATTTAAACAAGACTACATATGTAGAGATTATATACAAAACAATACAAATAAAAGAGCAACAGCTAAAACTGAAGCAGAAAAGGATGTAAGGAAATTAATGAATAACTCATTATATGGAAGAATGTGCATGAATCCTCTACACTTCTTTCAAAGTAAGTTCTTGCATGATGAAGAAAAGATAATGAAAAGTGTAAGTAAACCAACATTTAAGAATATAACTAGATATAGAGACTATAGCCAAATACAATATATAAAAAAAAAAATAGAATATGATTCTCCAGTATATGTAGGTGTTACTATCTTAGAATTAAGTAATTTACACATGTATGATGTATTCTATAATATTCTACAACCATCCCTCAAAGATCTAACACTTCACTAAATGGATACGGACAGTTTCGTATTAAGTTATAGGTAAAGTTAGTATAGTGAAGGTAAAGTTAGTGATGAGCATATGGACTTAAGTAATCCAGACATACCTAAAAAAACTAATAATAAAGTCCCCGGCAAGTTAAAGCACGAGCTGGGAAGTAGGATTATTGAGGAATTTATAGTATTGTCCCCCCAAAACATATAGCTTCAAAAATTATCCTAAAAACACTAAAGAAAAAGGAATAAAGAAGCATAATAATGCTAGGCACATAGATTATTATGATGCATTAATGAATAATACACAGAGAACAGTAGATGAATGTAGAATACAAAAAGTTGGTGATAACATGACAACAACAAAAACAAGTAAGATTAGTCTAAACACATTTGATGATAAAAGATTTTATGTAAACAATATTAAAAGCTATCCTCATGATGAGAATCTATATCTATTCAAAAGAGATTTAATAAAAATGATCCACCAAGCATCAGTGAACGAGCAAAGCTCGTAGTTTAGCAAATTGTTTCGCAGATCATTTGATGGAGACAATGACCTACTGGTTAAAAATATTCTAGAACTAACCATTAATGATGATAGAAAGTTAATTGAAGTTGCTATTATATTATATAACGAGCTTTGCAAATTTTTATAACAAATATTTATAGACCTAATTCATTCATTACATCCGTATGGTTGGTAGTTAGTATAATATAAATCATTATCTGAGCTATATATTTTTCCATAGTGTCTCCCATGATTGTATTCTTATGTAGTGTAGCTCCTGCTATTATATTTTTATTATATTCTAGAAATTTTATTATCTTCCCAGCCCCATCTACATATTTAGAAAGTTAAAATTATTAAATCATCATGATTTGGTTCCTTAATATGATCAATAAACTCATCTATAGTATTACAACGTCTTTTAGAAGCTAAACATCTTTTTAGATTAAGAGAAAAGCTGTTTTCATTATCCATTTTTTACTCTCATTATAATTTTTCAATACATATAAAATGACTAAACTAGATAAACTTATAGAATTAAACAATCTAGAAAAACAAAACAGAAGAAATAGATTAGAAGATAAATTAAAACAACAAGAATATTATGGTGAAATAGAAGAGTTATTTGATCCTCTAACCTAAACTATCAGTGAAACTGCTTCGCAGATAAACGCAAACAATGAACGGAATCTAGCATTAAGTGAACAAACAAAAAGAGCAATAGATTGGCAAAATCAAGAATTAGATAAACAAACTAAGATGATCGGTGAAACTGCTTCGCAGACCAAGCAAGCTGGTTCCCAGTTTAAGGAAACTGCTTCCAAGATGGGTGAAACTGCTTCGCAGATTGGTGAAACGTTAAAGGGGACCATAAAGCAAACTCAAGATATAGCACCAGTTTATGTTGATACAAAAACAGCCAAACTTCTTCATGACATGGGGGCTCAAACTAATCCTCAATTAAAATTAGAACTCGTAGATTTACCTAGTAGGAGATATAAAACGAATGGTGTTGATATAACTCTAGAGCAGGGTGCATTTTTAGTTAGGGATAATGTATATGAGTTTTCAGAAGGATTTCCTGATTTTCTTACTAAAACAATTGTAATATATGATGATAAGGTTGAGGAAGATGAAAACAAAATTAAAAGGTTTTTAAAGGATATTAGATATGATTTAGGAAAAGGGGATAAGAAAAGCGCTAGATATAGAACAATAAAACGGAAAATGGAGGTAAGAGATGATATATTTGGCAGGGGATTAAATGGCAACCCAAATAATTTAGTAGAAAGACTAGAATTATTAATACTAGAAACAAAAGCTGGTCATGATGGATTATATGATGAAATGCTAGATATATCTAAGCAACTATTATCTATGAATATTATTAATCAAGACGAACTAGATAATTTTGTTTTTAACTATGGTAAATGAATGATGGAAAAACAACAACAACAACTACTAGCTAAAGAAGTATTCAGTCCTCAAATAACAAAGTTTAAAAGACAACGAATAATACCACTATATAAAGATGAAACATGGTCAGCTGATTTAATTGATAAGTCATCTCTAAGTAAATACAAAAATAATTGTAAGTTTATATTAGCAGTTATAGATATATTCAAAAAATATGCATGGGCTATTCCTTTAAAGAATAAATCTGGTTTATCTATAACTAATGGTTTTAAAACAATCCTATCAGAAGGACGAAAACCAGAAAAATTATGGGTAGATAGAGGTAGTGAGTTTTACAATAAAACATTCAAATCTTTACTTAAAGAATATGGAACCGGCAAAGCCGCTTCAGGGATAGAGCTAAATTCTACTTATAGTGATTTAAAGGCTGTGTTTATAGAGAGATTTAATAGAACATTATTACACATAATAAATAAACCAATGTTCATCAATGGCGATGGTAATTGGGTAAATATATTAAATGATGCTGTTGTAACATATAACAATAACATTCACTCAACATTTAATATGACACCAGTTGACGCTTCTAATAATCCTGATAAAGTTAAATACACTTTTAGTTTTAAGAATATTAAACCTAAACTTAACGTTGGTGATTATGTAAGAAAAGTAGATAAACGTAATATCTTCTCTAAAGGTTACACTTCTAATTGGAATAGAGAATTGTTTAAAGTGAATGAAGTTCTAAAAACACATCCACCAACATATAAAATAGAAGATATTCATGGAGAGATAATAGAAGGCAAATATTATGAACAGGAACTATTGAAATCTGAGTTTGATTTTGAATCTAGTAATAAAGTTTTAGAATCACTAAATATAATTCTTAAAACAAATAATGACAAGAAACAGATTCAATCAAGCGAAACATCATATAGGGAATGGAAACAACTTAACACTAAGTAAGGCTCGTGGGTTATTCCTAGAAGATAATGATAATATTGATATGAAGGATACCTATAAAATTACAAATGTACATCCTCCGATAGATGAAAAAGATGTTGTTAATAAAGAGTATTGTGACAATAACTTATTATCCTCTTCTAATAAAATAGACATTTTAAGTAAAAACATAACTGAACTAAGAAAAGGTGACTTTGATAAAGTTACAACTAAAACATTACAACTAAATGAAACACAAGTTAATGAAGAACTAATTAATGAGTTTATTGAATCAACAAATGAAGTCAGAAATACTGTTAAGTTTTGTAATAAAGTTGCTGCAGATACTATCTCTAAATATAATCAATTAAAGCAAGAATTTGATAATAATAAGATTAATCAGAATATAACTAACATACAACTAGATGAAATGTTTACTAATGGTCTGAGAGAAATGAAAGAATATAATAAATCTCTTAGAGGTGTTATAGTACAATATATAATTGCTATACTTTTACAAAGTAAGTTACTTGATAATAAAGAGAAAGACAGACTTGAGATGCATTATAGTTTTTATCAAGAAGATATAATGAAAGAAATAGAAAGAATTTTTACTAATGAAAATAAGCAAAGCAATGACCAATCCAACAGCACCGAGTAAGAGATTACTATATCCAGAGTTGTCATCAGTATCAGAAAGATTGATAAACGAAAAGATTCAAGCTAATAAAAAATTTAACAACAATATTAACATTATAAAAGATATTAGAAATTATTATGAAACTGAAACTAATAACTATAATAAGAAGTTAAGTAGATATAAGAATTTTATTAACATAGCTGAGATAACAGAAATAGTATTATCATCAATAGCAACAACTGCAACAACAACATCAGTTTCATTAACAGGTATAGGATTAGCTTATTCTATACCAACAGCTTTTGCTAGAGCGACTGTTTGTGGTTCATTATCAAAAACAATTAATACTAAAATTAGAAATAAAATTATAAAGTATTCACAAATGTATATTTTAAGTAAACAGTTTAGTGATAAGTTTAATAAACTATATACTAAATCAATGAATGATAGTAAAATAGATAATGATGAGTATAATGAATTTGTTAAGTTATGTGAGGATGAGGACTATAAGAAGAATAAGAAAAACAAGCTGTGTATTTTTTTAGATTAAAGATATTAATGCTTAGTAATAACAATGTTTTTAGTAATAATAATATTAGTATTAAGATTTATCCGCAAAGCGGTTACACCGATCGATAAATATATAATCATAATTTTAATTATAATCATAATCAGAAACATAATATAATCCTAATATAATCATAATCATAATCAAAATCATAAACATAATATAATCATAATCATAATTATAATCAAATAATTATCTTTTCTTTGTACCCAAGTATAACCCTCTTCCTTTTTGTACTACTTTTATACTTTCACCAGTAGTTGCAAATTTAATTAAATCAGGTGTAGCCGCTAGAGCTGCTTTAGGGTTTCTAGATGCAGCTGCACTTTCTATTTTACTTGCTATTTCTAATGCTCTTACTGGATTATTAGCAACTTTTTTTCCAAAGTTAACTGTAGCTCTACCAACACTTTTAAAGAAATCTTTAAGTCCTTCTGCTTCTATTGTTGCATCAGATACTGTCATTGATTTATTCCTTCTACATAAAACACAATTACCTTTTAACATTTTAGTACCTTTTGAAGTGATAGCTCCTCTTATATTAACAGTACCACTATAATGTCTACCTCCAACACAATATGAATTAGTTTTGAACTTATTTAAAAGACTCATTTCTATATATAAAAAATAATGGAAGTTAAAAAGTATAATCCTTTTGTTGTTATTAAACTCAAGCCCAAGCCCAAGCCCAAGGTTAAGCTTGAAGCTAGAGGCTTGGCTCTAGAGAATAAAAAGAAATTGTACATTATCTATGCTAAAGGTTTTGTTAATACTAATAAGAAATAGTTGGGTGTTAACAAGAGTAACAAAAGTAACAATTAGAGCTGACTAGCTATAAATATAAGTATAAGCATATGGTTATGTATAAGTATAAGTATATAATTATAACAATAACTATATTATACTATAATTCTAAATTATCGCTAGAGTTATATCTAAAACTATAATTATCGCTAGAGTTATATCTAAAATTATAATTATCGCTAGAGTTATATCTATGACTTAAACTATATCTATGACTTAAATTATATCTATGATATTATGTCTACCATCTTACTACCATCACTATTCACACTAATAACCTTTCTAGTTAATACTAATGCATGACATATAACATCTGCAACTGCAGCACTAAATTTAAAATTAAGTTGTATTGGTTGTGGACCTATATGATCCCTTTGATATCTAGTATCGAATACATATATTCTATAATTACTTTTGAATGTTCTATGATTTATATATGGTTTTATATTATGTGGTAGCCCATTATAATCTTTATTAAAGCTAACAATCTCTTTAAAAGCCTCATTATAAATATTGGTTCCATAATTAATATTCATTCTATCCTCGGGATAAAACTCACTACCAATAACATTCAGTAACATTCATTACATCAAATGTACTTGCATCATGAGTTTGCTCATTAACATTATTATTTTCAAAACCAACTATAATATATTGTGGTCTTTCCATACCATTTTCCATACCTAGATCAAACAAGAAGTTAGTAGCATTGGGTACATTCTTATAAAAGGTCTTTCTTTCATAATAACTAAAGTCTACTTTATTCTTTTTACTTAAACCCTTTTGCACAATAATTCTATTATCATTACTAGGATCAATAATAGGTACACACCATGATATATCTCTAATTTCTATATTACCATCAATAGCAACTGCACCAGGATTAGCATTAACTCTATATAGAGCTCTATCATTATTATTCCTTTTTAATAATATTTTAAATCCTAAACCATATATAATCTTTTCTAAATCATTTATGAAACCAAATAGATCACTCATCTTAATCATCATATACATATGACCTCGTTGTGCAGCAAAATGGCTTCTTTAAGTTGACTATCTCTATTGCCTTGATTTTTAACAAAACCACTCTCATATTCATCATCAGTACTAGTTAATAACTTATACATCAATAGATTAGGATGACAATGATCTATATATTCAATAGTCCTACCACCACTAGTTTCAAGCTTAATTGAACTAAACAATGCCATCATACTAAAATTAACTAATCTAATATTAGCATCATTAGCAAATACACCACCAGCATCATCTGATACAACAAACTCTATCTCTAGATAGGAATCACGCAAATTTAAGTGATTCTCTTCTCTATTGAGTATGATATTAATATTGGTATTTATCGTATTCATTGTTGCCAGGTTATTTGGTTTATATTTTATAATCTTACTTTTATGTATATCATTTTTGTAACCATAAATTGCATCCAAATTAAAATCCATTTTTATTAGATAAAAAATGACAGACAACTTGATTCTATATGAACTACAAAATATACACGAAGCTTAAGCTAAAACTAAAGAAGAGCATACACCTAATTTCAGAATGATAAAACCAACAGAAAAGTTTAACTTTAGTGAACCTATACTTAATACAACAAAATTAGGTTTAATTAGATTATCTGTTTATAATTCGGTGTTTAATGTGGATAGGAGAAACAATCAATTCTTATATGCTAGTACTGTTATAGAAGATGATGAAGCTTTACCTCAGGCTCTTAGCTCTGACCCTAACCTTAACCATATCTCTACCTCAAGCCCAAACATTACATCTATACTTAATCATAATTATAAAGGAATCCCATTGCTATATTCAACTATTACACCGGGAGCATATGAGTTAACTGATATAGCAGAATTAATAAAAGAAGAAACTGATGGTAATGTTATAATAGAACCTGATGAGAATACGATGAAATGTTTAATGGAAATGAAACAAGGAGAACTCAGCTTTGATATAGAAAAATCACTTGCCTCATTACTAGGATTGAGAAAAATAATTTATAAAAAAGGTAGATATAAATCTCAGAAAATTATTGATATTATGGGTTTCAATAATATTAACATTCATTGCAATATTATATCTGGAGCTAAAGATAATGGTAAAGATACAGACATACTATATACTTTTAATCTAACTGAACCACCAGGCTATTTGATAAATATTATACCAACTAATATCTTATATCAAAATGTAACTAAAGATAGAATAGAATATATTGAATTTCATATTAAAGATGAGCATGGAACACCTATAGACTTTAATGGTGATGTATTAAGTTTTACTTTACATCTAACATAGTTAGCAGACCGAACGTCTGTTTGATTTAGACTTATACTTGTACTTAGACTTAGACTTATCTGCGAAGCAGGTTCCCTGATACTTAAACTAAACTACAAAACTCTCCGATCCCAATTAATTCCTAGTTTACCATTAATATTTTTATTTTTAGTTATATCGAAGACGATATAATTATAAGGCTCTTTCCATACCTTATTACATATATTAGCAAAATCATTATAACTAAGTTCAACATTTTTAAAGAAATCTTGATATATCGATGCTAAGACTTTACCTCTCTGTTCAAATAAAATAAATAGATTACAGTTCTCTCTAACACTCTGCCTATCCAGAGAGAACAGGTTTTGATTAAGATATATCATATTGCAATTATTATGTCTACCTCTACAAAAGTATTCATTAATAACTGGTTCTTTGGCTCTAACATCATCGAATATCATTAGTTTCTTTAAGTCTTTGGGTAGTTTATCGGGAGATGGTAAATCTTTTATATCTTTAATAAATTCAACATCTGTTTTGGGGTTTATTTTTTCTATACCATGGTACTGATCGCCAGTAGGTCCAAGGATGTATAGCTTATCAAAATATATACTAGCTAGAATTAGTTTTTTTAATAAGAATGTCTTACCACATTCACTAGGACCAAATATTATACATCTAAAGTTATCTGGGAATGCGGCTTCAGTAATTATATCATCATCATTTAACCATGAATATAGATCATCATTTATGTTTACAGATATCGGTGAATTTGCAAACGAGCTTCGCTCGTGGTTAACCAAACAACTCTGTTGAACCGCTTCACGGATATTATTAGTAGGACTATGGGACTTCGTCCATGTTTCACCATTACTAATGCTATTACTATTGCTATTCCTATTAGATTTACTCCTTTGATATTTGTCATCAAATAGATCTGCGAAGCAGGTTCCCTGATATATAAAATTATCTCTATCATTATCATTATCATTATCATTATTAGCAAAGCTACTTCGTAGATCATTATCATTAACATTATCATTATCATTATCATTATCATTAACATTATCATTATTAGCAAAGTTACTTCGTAGATCTTTATCAATGACAATATCACTATCATTATTAGCAAAGCTACTTCGTAGATCATTATCATTATCACTAACATTAACATTATCATTATCATTAACTTTATTAGCAAAGCTACTTCGTAGATCATTAACATTATCATTATCATTAACATTATCGTTAACATCACCTCTACTACAATTCAAACAAGAAAACCCATTATATATTCCTGGATATTTACATTGATTAACTAGAATATTCAAAGCACTTTTAATTCTAAATCCTCTATCAATAAGATAAATCATATATAAACAATAAGCCCCACAATAGGATTCATCATATTGTTGTATTCTCTCATTAGAGCCTAGATTAACATATTCTTCTAAAAATAAAGGTGGAGTTTCTACACCAAAACTATCAAAGTAATATGTTGGACCACCTTCTCTTCTTATAACTAAAACCCAATGTGTACCTTCAGTTGGATGTAGATTTACAATAATGTTAGAGTTAGGTTCACTTACTATTTCTGGTTGATCATCTCTCATTACAATCTCAATTGGTGTTAGACTTGTATCTTTACCTATATCTTTTATTCTGATATCACTCATAGCATTATTATCAATATTACATTTATTATTGAATTCCTCAAAAGTTAGGATGAGCATTTTTATATAATATATTTATTAAATCTAAGTCTAAGTCTAAGTCTTAATCTAAATCTAAATCAAATCTATATTTATTATATAAAAATGGAAACAGGTAGTGCAGTTTTTATTTTTATTATTATAATTGGAAATTGTTATATAATATATGATTCAAGACCAAGTAAATATACAAAACTAGAAGAAAGCTTTGGTGGATTTATGAATAGGAGTCTAGTTAGATTTGAATATTAAAGGTCACCACTACAAACTATTGTTTATGGTGGAACTGGAACGGGTAAAAAGATATTTTATAAGACAATACTTAAAGTTATACTTAGACCATGGTCAAGTTCAAGATCAAAACCAAAACCAAAACCAAGACCAAAACCAAAACCAAGACCAAGCTAAAAATATAGTTATAGTTTGTAAAGATGACAGAGACTGGATAGATCCTGAGTCTAATAAGTTTTATACTGGGTTTAATAAATGTGATATAAATATGATCACAAAAAATAATATGCATAAATTTCAAAATTGTGTAATAGTACTTGATGATATTGGTGATAGATTAAATAAGGATATAGGTTATTATTTTACTGAAGGTAGACATTATAATATTCAAATGATTGTAATGTGTCATAAACCAGCTCAAATAATTAATACAGCAAGAATGAGTTGTAATACTATTTATTTAACAACTTATAATGGACCTGACCTATTTAAAAACTTTAGTAAATGACTTTAGTAAAATAATTAGTGAATTAAATAGTAACTATTATAATTATACAGATGGAATGTCAGATGAACTTCGTTATGGTATAATTAAATATAATAAAAAGGAAAATACTTTTATTATTATTAGTAGTAATAGAACAATGATATATGATTCAAGAGTTGGTTTCCTTGATTTAAAAGCTCTTAGTTTAAAAGATGATTTAGAAAGAGAAGAAATAAATAAACTTATGGCATATATGAAACCACTAATGCTTAATGCAACAGATAGAAATGTTATTAATCATGATAATTATCAGTTTTATTTTAATAAACTTCTTACTTTAAACAACATTAAATTTCAGAATGATGTTTTAACAAAAGAGATGATTAAAGGAAAGGGTATGAAAATTTTTATCAAATATTGGTGGAATTATAGGCACAGGTTTATTTATATTTAATTGTTTTTATCCTGATTCAATATCAAGAAATACTGGAACTGTTACAATTGGAGCAAGCACAATGTTGAGTAGAGTAAATACATTAGTTAATGTTGGATTTGGAGAAGAGTTGGAAGGTGAAACACGAAGCAGTTATACTGATAGTGAAACATGGTCGAAGACCTATCAGGGAAGCAGTTATACTGATCAGTGTAACTGTGACTTCGTCAATGAAGAGATGGGAATTTTGAATAGAAAAAGAGGAAAATTTTTAAACAAACTATATTAAATAATGAAGAAATTAGAGAAGAGATTATAAATTTTGTTAAAGATAAACAAGAATTAGACCTTGATTTGATCTTAGATAAGAGATGTAAAACTAATACACTCAATACTTTAGGAAATAAATATTTAGCAGAGTGTATCACATCTAAAGATAATACTAAAGATTAAATTGAAATCATGGCTAAACATTACCCTGTGAAGGATTAGGTAAATTTTATAGTTTACCCTATTATAAATGCTTTTACAATGTTTAGAGTGTAACTATAAATGTGGAAACCTTGCTGTTTTAAAATATCATTATGAATCATGTCATAAAGACAAAACTGATAAATGTATGTGTGGTAATATAATACTAAGTGGTATTTGTGCTAATGATTTTCCCCCATGGGGTTGTTCTTTAAAAAATGAATCTAATTCTATTTCTAATTCTAATTCTAATTCGAGTTCTAACCCTAGTTCTAGTTCTCACCCTAGTTCTAGTTTTAACCCTAATTCTAACTCTAGTTCTAACCCTAGTTCTAGTTCTAGTTCTGGTTCTGGTTCTAACCCCAGTTCTAGCTCTAGTTCTGTTTCTGGTTCTATCTATGACTATAACTCTAACTCAGATCCTAAACCCAACCCTAACCCTAACCTTATCCCCAACCCTAACCCTAACCTTATCCCTAACCCTAACCCTAACCCGGGCTCAGAAGTATTAACTAGATGTTGTAATAAGTGTAATTATATGAAACCACTAATTAATTTTGATGAGGGTAAGTATACATGTAGAAGTTGTACTTCAGCTAAAGTTAATTGTCCATATTGTACTTCTGTTGTGAGATATGATGGGATACGGGCTCATGTAAAGAAACAACATCCAGATATAGAATTGACTAGAGGATTTAGTAGAAATCTGCAAAGCAGGTTCCCTGATATAACTGAAAGATCAGTGGAGCTGGTTCCCAGATCTGATATTACCCAAACTGGGGATCTTCGAATTTGCAAACGAGCTTCACTCGTGGTTAACCAAACAACTCCGTTGAGCAGTTATACTGATAGTTGTTCATGTAAATACTATAATTTTGTATCAATTCTTATTAATAATGGAATAAATATAGAAAAAGTAAAAGAAAATATAAATTTATTGAAGAGTATAGATAATTTGAAATAAAAAATATAAAAAAATATAAAAAATAACAAAAAAGAGGGAATCACTCTTTAAGAGCGAAAAAGAGCGATCTTTTCTACTGGGGATCACTCCGAATAAGAGCGAATCACTCTTAAAGAGTGAAATGTAAATTTTGCTTTGATTTTTTGATTTTTTGTTTTTATTTTTGATTTTAATTAATTTTTTTATTGAATTTAGAGCTAATATATAGTAGTGGATAAAACAAGGCTTCCAGAAATCAGTAAAATTTGGCCAGATTCGACATGCGTGATTAGCGCTTGGAGAAAGGGTCAAATTTTTGCTGGTGGCTGGAAGCCTTGTTTTATCCACTACTTCTGTCAGCATCCAAAGCCAAACAGAGATTCGGTTCCACGATCAGTGGTAAAAAAGCAGCTTCAGATTATGACGTGAATACATTTTTTAGAACAAAAAAAATCCCGTTTTTGCGCTGTTTTATAATCTGCCTCCGTGGAGCACACACACACCATGCGCGGGAGCCCTGCAGTAAAAGCCTCAATGGACCCATTGTAGAAAAGGTATAGTGTTGTCCTAAACGTTTATACTCTTCTAATTTTGATTCAAGACCACTGCACATTATAATTTAATTGCTATATATGCTATGTTAAGGGCGAAATTCTGAATTAACCTAGAAAAATAAAAATAAAAAAAATCCGGAATAAAAAATTGTTAATGATAATGATATTGGATGTAAATGAGAAGTCGTAAATCAGCTAAATGTTCTGAAAGATTTTACATATGTAAAGAATTTTCAATAATTTTTTGAAGATTTTGCCTAGATTTGTTTGAATTGTGGTCTCAGGCAAATGTAAATTTTTCTTAAATTTATCCTAAAACAATATGTGAAACAGTTTTAGACTGAATTCGAGACCAACTTTCCAAAACGTTTGTTTCAGAAATCAATGTTTAATTAAACAATCAGTTTTTTACACCAGTTTTTTTTGCGCTGCATCTATTGTCAATCTGACGAACAATCACTACATCAAACTCTTTATTATTCGAGAAAACTAATGACGAATCTGTTCCGCATGTGACCCTCGCTTAGTGGGTGCATACTATTTTTACCCCCAGGCGCACGTGAGATATCTCTATCTAATGAAATACTATGAAGACGCGTGCTCTGTAGCAGTGGGGTTCATAACGTACTGGGAGCACGCACGGAAAAGATCCCTAATGACTACTATTGAAGCGATTTACATCAGAAAATTAGGACCGCAACTACATGCGAGCGATGAGTAGCGGTGATGGCAATTATCATTAAGTTGTAATCAACAAAGTATTTAATGAAATTCAAAAATTTGTCTTTTGCAATTCAAAGATTATTCTGGTACATATCAATTCAAAATTTCGTTAAACCCAACACTTGAATTATAAAACAAGACACAACTGAGGGTAAAAACTCCTTTTCAGGGAATGAAAACCAAATACCCGAGAAATTGAAAAACTCCGGACTAAGAATTAGAGACTTTATTGGGTGCATTGAATGTAAATAAAATATAAAATTAAATGTAACTGTGAACAAATTTTAAAATTCGTTATTTTAACTCATTTCCTAGAATTACATGGATGCAGCCAATGACAAGTGTATATAACTTGTAAATCAATCTATTCCTTTGTGAATCAGTTTTAATTAAACCTGAAGATGAACGCAAAATTCGAAAACGTTTGTTTTTGCAGATCAAATAATTTTTTAATTGACAATTCTTTTTTCTCTGCGTAAATTTTATAACAGCAATTACGCCAACGCCTGAGTGGTTTTGAGCATATACTCGATTTTTGATTGATACACCAACCATATATTCGTACAATTAATGTTCCTTCATATACAATGAAGGTAATCTTATCATTAACTTTAATTCTTTCACTATATTAGATATATTCTGGAGCATAATTCCTAGTGTTGTATGTTCTTTCATGTTATGCAGATATGTTTATTGAATGTTTTATTAATCTATATTTTATTTGGAACACTCTCCTTACATGTATGTGGATATTGTAATTAATTGCTCTCATACGAAGTTTGTAGCAAATATATAAGTCCTGTTTGTCTTTTATTAATGCGATTTTTCGCTCGACCGATTTTTCGTCTGACCCATTTGACTTTCGTCCTATAAAACAGATAGCGCCCAGTGGGCATTCAGTTTCATTAGAGGCCCTTAGCCGCGTTTAGTAATCCTTCAAGTGCTTAGTGTGGTAAAGCTATTGGGAAAGCCAAAGCTTAGAGTTAAAAGGTCTTTTTCAGGAGTTTTTGAGCCCAAAATGTGGCAATTTTTTAAGCTTTTTCGTCATTTTCAAAATTTTTGTTGGAGCAGTCTCAAATTGAGGCTGGTTAAAAATGATAAAAAACTTTTGCACGACACGGGTACTTTTCATTACAATTTTGTAAGCTATAGGTTTTGGTTCTCCAAACAAAAACGCGCAAATTTATATTAATTTTCACAATTTTTTCAGCTTTCGAAAAATTTGGCATTTTGTTCAATTTTTTCAGCCCTAGGTGTCCCGTAATTTCATCTAGTGTTTGATAATAGGTTACTGCATAGTTTCTACTGTTAATGGAATGGTTGTCAACATTCTAATATCACGAATTTTAGCATTTTTTGACAAAACATGCAATTTTTTTCAAGTTTTTTCTTTTATTTTTCTTTATCGGTCTTTCCATACGCAGGAGCCAGAGAACCTCCTAAGGGGTTTGATATTAAGTTACTGACAAATTTTTAATGGCCATGGAATAGTTTTTTAACTTTTTAATGTCATAAATATTAGTCACACTTTCTAATCTTTTTTTAGGTTTCTCCGACCTCAAAAGCCATGGAACCTCCTCTAGTGTTTGATAATAGATTACTGTAAAATTTTCAGTTTTTTTCAAGCTCTGGGGTCAGAAACCTTTAGGGTTTGATAATAAACAACTGGAAAATTTTCATTGGCCATAGAATAATTTTCAACCTTTTAATAACATAAATTTACCATTTTTTGATAAACTTGCATTTTTTTCTCAAGTTGTTTGAAGTTTTTGTTCTTTTTTTTAGGTTTCTCCGGCCTCAAGAGCCAAGGACCCTCCTCTAGGACTTGATAATAGCATACAGGGTCCCAGGGACCTTCTCGACGGTCTGATAATATGCTTCTAGAGTTAATGGATTAGCTATCAAAATTTTAATAACTCGAGTTTTTACAATTTTTTAACAAAATTTAAATTTTTTCAAATTTTCGGAAAACTTTTATTAGATTCTAAGTTTTTGGATCTTTATGAGGCAGTTGAATTATTTAAGGCTTTAAATAGGGAGACTTGATATTCTCTGGAGACAATGAAATGGTTCTAAAGATATTATTATCACAAGTTTTAGCATGATTTTGTCGAAATTTGCGATGGTTTTTAAATTTATTGAAATATTTTTCATCTACTGCTTTTAACGATCTTTACTGGCCAACAAAGTTTTGCAGATGGGTAACATGACAGAACTCCAGACACAAAAATGATTTTGAACTTTTTTTCACTTCAAATCTTGAACCTTTTGTTTTATGTTTTGACCTTTTCAGTTCTTTTTTCTTCAAATAATAACATTAATAAAAAAATAAAATCTATTAATAGAGATAATAATAATATTAAAATTAATAATAATAATAATAATAATAATAATAATAATAATAATAATAATAATATTAATAATAATAATAATAATAATAATAATAATAATAATAATAATAATAATAATAATAATAATAATAATAATAATAATAATAATGATAATGATAAAAAAATAATAATAATGATAAAAAAAATTAAAAATAATAATAATAATGATAATAATAATAATAAAAACTAATAATAGCAATAATAATAATGATAATAATAATAATAACAATATTAATAATAATAATAACAATAATAATAATAATAATAATAATAATAATAATAATAATAGTAATAATAATAATAATAATAATAATAATAATAATAATAATAATAATAATAATAATAATAATATTAATAATAATAATAATAATAATATTAAATAAAGATTTAAAGCTTGATCTCTCAAGTTTTTCACCCTATTTACAGTTCAGTTTTCAAGTTTTCTGCTCATGTTGCAGTTTTAACATCTGCGGATCACTCTCCAACAGCATTTGTTCTCTTCTGAGTAGTGTTTCCTGAGGAACTTCCAATATATTTTTTGCAGAATATATTTGTTCAACTCGTTTCATATTCGTGGAAGAATCCCGAAACATAGTTGAAAAAAAATTTCGTTCTTCAAAAAAAGTTGTCATCTGTTTTAATTAAACACCTTTTGGGGATGCTGTACTCTCCTTTTTCTTTTTTTCGAGTATGCTCTTTGCAAATTACATTTGATTAAGAATTTTCAATGTCATATTCTCCCTTCCTTAGTGACACTAGAAAAAGTACGAATTCACAATTCGAATTCGTTTAAGTTCCTCCTGTTAGGTAACCAGCTTTGGAGGGCAGAAAACGCTATGGGTACTACATAACCAGTGTAAGCAATTAATTTAGTTTTCCAGTCGTTCAAGTTTGTTAAGTTGAGTTCTATTTGGAAGCGAGCACTCATTGCTTCATTTGATCGTCTATAGCAATTTTCATTCCAATCTAAATTTTGCTGGAAAATAAGACCTAAACCCTTCCGGACTCAAATTGGTTTCGGATCTTTTTGCGTGAATATGGCTTTCAAATTACATTTTATGTACAAAACTTGTCTTTTTGTTTTTTTCATCTTTTGATTCTTTGCGAGCCATATTTAATGTCTTCATTCACTTTGTTCATTTAGTCCTTTTCTAGGACATCTGTTTGAAAATCATCGGTATAGCCGAAGAATTTTGTGTGTGGCGTTTCTTCGGACAAACAGAAGTGCGCCGAGAACTGACACTGTGAGACTCCACTGGTTACATTCTGGAGACCATTTTTTACAATTCATTTGTACGAATTGTTTTCTGTTGGACAAGTAAGATTTTATCAAGCCCAGCAAGTTTCCGCCAAATCCTAGTAATCTCAGTTTGTTTAGCAAAACTTTGCAGTACCATATTGAAGGTTCTAGCAAAAATAAGATAAAAGACATATAGTTCTTTCACGGATTGCTGATCGTTGGAATCGTAAATTTGATCGAGAAAACACATTAATTGAAGTGTTTGTTGATCAACCTTTTCGAAAACCGAACTGTCCTGTCCTTGCTGGAATGTTATACGAAAGAATCCATAGACTTGAGCAAATATTTTCTATAAAAGTTTTCTTTGATATGCAGCAGAGAAGGCTAATTCGACGATAACAAGTCATGTCAGCTTCATTGCCTTCCTTGAAACTTGGCATTACTTGACTTGTTTTCCAATATGCAGGGAAGCATTGTTTGATGATACACCTTTGAAAGATGGTAGTTAGGGACTTGCTCAATTAATTAAGGAATTTTTTTAAAACAAGACTTCCTACTTGATCTGGTCCCGTTGATTTATCTGGATTCAGCTCTGAGAGTATTTTAGAAATTTGATTTTTGGTGCAATCTATTGTATTTATTTGTTCTTGTGTAATTGAGTCCTTAATCTCGTTAGCGTCACTGAAAACGGTGGTTATTAAGGAACTCGGCGTTTAATGTGTCATCGGAAGTTTCAGTATGATTGTACTTTACAGTTAGAGGGACTGAGCTGTTTTGATATGCATTTGAGGTACTATTGTATATTACTAAACACACGCCCTTTAGGCACGGTTCTTTTCGAAATCCGCTGAACCATGTTCGCTTGAGTTGTTGACTTGTTTTTCTGATTTTTTGCAGTTTGATCAGTATATACAAGGATAAATTACTTGCCTTTTTAGGGTAATAAATTGTTCTAATATATTGGAAGTGGATCTGGATATCCATGGTGGTAATTTTCATCTTTGTTTGGTGACTCGGGGAAAGATTTTGTCTACTGTTCCCCATTAAACCTTTTAACCATTGTCGTACTAATTCATCTACATTACAGAATCTGTAACAAAATCCCATTGATTCGACTGGGGTTTGCGGCATTGTAGATATTGCAAATCAATAGGGACTGGCATTCTTAGAGGACAAAAGCGGGACTACTTTGTCAGAACGATCAACTTTATTTGGATATGGTCATACGGAATGTTGCTTTTAACAGCGAAATGGAAACCACCGTGTCTTGACTTATGGTAATCAGTAGTTGGTCGATCATGTCGATAAATTTGATAATTTTTGATAAATTGATGATGATGAAATCTCGCTTTCGTGAAATGAGCCTTTTTCAAGCCGTACCAATTTATTATTATAGTTTAATTTCCAACAAGTCTAGAAAACTAAAAGCTACAGTGTGGAATCTCTTCGTGGAAACTTTTTCTCTCTCTCTCTCTCTCTCTCTCTCGCTTTCTCTCTCTATCTCTCTGTTGGTCGAGGTTGCTTTCATTCACTTTCTCGCTCACGTTTTATCTCTCTCTCTCTCTCTCTCTATATATATATATATATATATATATATATATATATATATTTATATATATATATATATATATATGTATATATATATATATATATATATATATATATTTACTTAACTCGTTGATGCCACATTTGAGCTGCTGTTATGAGGCGTGATGTCATTATCTATTACCCTCATTAACGACGCTGATTTATTGTCGAAAATTTTTATAAAAATTGAGATAACTAGCACTTTCAGGAAATCCTTGTAAATTGTCCACAAAGTTTGTAGCATTTAAAATAGTCCTGCTGGTCTTTTTTTGCGATTTTTTGCTAAACCAGTTTTTCGTGGGTCCCATTTGACTTTTCGTCCTGAGAAACGGGACAAAGCGGTGGGAACTGAGTTCTCTTAGAGACCTTCAGCTCACTAGTCTCGAAGTATGCGAATCACAGAAACTGTTCTGGAGACATGTTTATGGTTTGAGGCGCGGTTCATAAATGTTGACACCCACTCCACTCTGCCACTAAAATTTTTATGCAAAATTTTATCTAATATTCTATTGTAAGTGATTGTTGCACTATTAGAGGACAATCGTTACGTTCGTCTTCGTGATGTCAGTCTCCGTGAAGCTTCACAGAATCTTATGGCAGACGCTACCAGTCAGAGTGGTCGAGAAATGGAATCTGTCATGCTTCTTTCAAACTCCTACCAGACACCAAGCCACCTTTCTGTTGACAAAAAAAGCCATCTTATCTCGCGAAGGTTGCACTCAAGGAGAACCGTTAGCCATGCTAATGTACGGGATTGCAATAAAGCCTCTAATCCTGAAATTGCAGACGCCAAGAAACGTACAAACGTGGAAATCTGACAACGGCACTGCAGACAAGTCACTCCAGCAACTGCACGCACTCTTTGAGAATCGTTCCAATCAGGGGCCTAGTTTTGGCTATCACCTAAAAGCGCCAGCACCAAAATACCAGCTAATTGTCAAACCATTGACAAAACAATAGGCCGAAAATATTTTGCAAACACCAATGGTCAAATTCTCAACGGTGCGAGAGCTCTCGGATCAGTTATTGGCGGTGACAAGGATATGCAGGAGTTTTTGAAACACAAAACGAAAGACTACACGAAATTAATTAAAAAACATTTAAACTTTTGCAATTCATCACCTCACGCAGCCTACCACTACTTCGTCAGATGACTTCAGAATAAAATGAAATTTCTGTCCAGAACCACATATAAAACAAGACTTTCTTCGCCATGCTGATGAAATCATCAGCAACAAGCTTATCCCATTTTTTACGAACAGATATAGTCCAGACGAGATAACGAGACCGGTACTTTCCCTCCCCATCTCGAAACGGTGGTCTGGCAATTAGCCAAACAGATGATTACAGCAGAAACTATTCAGACTCCCAGAATCCTTCTGTACCACTTGACGACTCATCGTCCGACCTCTTAATTCGGGAACAAGGCGGAATGAAGAAAGATATCCAAAAAGACCGCCTGAAAACAGCAACGCAGAAGCAAAACCAAATTATTGACGCGACGAATCCCGACCTCTGATAGGACTTGAAAGGGAGAAAAGAGCCTCTTCCTGGCTAAAGCCTTGCCAATCGAAAAACACGGACTCTGGATCACATAATCGGAATTCTGCGACGCCTCTGCATCCGCTACGGATAAGATTTCAAAAATATGCCATCAACATGTGCCTCTGGTTCACCTTTCTTAATGTACCACGCCCTACACTGCCCCAAAGGCGGATACCCGATCAACAGGCACAAGGAAATACGTGATTTCTTCGCTGATTTAATGAAGAAAATTGGCCACGACGTCAAAGTCGAACCACATCTGCAGCCCCTAGACAACGACAGTTTTACAAACTATAACTGCATCGAAGATGAGGCAAGACTCGACATCTCCGCGAAGAAAATGGGGCAGTGGTCTTGAGAGCTCCATTTAAGATCTAAATATCTTCAACCCCTATGCTCCCACAAACAGAATTAAAGACATCAAAGATTCATTTTACTACATAAGAAATTGAAAGGCCTTAAATATCAAGTCAGAATTGTTGACATTGAACATGAATCCTTTTTACCGTTGATATTTGCCACCACTGGAGGAGCCCGTCCCATCACACACACACACACACACACACACACACACACACACACACACACTCATCAGACGCATTGCTTCAGAGCATGCACACGCATAGCTCAAAAATCAAATGAACGATACCCAGAAATCATTTATTTTGACCGTACCCGTGTCGGCTTTAGTTTTCTAAAAAGCACTATTTTATGCATTCGTGGATGTAGAGGTTAAAAATTCAAAACGCCAGATTACATCTGCATAAACTTTCAACATAGAAGTCAGATCCTAATTATCTTAAATTTTTCATTAATTGCAACCATTTGACCTCTAATGACAGACACAGTCTTCGCATTCAATGCCAAAGCGACCTCTAATTAACCTCATGTTGACCTGCAAAGACTGCAGCTCAAATGCATATTCTACAACCACAACATAGATAACTTATTATTTTCATAGCTCGTGCTGCTGCGCGCACATTAAAATTTTGTCTATTTGCTTTCGCTCTTCGCCTCAACCGTCTTGCAGTCACTGCCATTCAGTTTGCTGTTTTTGTTTTTTAATAGCATTCTGAAGTTTGTTTGCCATTGCGACATTTATACCTTTCAATATGATTCAATTCGCAGTTGATAATACAGAACGAGGGAAGCGTTCGGAAAAGCGTTTCAAAGCGTTCGGACATGTTTTCAATGTAATTTTGTAAAAGTGCACAAATTTTTCTCAGCTCTCAGTCTCGTATTTTTCATTATTAAGGGCAGCCATTGCAGACGCGGAAAACTGAAGAAATCAATTTGTATGAAGTTCGAAAATGTTCTTAGAAGTTCATAAAATATTCGAATAAATTCTTTGAAAAAGGGAAGCTTACATTTGTTCCTAAATTAAGATGTGCGTTGTCTCAAGAATCAACCTTTTCATTTTTCAAAGTTTTCAAAATTCTTATTTTCAAAGCCATATTTCAGTCTTGATTACAGACATTAAAAAAAGTTAAACTAAGAAATGGCCCTCCCCAACAATGGGTGAATATTGGCTGGTCCGGGGCCCTCACAGCACTGCGTCTTCATAAAGCATTTTGTATTGTTTAAATCTATCGATAAAAAGGTATGTACAAACACCAGCTGAGGAAGTAAAACAAAAGACAGACAAAATTAGAAAACAAACAAATAATGACGAAAGTAGATGAGTAAAATTAACAGCCTCCCTTCTTCAACCTCAATTCACATCGAGGCATCTACAATTTCCCGCCACCTAGGCGTCCTTGACCCGCGAATGCAGAAGATAGAACTCCGCAAGAGGGCAAAACTGATTTTTGTCCTTAGATACGATATGATATCAGCGTAGCTGTCCTCTTTTGGCGCAGAGACCTTTGATGCCAGTTGTTTTAGCGCTTTTTAAGCTAGTGGGCCAGCTCCACAGTGCATCCAAAGACAAGCGGACAAAACATTGCTTTCTCAATCTCAGTTATTCTTCGGGCATATTTGTTTTTCTTAACAGATTCATGGTACTTTTAGGCTTCGCTACTGCTTTCAGGGCAACTTATTGCCAGCGAGTTGAGAGTTTTCACATCAAAATAGGTTTTGTTGAACCTCAATTCCCAAGGTCTGTTGGCCTTGATATCTAAACTTGCATCATCATCAGTTGTTGTTGACTTAAGATTAAAGATTTCCCCTTGCAACGGCTGAAGATGAGGTTCGATCACGAAATCATGACAAACATCACTTAACAAGTTCGCAAACGAATCGCGGAGTTCATTATGTCTCATGTGCACGTATCCTCCTTTTGGACAGTGGAGGGCATGTGTCACAGTGATTTGTTCATTGCAAGTGCATAGTGATGTCATCTTCATTGGGACCTAGCCATAGCGAAACGCAATGCCATCACGAAACTCGCTTTTCGTTAGGTCAAAGTGATAACGCTTCAATGGTATAGCTTTCAATCAGCTCGATGCACCCTTTTCACTAGCTAACTCAAGTGAGTGAATCTCGTTCTCATTTAATTCGCTCTTATTTCTCATCTTCTTTGATTTGATAGCAAGCTCTTTCTCCTTTTTTATTTCACGTAAAATTTGTCGCTTTAGTTCGGCTTCGGTCAGCGATAGTGGTAAGGGACTTGACAACTGAAATGATCGTTCATATTCCTTAAAGAGGTCATCAGGCTTAAGGATGTTCAGGCTACCCTCCCTTATCGACAACGAAAACATACCTGTATTTTGCTTTGTAGGTGGGGTTATAGATTAGTTAATAGATCATCGTTGATTGACTTCTCAAATTCTTTTAAAAGGTCATCAATATTGGTTGTTGTACGTGATAAGTAGGTCAATTTACGCCGAACCAATGAAATGAACGTTTTATAAACATTTTGAGATGCAACATTGGCTTGAGCTGCTAGTTTTTATAAGACTGATTTCTGCTGTTTTAATGATATTTCTGTAAATTTCTTTTCTGCATTATCGGAACCTATTACACTACCAAGTACTCTAAAACAGTCAACTATTTCGACTTCGTCGTGAACAAAAATCTGCTGTGCTTTTTCAAAAATTTGTTCTTTTGTAATGATGTGGCATTTGGTACAATGGTAACCGAAAGCAGGACCGTGTTTTTTTCAATGAGGCAAAAAGCTTTTTCAAGTAATCAAGAGAGCCGACAGCGTAGCCCTTGTCAGCATACGATGTCTGAACTGTGAAGCAAACGTCAATTTCAATTAGGGGAATAATGGCAATTCCATACATCGACATCGCAACGGGGTCGCTTTGGGTAGTACCTTCCTGAGAGAAAATTGTTTGTTTGCTAATAAACAAATTCGATGGTTCACGGTATGAATTACACATGGAACGACAGAGAGAAGGGCATAATTTCTCAATTTTTCGTAAAAACAGGATCCCTATTGAGACTATTGAAAGCGTTTTTTGCGTAAGATCGCCTCCGAATCTATGTCTTTGAAAGCAGCTGTCAATGAATGGACACCATGTTCAATTCTTATTTTTTTGACCCATACAGAGTTGCTGATCACCTCCTGATATCTTAAGGTCAGCTTTAATACATTTGACACTATTCCTTCTAATAAATTGCCTGAGGACCTCCTCAATTCTATTGGTCGTACACCGGGGCATTTATCAAGAGCTATCAACCGACAAAGATTATTTGGAAGAAGAAAGTCAAATGAGTCGTAGCTAATCGTATTGCTCTTTTAGCAATCGTTTTGCTTATATCAGTTGAGGGGGACTTAAGGGGATATTAGAAGCCATTGCCATTCGTTGGCAACATGACCAGAAGGGCCATGACTTCCATGCGTTTTCTTGGCAGACTTTCTAACCACTGAGGTAATCAGTTTTTCAAATAAGGATTGATGATATGGCAATTTCTTTGGATGTTCATTACTAACTACATAATTCAAATTTGCTTTGCATGGTTTCGGATGTTGCTCGCGTAAGACATCAAGGACTCTTTTCCTGTCAACTTTTTCAGTTAAAGAAAGGACACCAGCTTTTGCTTCTTCTGTAAGACTTCGAATGGCATTGGAGAGTTTTCCTGTTGACATGTATTTATCACATTCTTTGTATTCATCAACAGATCGTTTTGCTTTTGTTCTGCTCATCCTTTCCTGGATAGCTTTTGCTTCAAGAAACAGGGAATCTATGCCCCAATTTATCCATTGATCTAACCGTCTCGCAATGGTTTTGTTGTTTGAGGCGTCATCCTCCGTTCTTGTTTTTGCAAGAATGAGATGAGGCATCACCGTTGCGCAGTACATTGTCCTTTCCGCTTTAGAATCAATTTAAGTGGCAGACAGGATTTCATTCAAGGTATCGGTGAACTTAATGCCTGTCTTGTTTCTAAAATATTGCTTTCCAATGAACAAATTTTTTGTAGATGCCCTTCATAAGTTCTTGATTGCTGTCCTCGAGGTTCAGCCAGTAACTGCATGGTTCAGGACAGGCTTACCTAGAAGCTTGCGATGTCTGGCTATCTGGCTAGCTTGCGATGTCTGCCTCATTAGAGTTGTTGCCTCTGAGAAGATTACTGTTGCTTTCGTTTCGCAGCTTACGCAGCGGAAGTTCTGATGCTGTTCTCGCTTAGCGCTGAGTCCATTACCCTTCACGTGCTGGTAAGTGGCGCATGAGTAACACCAAACCACTCCAACATCTTGAGCAGTGTGAGTGCTCGGACATTTGGATGGGATATAAATAAGGGAGGCTGTTAGTTGTCTGAAAACATATGATTTCAGACATAAAAAGTAGAAGGCAGAAGGCAACTTCATGGAAACATTGTTGAGCACTGATATCAAAAGCTTTGCCTTTTATTCAATTTTCATTTTGAGTTGATTGTGAGCTGTGTATTCCAACCCTAAATTTTTAGGCTTAGAGTGCATTTTGCTTTGTTTCAATCTTCTTCGATCTTGCCTTTCCTTGATTAAAGATACTCAAGTGTTGATTTTGAAAACTTTTCAATGTTTTAAATAAATGCAACAGTTTTATTCAACCGCTCTGGATTTAAATGTTTACAACTCAACATTGTTCTCAAACTAAATTTAAGCAATTATTTTGGACCTATTAGTCTTTTTGTTATTAATTGCTCTCAAACGAAGTTTTTAGCAATTATATTAGTCCTGTTGGTCTTTATGCGATTTTTCGTCTGACGCATTTGAATTTTCGTCCTCAAAAACGGGATAAATAGGTAGCGCCCAGCGGGTTTTAAGTGCACTTAGAGCCCTTCAGCTCACTAGTCTCAAAGTATGCGATTCACAGAAACTTTTGGAGACATACTTTTTGTGTGAAGGGCGGTTCTTAGAGGTTGACAACCCCCCCCCCCCCCCACAACAACCCCCCGGTGCCCCCGCTGTGCTCACCTCACACCCCTTTAATTAATCTGAAGCTAGCCTCACTAAACCATATCTAGCTACTGATTGTGCCAACCGCTCGCCGGTCGTTTGAGCGCAATTCGCCCGACGTTAGACGGTTATGTTTTACTTTTTTTCATTTATCCCGAGAATTATCCGATCCCCCTTGTAATTTTCAGGGTGAAATGGCCCTTCCGTCTGAACAAGTTACTTTGTTATCCAACGTTGAAACTGTTGCCGAAGAACTTGATCAAGAGCAGGACTTGACTATTTATCCTTCTGTTAATACCAGATTGGCTAATTTGCGGCCGAGCAAAGACCTTTTGGACTACTATAGAAAGAAAATATCTCAGTATGACGCTGAGTTTGAAGAATTATGCAAGAAGCTCGATAGCTTTAAATCTGGTTTTCAAGAACAAGAGAGTCTGAATTGTGAAATAAGACAACGCGAAGAGGAGATATGCCAGCTTCAAAAAGCGCTCAGTGACATGCAAGTGTATTTGTTCCAGGAACGGGAACAGGTGAGAAACAAGTTTTGTGGTTTGGCTCAGTTTATTTGACAGATTTTAGGAGTTGTTTGCTATATGTATCGTTAAGTTAATAAAAGTTGGTCTTTCTCATTATAGCCCCCTCCCTCGCACAGGTACTCGGCACACTGAAATATACACCCAAATTCGTAAAACAAGCATATATTTAACCAAAAAATCGAGACAGCTCTCGATGAACTGCAAACAGGAAAAGCCAAGGGACCAGATGCTGTTGGTAACCTTCTCCTGAAGAAAACCGCCTTTTCAATTAGCAAATCGCTGCACTTGGTTTATAATACCGCCTTTTAAATAGTTTTCTTCAGATAAAAAAATGTGTGGGGCAGCCGTGAATGGTTGTTATTGTTGCTGCCTCCTCTCTTCACAGAGCTTTAGCAAAGTGGGAGAACATCAGACGACGATTACAGCCAAGAGTCAAATCAACCCCGGGTCTCAGCTTGAACCCTAGAGCCGACCCCGAAAAAGAGTTGTGAACTTTCTGAGATCGCGTGTCCACAAAGAAGAGAGTATTATCATCTGGCACGACGTTATAAACAACTTGATTACACATCATCCCCGTATTAGACGTGCCCCGCTCTCCAAGGGGGAACTCATCTTCGATTTACTGAAGATCCGCAACCTCTCTGGAATTGTTTACGTGCAAAGAAACGGTCACCTGATTTTTACCACTACCTAGCGACTAAATCTGGTCTCCCTGTCATTCACCTTTCGAGAGATCTGTTGTCAAAAAGGAAACAGAGATACTACGATAGCACCTCGATTGCAAGGTCTCCATATTTGCCCATCACTAGAGTTGAAATTCGTGGTTCTTGTTAAGAAGGTCAAAGCCGATCTTCTTGGATTCAAGAGAAAACACAAACGACCATCCTCAGCCCAGCAAAGACGCTTAGCAAGATCTGCTAACTCGGTAGTCTATTATTTTCTTTACTGCAATCTTGTGATCGGGTTAATCTTTCTGCACTGGTTAACTCCAGGGTCAGTTAGATTTCCACGACATCAAGATGACTCGCAACTGCAAGACCTGCAAAAAGAACATAATCTCAGCGACAAAACTTATCACTGTGTCGCTTGCGATTGCCACATACACTTGACATCAGTATGCACTGGCTTGACACAAGTTGCTGTCAATGGCATTGTCGAACTTGGAATGAACGCTATGCTCTTTTGCAACAAATGCGTAGAGAAAACGAACGCGAGACTTTCATACGGTGCAGAACGAGTGGTAAATTGGAAAAAAACTTGAGCGAAAAATTTGAGCGTTCAACTTCGAGGCGAAAATGGAACAGCTAAAGACGAGCTTGACCGAGTTAATAGAAACTTGAAGAAGCGATGAAAAATAGAAAGTTGAAGAAGCGATGAAAACCACCTCCGCGAACGTTGAGGACACCTATGCAAAAATAGTTGCTCGGAGCATTCCCAAAAAGAATGAAACAAGAAATTCTAAAATGGACAACAAATATGACGATCACAACATCAAGAAGAGTTTCCGACTCCAAGGCATCCCCGAAAATGTCGAAAAATCACGTAAGAATCTTGTCCCCCACAACTGAAAAAGTTAACGATTTTCTGAAGACTATTGGCGTCCAGCCTCAGATAGCCGAAATGAAGAGACTCGGTAAATTTATCAAGGAACGTGCAAAATCTAGAACACTTGTAGTTAAGGTATCAACAGAACACCAAGCCAGAATGTTCCTAGCAAAAAGCTTTGAAAATCGAGACAAATTTGGACGAAAATGTATATATCACGTACGCTATAACTTAAGAAGCGCTGAATGAAAGTCTCTGCTTCAAACGCAGGAGAGAGCTATTGAATGACGGTGTGCCTCGAGAGAAACTGACGATAAGAAACTTTGAGTTATTTAGCTATAACGTCAAGGTGGATCTTGAGTCGAACGACTCAGTAGGTCCTGAAGCAAGCTCATGACCACAACATAAAAGTTTTGCAGATCAACGCACGAAGCCAGGTGAATTACGAAAGACGCTTCCTTCTATCAAATGTAATCAGCTTATGCCAGCCTGCCGTGATTTGTATCTGTGAAACATGGCTCAATAACAAAATAATCGATTCCGAATTACTGTTGAATGATTACTTAATCTTTCGCTCAGATAGAAAATCCACTGAAGAAAAGAATCCACATGGCGGCACTCTCATTGCTATTCAAAGTGCCCTCAACTTTCGTCAATTGGTACTGGATGACGTCGACAGTTCTGCTATCTGCGAAATTCAAGTAAATAAGAACAAAATATTTTTCTGTTCCGTTTACAACCCCCCGAAGACCAGCCCCTATCGATACTCAATCAAAGGTTTTGAGAAAATTTGATCTTGCATCCCAAAAGACTGCATAGCCTTCGTTGGAGACTTGAACTTTACCAATACAAATTGGACAAACTGGACCAGTACTGACTCTGAAGAAAATTCATTACTTGAACTCTTCAAATACAGACTCTTCCGTCAATTGATTGACTGCCCAACCTGTTGCAAGAACGTTCTTAATGTCGTATTCCACAAAAATTGCAAGGTGTTCTCAACAAATGCAGATGCTTTTACGATAATTTTCAACTGTTCTGACCACATTGGGACTAGTAGAACAATCGAATTACCACATTTAGTTCAAAATAGTACCAGAGAATTGTATTGGAGTTTTGGTTCAGCTGATTTTGACAAAATAGCCAGTGAGATGGAGCAAACTCCCTTCATGCCAACATGTTTTACTAACATTGACAACTTCTACGAAGAACTCGAAGAATACCAGGCGAACCTCATACGCATGAATGTCCGATCGAGAACTAGGTACCGTCAATGTCTCCTTCCCTGGATCAAACCAAGCACGTCGCATTGGTTAAGAAAATTAGAGACCCAAAAAGGCTTGTTCTGAGACCTACAAGCTATCAAAAAGTGTTCATAGCTAAACTCCAAAACTTGGTATCTGAACTGATCAAAAAAGATTGTAAAGAATATCAGAATCGTTTGCTAGGATCACGAACAACCGGACTGCTCTTTAAGCATCGCACAAGTCTAACAAAGGACTCAAACTTTCCATCTGAAATGGAGTACAACGGCAGAACTGCAAATACAACCCAAAACCAGGCTTCTCTTTTTAAATCTTTTCTTCAACTCAGTGTTCTCCGCCAAAGAACCCTTCAGAATCGAAGATATTAAAGCAGAGAATCTTACGCTGACAAATTTCAGCATCTCCAAAGCCAATCTCAAGTCCATCCTACTAGAACTAGATATAACGAAGACCCGAGGCCCCAACGGCATCCCACCATATTTGTAACAGCGAACGTCCGAGAAGATGAGTTCAACACTCCACAAAGTTTTCAAAAACATCAAACGACTAAAAAGATTGCGCAAGAAGTGGAAAGTGGCCGCAGTTAGTCCCATCTGCAAAAAAGGCAACAGGAAAGTCATGAACACTATCGCGGAATTTGCGTCCTTAACATAGACAGCAAATGCTTTGAGAAATGCATGTATGAGCCTCTCTACACTCATTTTGTGCAATTCATGAGTGATCATCAGCACGGTTTTGTGCGCAAAGGGTCGATATTAAGCAACATGATAAAATGTCTTCAAAGAGTGCATCAGTCACTGGAGTGCAACAAGGATGACAATGTAGTTGCTTTTTACTCCGACTTCTCGAAGGCGTTTGACCGCGTGCCGCACCGTCTACTACTAGAAAAGTGCTTCAATTGGAGTCCGTGGTTGCTTCCTCGAAATCCTCCATGATTAACTGCTTGGAAGGGAACAGTTTGTTCGAATGAATAATTGTTCTTCTGCAACTCTCAAATTTACAAGTGGTGTCCCACAGGGCTCCCTGCTCGGGCCCCTAATATTTTGCATCTTCATCAACGACCTACCTAACTTGTTAAAATTCCGCGAACCATTCATCTTTGCAGACGGCCTAAAGCTCCTTTTCACAGGAAAAGCTGACTTGCAAATTCAAGAAGACCTGAACAGCATTCAGCACTAGAAGACCAACAAAATGGATCTGGCAATTGAAAAGTGCGCTGCACTGAAAATCCACCACCACTCCTGAGATCTGGTGTTTGGCATAAGTCAACTGCACAGCGCTGACTCCATAAAAGATCTTGGTTTTTTTTGTAACTAAAGACTTGACATGGTCTCTACACATCTCGGAAAGAAACAAGAAAGCCAACAGGGCTCTTTACCTGCTGAGGAAACGTTTCGCCGAAAGTCAATCTGTCTGTCAAACTCAGACTATATAAATCCATTCTTCTGCCAATACTGCTCTACGGATTGAACTGCGTACGGTTGAGCCGTGGTTCAACCAGAGACTTAGAGAGCTTTCAAAAACGTGACTTGAACTGGGTCTGCTATGACTCCAATCGAAGCTACCTCCAACAGCTGCGTCTCCTCAACGTACTACCACTTCCGCTCTTCATACAGTGCAACGACATTCTGCTCATGTCGAAACTGCTTGTTGAAGGAGAACATAACATCAAAATTCCCACTTGCAACCCTGAATCTGGTAGGTCCACGATGTTTTTCAAGCTAAACAAGTGCAAGAAAGATAAGACTCGTGGAGAATTTGTCTGCCGGACATGCAGAGTCATTAACAGAATAAACGAAAAAATCAAGTTTGCCAGCCCTGTCGTCTAAAATCGCGAATAGTCAACCTGATGTGGAAGTTGGTGGACAACAGATTCTCTGATTGCAACCCTTGCACATGGCAACTATGTTGCAACTGCTGTGACTGTCGCAACATTTGGACATCGTTCTAATCAGAAGTTATGCGAGAAATCCCTCTGGTATCAAACCCCACAAGCCACAACAACATATTATTCTCAACAAAGCCACCGTACCCCTTAAGTGGAAGCTCAGTGAGGTAGCGCCTATCTTCAAACCAGGAAGCAAGCATGTTGAAAACTATAGACATATCAGTTTCCTATGCTGCGTGGTGAAACTCCTCAAAACGGTAATACTCAACGAAATCTCATCGCTCGTCTACGGTCAAACACTTGAAACTGTTTGGATTTTTGCCAAAGCGCTCAGTAATCCATCAAATGCTGTTTTATCTAGACTACCTCCATCGCCAAATGGACAAAGACCGGGAAACACTGATTGCTGTGTACACTGATTTCTAAAAAGCGTTTGATAAAGTTCCCCATAGTCAGCTACTAAAATTGAGAACTTTGGAATAGAAGGAAATTACTGAAACTTCTGACCAATTATCTGTCCAACCGGGAGCACAGAGTCCGCATTGGATACAAACGCTCCACATGGCTGAACGTGACTAGTGGGCTTCCACAGGGTTCCATTCTCGGAGCGATCCACTATCATTTTACTAAACGAGCTTCCAGAAAAAAATTCAAAACGGCTGTTACGGCTATGCCGACGATTATAAGATCTTTGGAATAGATGCGATTTCAATGCAGCTAGACATGAATACACTCTGTTTATGGTGCACGGAAAACCAGATTGAACTAAACTTAACATGTCACAACCTTGTATTCAAGACCAGAGACCCCGACTCAGCAAGAATGAAAATCGAAGGCAACCAATAGTAGAAAAGGACTTGGGAATCATGGTCTTAAGGTCACTAATATGTATGTCGTACAAAGAGACTGAGGAAACTGAAACTCCTCGACCTGTCGATGTACCACGAGCTCGATGATATCATACTGTCAAAACTCTACCTCGGCGGGAACAACATAACTACAATGTGTTATCAACTGATTCTGAGTGAATTGTAGAAACGAGAAAGAGAGAACGAGAAATTTTTAACATTGCAGCTGTCAATTACATCAAATCGAAATCGAATTTCTGGCTCAGAGTTCCTACGCTTATAAATAGAATCTCAACATGGACGATTTAATGAAACATGCGTACACGTTGCTCGAGCGACAAATGACCGACCTCCATTCGAAATTTTTTGAACAGCAATTCACTTACTAAATCTGCTTTTGGAGACTTGGCTGCTTCTGCGAAAACTACAAGAACACGCAAATTAGACTTGCCGCTGTGGGGGCTCTGTCAGCCCCTTGTTATACCAAAATTCTGTTTTACTGTTTTTATTATGAAATTATAGCCCCCCATTTCGGTATAATTACCATGATAGGGGGCTATAGGTTTTCTGACCACTAAGCTTTGCCGGCTATAATGGGAAACCCTAGAAGTCTAATAAATAGATAATTGATTCCCGATAAAGTAGGCTCTAAAACGATGGTCGCAGACGTCCACGGCATTTATGTTTTTGCATCAAACTAAAATGATAATAACAGGCAGATTTCAAAAGCAACAATAAACAGCTTCAGATCATAAAAGCCTCTTGCGAGAAAGTTGCAACAATCATTGTTCCAACGAACACATTAATCAGCACAAAACGTATTGAAGAAGAAAGTTAAGTTGGTGAAATTAGATTTATAATTAGGGCAATCATTATATAGTAAGAACGACGCCGCACAACTCAGCGTGGTTTTCAAGGAGACATGTCATTGGTGACGCAGATGCTGTTTTTTCCTAAATCATTTGTAAGAATTTGATGGCAATGAAGACAATCTGGATTTCAAGAAGACCGTTGATAATGTACCTATGACTTCCTATTGCAGAAAGTTAAATTACCAGGATTTGGCGGTAGTTGTTGCCGCCTACTTAAGCAAACGAAGACAATGCAAAATTGAATGATTATATGTCAGAGTTTGTACAGGTAACAAGTTGGTTACCTCAAGCATCTTTGTTGAGTCCACTTATGTCATCTTTTAACGATTTACCTATGCATATTTTCAAAAGTGAATCTTTGGGCCCTCAAAAGTGAAGACAAACCCAACATAATTTTAACAACGAACTTTTACAGTACCAGAATGAACAAAAAATCTAGACATTACAATGGCGCCAAATTTAAGTTTCTCAAAGAAAGATATCGGCGACCACAAATCTAAATGCCAATGCGTATGCAGAATATGCTTCTCTAACAGGAAAATAAAATATCAACATACCAATCAGTAAACACCAAGTGTGACTAACAATCAGATACAAGACAATGTGTGCTAATAAATTTTAATCAAACAAGAACCAAAAATTCGATAAAGTTTTCTGGAGACGTTCGAAGCAACGGTTTAATGTTGACTAAAAGCGCAAATACGACATTAGAAAGCTGAAACAAGGAAATTTTTAATTGAATTTTACTGGAATTACTTCTCTAGTCATTATTCTGAAGCAAACTTTGTACTTTGAATATTTTGTACAACTGCTATTCAGTACAGAAGAACAAATCAGCCACCAAATGAGGCGCTAGAGACCTCAGTGTCATGAGACTGAAGCCTAGACTACTGATACTACTCTTGCGGAAGAAGATAACGAGAGACCGTTGATCGGCCTGCTGAATAAAAATGCTTCCAATTTGTATTGTGTTTGCTGTCTAAAAATGAAAAACCTCTTGAGAGAATTTCCAGAGAAACTTTCAGCCATCATATTGCGCCAAAAAAGCATACAGCCACGGGTTTCAAGCTCAATGACTTCAGCCAGCGGTTTTCAATTTTTCAGGTTTCTGAACTTCTTTTTGTTCCTAAAAGCTGTCGATTAATCAAATACTGTATAGTAGACGGTTACTATGCTTTTTGTTTGAACATAACATCTTAGACGAAGATTGTTTGGCTCAGAGTTTGACTTATTCTTTGTTCAATAGTGTTTTTATTTAGCTGTTTACTTGCATATCAGGTTTAATTCTTTTATAACCGGATTAATAAACACTACATTATTCCTGTGCTGTTCGTTCAAGTTGATCTGAAATTTCACGCGTCGAAGTTTTTGCCTATAGAGTGCAAAAACATTGCTCATCTACCAGTTCCGAATTTAAGTTGTATTGATTAGTTTTCGCTCTTTAACAGCAGAGTGTTAAGTATTAGTATCGACGTTGCTCTAAAAGCTCAAAGATCTTCTCATTTATGAATCAATAAGATTAAACTGTAATTCAACCAGTTGAGTTCTTGAATATAGTTACTTGGCAATTATGTCAATCTTAGTATTTCGCTTTGTTTTTTTAATTACCTTAAATATTACCACCCAGACGTCATATCTGCTCAATCTCCTCATGCCTCCAGTCCCTCGTATTCTAAAACCAGCTACCGAGTAGCAACGACATTGGTTTTACGAAAAGTAAACATTTGAAAGTTAAAACAATTTATACCATGCTTACTTCCCCAATTTTGAGTTGTTAGAGAAATAACTTTTTTAGGGAATGAAGTGATTATATGATCAAAAGATTTATTCAGAAATGTAACCAACAAAGTAACAAACTCAAAAGAGTTGCAGGCGATGCATGTTGGTAGTCACAGATTAAAAATGACTTCATGGCGCATGATCGAATTCTCGACAAAAATCGAAGAAGACTATTGGTATAAGTAAAACAAAACTATATAATAGCATCTTTGAAGTGAAAGCTAGAAAAAAGGTCTAATCTCTGTCATTAGTTAGCAATTATTTGAAACAAGTAAATAGTGACAAAAGATATAACAAAGAAAAGTGACAAAAATCAGCAAATACAGACAGGATTTATGGTTTTTCCCAACTTTTTCATTAACAAATTGTCTATCAAAAACATTTAGCTAAAAATTTAGTCCAATAAAAAGATCAGATTTTTGCACCTAGAAAGCCGAGACGTCTAATAATCGAATTAACTTAGAGGGTATCACAACTAGCGAATAACAATTTTAGTTGAACTCCAGGCTGAACTAGATTTTTTCTCAAGAGAACACTATCAAATTAATGAGGACCAATAGTTTCTGACTGATATCACTGAGCAAACTTAGTTACGGATCAATAGAAACCTGATGAGCCCTGTCATTAGTTACATGCAATTATGTCAATGTTAATGTTTCAGTGTTCTTTTTGAATTACCTTAAATATTACCAGCCAGACTTCATATCTGCTCAACCTCCCCATGCCTGCAGTTACTCGTGTTCTAAAACCAGCTACCGAGTAGCAAGGAGACATTGGTTTTACAAAAAGTAAACATTTGAAAGTTGAAACTATTCATACCATACTTACATGCCTAATTCTGTTAGAGGAGAAATTACTTTTTAGCAAATGAATTGATTGTATGATCAAAAGATTTGTTTAAAAATGTAACTAACAAAGTAACAAACTCAAAAAAGTTGCAGGCGATGCATGTTGGTAGTCACAGATAAAAAATGACTTCATGGCGCATGATCGAATTCTAGACAAAAATCGAAGAAGACTATTGGTATAAGTAAAACAAAACTATATAATAACATCTTTGAAGTGAAAGCTAGAGAAAAGGTCTAATCTCTGTCATTAGTTAGCAATTATTTGAAACAAGTAAATAGTGACAAAAGATATAACAAAGAAAAGTGACAAAAATCAGCAAATACAGACAGGATTTATGGTTTTTCCCATTTTTTTCATTAACAAATTGTCTATCAAAAACATTTAGCTAAAAATTTAGTCCAATAAAAAGATCAGATTTTTGCACCTAGAAAGCCGAGACGTCTAATAATCGAATTAACTTAGAGGGTATCACAACTAGCGAATAACAATTTTAGTTGAACTCCAGGCTGAGCTAGATTTTTTCTCAAGAGAACACTATCAAATTAATGAGGACCAATAGTTTCTGACTGATATCACTGAGCAAACTTAGTTACGGATCAATAGAAACCTGATGAGCCCTGTCATTAGTTACATGCAATTATGTCAATGTTACTGTTTCAGTGTTCTTTTTGAATTACCTTAAATATTACCAGCCAGACTTCATATCTGCTCAACCTCCCCATGCCTGCAGTTACTCGTGTTCTAAAACCAGCTACCGAGTAGCAAGGAGACATTGGTTTTACAAAAAGTAAACATTTGAAAGTTGAAACTATTCATACCATACTTACATGCCTAATTCTGTTAGAGGAGAAATTACTTTTTAGCAAATGAATTGATTGTATGATCAAAAGATTTGTTTAAAAATGTAACTAACAGAGTAACAAACTCAAAAAAGTTGCAGGCGATGCATGTTGGTAGTCACAGATAAAAAATGACTTCATGGCGCATGATCGAATTCTAGACAAAAATCGAAGAAGACTATTGGTATAAGTAAAACAAAACTATATAATAACATCTTTGAAGTGAAAGCTAGAGAAAAGGTCTAATCTCTGTCATTAGTTAGCATTTATTTGAAACAAGTAAATAGTGACAAAAGATATAACAAAGGAAATTGACAGAAATCAGCAAATACAGACAGGTTTTATTGTTTTTCCCAACTTTTTCATTAACAAATTGTCTATCAAAAACTTAGCTAAAAATTTAATTCAATAAAAAGGTTAGATTTTTGCACCTAGAAAGCCGAGACGTCTATTAATCGAATTGACTTAGAGGGTGTCACAAACAGCGAATAACAAAGTTAGTTGAACTCCAGGCTGAACTAGATTTTTTCTCAAGAGAACACTATCAAATTTTTGAGGACCAATAGTTTAACTGATATCACTGAGCAAACTTTGTTACGGATCAATAGAAACCTGATGAGCCTTGTCATTTGTGAGCTAAACAGAAAAGACAACGGAAAGCAGAAAAATGTTAATGTAAAGAATCGAATCGAATGTGAATTCATTGGCAAAAGCATGCAATAGATTCTGTCGCGTTTGAAAGTTGGTTATATTTCTCGTTTACAGTACTAGCTGACAAAGAAAAATAGAAATCAAAAAGCATCTAATATCAGGAAAAATTCAACAATCTATTTATATAAATACAGATATGGGGATGTCATGAAAAGCATTTGCTAAATAACAAAAACCATGCATTAGACTGACTTTTGAAATTAATGGACAGTATTAATACTGCTTTTGTCACTAGATGACAAGACAACAAAGACATAACATACTATCAAAATTCTAAAGTTTAAAACGATGAACTGTAAACAGAAAGATTGAAAATAGGATTTCAATCAGAAGGACTTTAAGCGGATTGAAAATACCTCGAATATCAACGGTACCTCGCATCAATGTGACTCACTTACCTACAAGACATCTGAACACAGTTTAAAGGCAAATTTAAAAATCTCCTAAAATTCGGAAGAATTGTGTCACAAATAATCGGCTGCGCAATGAAGGATTCAACCCGCTGATTTTATGAACCTTTAGAACTTTTGTATCACCCTTCGCACCGTTGTTAAAAAAAATCAAGAGAAGTAACAGTGAAAACATAATTCAAGGTGCCATACGTGAAAAAATGTTCCCACTCAAAACGCAGAACCGTGTTTAAACACCAATTTCTCACGCCACTGAAAAATCTGGCCTCTTCACTCCTGCTCAAAATTGGTCAAAAATTATGTGAGATGTTTAAAATATTAAATTTTGATGTGTGAACATCGTAAAAGACAACAGCGTCCAGATACACTTTAATTAACTGAGTTGTCAAATACCAGGATGAGACCACCGCTATAGCTTTGATTAACTATTTCAAAACATGATTTTTTGTATTTTTTGGACTAATGGAGAATCTCTTGTTAGTTTTCTGGGTACAATTGAGACCCGTCTATCTATCCTTAGTTATCTGTTCATCTACCTCTCAGTTCTTTAAATGTAATGGATCAAATCTGGATCACGTCGTCTCTTGTATCCATCACTCGATCCTATAGGCCCTGTTCTCTGGGCTAAAATTTGTTCAGCCAGCGAAGCGTGCCGCTTTATGCATAGTATTTTACTGTCCACGGAGTATGTATGTTCTTCAGGTGCTACGCCTATACGCGGAAAACGACAGACTAAAATTGAGAGAACTAGAAGACAGAAAGAAGATCCAGCACCTTCTGTCTCTGACTGCTGCCGAAAGTGGGGGAGGTGATATAACTTACTTCCATAAGGAACCACCTGCGAAAGTGATCATTCCACAGTACAAGCGACCTCAAAACAGTTTCTGCAATGAGTCCATGTCAGATTATGGCGGACATGGAGAGGAAATATCATTGAGAAGAATTGTGTCCAGTAAAGCCACTAAGGTAAGAATATATTTAAAGACTAGCAAATACAAAGATAAACACTAAATTGACATCTTCTGAATTTGACTGTCGTTTGCGTCAGTTCTTTTTTCTACCCTTTCTCAATCACTTTCTACCCTTTTCTTTCTACTCTTTTCTACTCTTTTCTACTCTTTACTTTCTACACTAAATTGACATCTTCTGAATTTGACTGTCGTTTGCGTCAGTTCTTTTTTCTACCCTTTCTCAATCACTTGCAAACCTTTTGTGGAGCGAGGAATTAGGGGCGAAGAACCAGAATCAGAGCCGAATGGTTAAATTTGATTGGCCAAACGATACGATTAGTTGAATTACAAATCTAAGAAATGGCGAAAAAATTAGTTGTCCCTTGGTTCTCTATGATTTTCGGTGTTAAATCTGATTTTATGGCATTCTGCTCTGTGACGGTTCGGCTCTACCGGCGTCCACCACTTTTCGTGTTGAATCCTCAAAATCGGTTTTTATTTAGACCAACTTTTATCTGATTGCCATCATCTGTTTCAATAAATTGCAGTTCTTTTCTGTCATTTTGCGTGACAAATTGTTGATCGTACTTGACTCACATCCTTCTCTTAATAACAAATGAAGAAAATAGTTCATAATCTTACTTCAGCCAATTTAGCAACTTAGTTTTAGATCTATTGCTGTAAAAACTGGTCAAGTAAGTCTATCCGAAGCGAGCCCCGGAGGTATTTAAGTCCATATGCAACATATAACGGTGAATAACGCATTTAGAATACTGGTGGCAACTCTCTCAACACAACAAGTGACTCCAGTGTCAACTTTCCATCAAAAATGTCCATCCAACAAAAGTCATCAAAAGGCACTACGTCAAAGACTACAGGAGCGCCTAAGTCTAAAAAGACAATTGTATCTACCAGTGGACCTCCTGAGAGTAATCAGAAGTCGGAGGACGTTGAGATGTTGAAGTTACAGATTGAGGCACTTCAGGCACAGATGGAGGATCAGGTCAAACTGGCCAAAGAGCAAGTCACTGCTCTGCTAGAGGACAGAAAGGCTAGTTATTGAGGTTTCAGAAAAGATAGTTATGAAATTCCGATAGGATTTTTACGGCTATGAGGCAAAATCTAGAACTAAATTACTGATTTTTTTGCATTAATTTGTATAAATCTGGTGCGTACCTGTTATTGGGGAGAAAAACCATCAAAATTGCGGCAATCTTAAAACAGCGATAGAGCTGGCTGTCCAATTAGGAAATTTAAAATGAGAAATTTTGACAAAAATTATATTGGTCTTTTGATAACATCATTGAAAGCACTACAAAAAATTTTCTCCCCTGCTAAACTCACCTTTCGTAAGAATTATAGAAGAATAACGAATATGGTACATCTAATTTCCAGCGTTAATTAGATCCAAAATGTCATTACAATAATCAACCAGGTATTGGAGTGTATAAAAGTGGAACGATTGTAAGTTTTTTTGCAGGTTCGTCAAGACGAACAAGAAGCTATGCAGAAACGGGACGCGGCTAGAACTGCAGAATTGTCTGAACAGTTGAAGAGTGTCCAGGAATTGTTGCATGCTGCGACTAAAGAACACCTGGATACGAAAATGGCGACAAGACAGGCAGAGACTAAGTGGATTCACGAGAAGGACAGACTACTAAGAGAGCTGGATCAGCTCAGGGACAAATTGTCAACGTCACAACACAGAAAGGTAGCCAAAAATGAGACATCTTGATTATGTTTCTTTAGTCCAATTCCGACAGTTATCTTGCCTGATCTTGCTAACGACGATTCAAGGTTTAGCTTGAGAAGATTGTATTGCAAGATCTTTCTGAAGACTGTTATCTTACAATCGTGTAAGACTTGTAATGATGCAATGCGCCTGTATGATTATGCATAATCTTGCAAGATAGCCGTCGGATTTGCACTAGTTAAAGAAAAGTTGCGACAGCAGGAAAATTAAAGTTAGCACCAAATTAACCTGATTGGATTAAATGAAGCGCTTTTCGAATTGCTTGCGTTTCCACTTTTTGGTGACCTGTTTAGTTATAGTTGTTCAAATCTGTTGGTAACTAGGTTATAACTGTGTAGTTATTACAGGTTGAGAAATTGAGTGAGTCGATCCACGACCTCGAAGTGAAGAGTGTGAGTCAGAAGGACACAATATCCTCACTTCAGACGCAGTTGGAGCAGAGTCAGAAGCTAGCAGACATGTACAGGGAGCAGATCATACAACTGGAGGATGAGATGAGCAGACTGAGAGAGGAGGGAGACATCGGCAAGGATCTCTTCAGGGTCAGTCACTAACTCGAACAAAATGCACAAAATAATTCTATAGCTGCGAAGGTGCAGTGAGAAGCTATATTGCCTTACTATCATAGAGCAATATTGGTTTTCTACATGTTCTTTTCAAACAAGTACTATTTACTCGTGCGGCGTTTTGATCTAAAAGCGAAATCGAATCAAAGCGACATATTGAAGCAGTTTCTGCTCAGCCAGATTTTCTTGTTCATGAACCGCGTTGGGGTCGAGGGTAGCAGATCGCGGGTTTCAACCTCCTAGTCGGGAGTTTTTTTGGGTGTCAGAACAAAATGCCCTATGCCAAAATACCCAATGTGGCAAAATAACCAAAATATACCCAATGTTTTATTATAGCTGCGAAGCTGTAAGCTGAGCGTAGCTATATTGCGGTGCTCTTGGTTTTTTTTTGTTTCGTCGTCTGACGCTTCATTTTCGTTTTACATTTGTTCTAGAACATTCTGTCTCGTCACTGCTTAAATGGCTTTTTCGCGCTTGATTTCACGCTTTCTGCGTGACCTAAATTGCGGTTATTCAGAAACAGAATCTGTTCCTAAAACAAAGTTGATTGTAAGAAAACAGATTGTATGGTCCGAGAGCCGAGTGGGTAAGGCGACTGGCTGTTAATACGGAGATCGCCGGTTCGAGACGCGACAGGGAAAATTTTTTTGCACCCAAAAACAACCTCCTTTGAAATAAACTTGTAAGTTTTATAGGCGGCGGCGATAACTATTATCAACTCACTTCTGTATCTTTTTCCATCTGTATTTTACGGCACGCAAGTCTATTTCGCAGCTATTCCGGCAATCTGCCGGCTATGTTTATAGCTGCGAAGCTGTAAGCTGAGCGTAGCTATATTGCGGTGCTCTTGGTTTTTTACAATTCAAAGAATTTGAATTGTATTGGGGCGCTGTCTTTTTACGACTCGAAGAGGAGTATTGGAGAAGTCCTTTTTTTTTTTTTAATCAATTTTATTGGAATGAATTTTGAAGCGGGAAATGAAACGCGTGAAAAAATTTAGAGTGCTTTTGGTGCTGAACAAAAATGAAGAGTAGAGCGAAACGAGAGTGGTTTTTTGTTCATACCGCTGTTTTTGAGAGAGCGAGAAATTGATGTGTGAAAAAATTTTCTCTGAGCGAGCGAAATTTTTTTGTTCACGTGCGGCTTTTAAAAGCAGTTTTTTTGCAATTTTTCTTGTTTATGGGGTTTGATTATGATATTGTATTGGATTTGGGCTCGTTCTGATAGGAATTGAAGGTTTCAAGTAGTTAATTTGAGTTTTATGCAAATTTGGAGGTTTTTGATCAGTTTTGCTGATTTTTCGACGAAATTTAATGTATTTTGGCCTTTTGTTTTCTTTTACTGCTTTAAGTTGCAATTTGCATAGAAGCTCGTTGCTCAATGAATATCAGGGATACAAACTGATTACAATTTTGTTGGTATAAAACTTTTTTTCTGAAGAAAAATGACAGAAAAACTGATAATTTTTTAACCACTTTTTTAATTTTTTGCTTTTTTTCGTTTTTTTTTCAATCGTAGGCAATTTTTTTAGCTTGCTATAACTTGCCCATTGTTTTGCGAGCATTTCATTGCTCTATTTGCTCAAAGTAACTTTATTTGGCTTTATTTTTTCTTGTAAAATTTAAAAAAAAACACCTTACTTTTTCTAGTTTTTCTGTTCAATTTGTTTTTTAATGTCGTTTCTATTCTTCCTCAGCCTTTGATAGCATTTGGGGGGTTTTATAGAGGAAGTCAGTTGTTGTAGTTCTTTTGGATGTCTCTCATTTTGATTGATATTTGTTTCGAGTTGTTTTTGTTAAAGAAAATCGAGTAAATCAGAGCAAATTTTGGCCACTTTTTGTCTTTTTTCTAAGTTTTTTGCCTATTTCTTCCAATTTAATGTTTTTTGTTGGTAACTTTTTTTCAATAAGGAGCAATTTTGTAGGTGTCGATACTTTGAATTTTCACTTGAATGCTTAGCAGGGCAGTTTTCATTTAAACAAATTATACAAAACTCTAATTCGTTAAGGATTTTTTCTTAGTCTTTTTTTAGTTTGTTGTTTAAGGTTTCTCTGCAAGTACTAGGTGGTCGATTGATCTAGCCAAATATATAACTAATTGATTTCTATGAGTTATGGATGGGAAGCTGCATGTTTTCTTTTTGTAGAGAATTTTGTTTGGATTTTTAGAGAATATTATTTTTTGATTTCGTCCTTTGTCATGTTTCCAGTTCTCCAGTCTTTTCTTTGTGAATTGGTTACACTGTCTGTCGATTGGTAATATGCTGGTGATGCATCTGATTAGTGAGAATAGTCAGATTTTTACTTCGAGTCGTTTCCGGAATTTTTCCGGCTATGTTTTTTTTTTTAAGATCTGTTCACACATTTTCATGATTTTTGAAGTCAAATTGAAGTAGTGATTTTGGTCACGCCGAAACAGGAAATGGAGCGAAAAAGCGAGTGGTTGTGCGGCGTGAAATTTTTTCGCTCTAAATTAAAAGTAGAGTGAGAAAACGGTGTTTGAACAAAAATTCGCTTTCTCGCTAGTGGTTTTTTGTTCACATGCGGCAATTTCACTTCGATTTTTACTGTTTTTTCAATTTTTTTTGGATCGGGTTTTTTCTAAATGGTTTTCCCAATCCATTAATAGCTCATTCTAGGCCTATTTTTGTGTGAACCAAATTTTCATTTCTCGCTAGTGGTTTTTTGTTCACATGCGGCAATTTCACTTTGATTTTTACTGTTTTTTCGATTTTTTTTGGATCGGGTTTTTTCTAAATGGTTTTCCCAATCCTTTAATAGCTCATTCTAGGCCTATTTTTTGTGTGAACCAAATTTTCATTTCTCGCTAGTGGTGTTTTGTTCACATGCGGCATTTTGACACCGATTTTTTGTTTTTTAAATTTATCTGATTTTTTTTCGAAATGGTTTTCCCAATTCACTCATAGTCCGTTATAAGTCGTTTATTGTTTAGTAAAATTCTTTGAATTGTACGTCAGGACTTGTCCTGCTATGTTTTTTTTGTTTCGTTGTCTGACGCTCTTTTTTCATTTGTTCACACAGCAAAGCTGAAAGTCAAATTTTCTGAATGACTTCTTCCTCTCACTAACGGCATTTGCGCGCGTGACGTCATTTCTCACTCGCTTTTGCAAAAGTTTATAGGTTATTTGCGTGATTAGATTTTGAGATTTTGATCATACGTGACTTACCTCACTCAATAATATGACTTCTGCACTTTAAAACTTAAGTTTAGTTTGATTTTGTTTAAGGTCAAAGGAACTCATTTGTGCAGTAAAGGTCCCTAATAAGAGGCTTCTGCGGAATGAATTTTAACTAGCTTTATTAATTTATTGCTGAATGTTTTTTAGCCTAGATTTTTGAGCGGCGTCGATTTTTCAATTTAGATCTGTATCTGTTTCTATCTATTATATGGCACGCAGGTCTATTCTTTCGCAGCTATTCCGGCAATCTGCCGGCTATGTTTCTAACTTTGAAACTACCAGAATGGTTGTTTAGCATAATATTTAGTTAGTGCATTTGGCCATGCCTCAGCGGCACACGGGACTTGATATGAAATTATCACAACTGAACATGGGATTAAACTATTAGCTTAATTGCGAGGAAACATGCTTGTAATTTCCAGTGCTAATTTGCAATCGGATTAGTGAACGAGAAAAGATCAAAGGGAATAAATTGATTATAAAGGCAATGAGCATTTGGAACCCAAAATAAGGTATTTTGGCACAGGGTATATTGTCATGGAACCCGAAAAGTAGTTTTTTACTACAAAATTCTAGATTTTAATTCAGTCCAGCTCACTAAATTTTTCAGGGTTGAAGCATTGGTAATTTTATGAACTGTTTTAATTAAACAAAATGTGTATGAGAGGTCAACTGCCGTTCTTGTCAAGGTCAAAATATGTCTCCGTAGAGCAGTTTCTCACGTCAAATTTTTTTTAAAATAAGTCATTACTGAAAGGTACCGTAATTAAAGTTCATTGTGAATCAACCAAATCCAATTGACTCAGTCATATTCTCCATTGTAATTTAATTAAGATTCTCCATTTTGATTAGGATTTCAAAATCGTGAATAAAATATAAAAACTTTTTTGATTGAGATGCGTTTCTATTGAAACAGTAGAAATTTCCAGCAAAATTTATTTTTCAAAGTGCAGCAAAATTATGAACACGAAATTTTGAACATACCAACGTCTAAATTTTCATTGCGAGCAAGCGCCACGGCCAGTTAAAGTGGACTATTTGGTCCATTTTACCTCTTTGATTCCCCAAAAGGTATCTTCATGTAAAATGGCCCTTAAATTGTGGAATATGACAATATGGTGACAAAGGAACAATTAATGTCATTGTGTATTTTGGCACATTGGGTATTTTGGCACATTGGGTATTTTGGCACATTGTGTATTTTGGCACATTGGGTTGTCAGGCAACCGTTTTTTGCCACCATTGAAATTTATCTAGGCTAAAATTTTGCAATCATCTTCCTTTTTTCAGACGAATTTTTCAAATCTTGTTAGTTTGGATTTATCCTGTACAAGAATTTATCAATAACCATTTAGAGAATGAGGTTTTTGAGGTAAAGCTGATATTTCAAATGTCTAATAATTGAAGCTAGTAGTAATTGTATTGTAAAAGTTTGAATCTTAGTAGTTTAAAAAAAACTATTATGCGTTTCGGCAAAAGTTTTTAATAATTTGTTATAATATGTGTTTGTTAATAGCCGCGAAGCGATAGCGGCTATTATTGGGGACATCGTTTTTTTTACAATTCAAAGAATTTGAATTAATGGGGCGCTGTATTTTTTTAAGATCTGTTCACACATTTTCATGATTTTTGAAATCAAATTGGAGTAGTGATTTTAGTCACGCCGAAACAGTAATTGGAGCGAAAAAGTTTGCGGCGTGAAATTTTTTCGCTTTAATTTTAAAGTAGAGTGAGAAAACGGTGTTTAAACAAAAAATCGCTTTCTCGCTGGTAGTTTTTTGTTCACATGCGGCAATTTCACTTTGATTTTTACTGTTTTTTCGATTTTTCGGATCGGTTTTTTAAATGGTTTTACCAATCCGTTCATAGTTCATTCTAGGCCTAGTTTTTTGTTTGAACCAAATTTCTTTTTCTCGCTAATGATTTTTTGTTCATATGCGGCATTTTGACTTCGATTTTGTTTTTTTTTAAATTTTTTGATCTGATTTTTTGACATGGTTTTTCCGAATTCACTCAAAGTCCGTTTTAGGTCTAGCCTTTTGTTTAGTCAATGAAAATTTATTGTATTGTACGTCAGGACTTGTCCTGCTATGTTTTTTAATTCGTCGTCTCCATCGATGATTCTTGCGACTATTGACTTTTTCAATTTCAGTGACTTCTACTGCTTTGTAGTTAAAATTTGTGTGCGTGACGCCATTTGTTCTGCTTTTAGCTCAATTGCGTGGCTTACCTCACTGAAAAATTGACTTCTGAACTCACTTAATTTTTACGGCTATGTTGTGAAAAGCATTTTGTGGCTAGTTTTTTGTAAAGAGAATTTTAGAATATTTTTTTTTAATTGACCAGATTGAATGGAAATTTCCTTTTCATTGTTGTTATTTTTTTTTTCATTTAAATTGGTATGTTGATTTGTGACAAAAGTAAAATTTTTCTGCCAGTTCTTTCTCCGTCAATTTTCACAGATTTGTTTTTTTCTACAAGTTTTTCTCGAAAGCCTTTTTTAGTTTCATCTATTGTATTTACATTCAGTTTCCTCTCCTGTCCTACAGTTATGGATTTCAAACAATCTTAATTTTTCAGCGACACTACGTAAATTTCAAGTTAAATTTCGACAAATCATGGCAAAATTAAAATTTATCTCAGAATTAATTTTTTAATTTGCAAGTTTAAGTTTCTCAAGTTGTCTTCGGCATGCATTTTTCGGCTCCCGATTAACTTTTTTGTAAAACTACAGCCTATTTTGAATTCACGCTCTCGATTGATATTCCACTTGTTTCCAAAGGAGCCCGTCAAAACAAGAAAACTTCACTTGCTTCCTGTGAGCAAAACAGTTATTTTGAAGAATTTATTGCTCGGACGGGTTGTTGATCATCCTTAAAAATTTCCTATTTATCTGTTGGAGCTTATGTCAAGGCAGTTTTCAAGTCTATGCAGGGCAGAAGTTTGTTGTTTGCAGTGCCAAAGGAGTCAAACATATCACCGTCTCCGTTGAAGTGTGTTAATTGTGAACTTGAGTTCAGAAGAAAACTGGAAACATCTTTTTTCCGCATTGTTGAGTTTATTTAGTTCCAAAATGGTGAAAATAATACGTTTTTTTTTGGTTTTGTTTATACAATTATGAAAATGTTTAAAGATTTTTCGTCACTAGTTTTGTTAACAATCTTGATGAGGTGTGGTGTTCAACATTTCTAACACTTGGCCTCGGATTACTTTTGAAAACGGTAATCTGATGTCACTCGTTAGAAGTGTTTTGAGTTGCCTGGTTAGTCTTTTTCGATCTTAAATGACTTATCTAAGTCTCGAAATAACATTTTTAAAGCTCATTCGAGGTTACGCCATAACCCTATTATATCAGTAAGAAACATCTGCATAATGAAAGTTTTTTTTAAATAATGAAACAGCAAAATTAGCCACAATGTGTACAGATTTGAATTCATGAAAACGTGTGCTATTGGAGAAAATAAGTTTAAATATCATAAAAGAAAACGTTCTCTTAGTCTCGTTTTGTTCGAGGGCCTGGCCATGTCTCAATGGCCTGGCCATGTCTCAATGGCATCATTCAAGTGAGTAGTTGACTGTGTTCTAAGTCAGGTTTTACTTGAGTCAGTTCCGGAGTCTTCCGGCTATTTTTTACATCACTGATTTTCTCCCAGGGCCAACTACGCAATCGTTTGTTCTAAATTTTTGTTTACGGTTGAGGAGAGAACGTATCAATGATTTTATGAGGTTAAATGGTCTCAGGGTAAAAAGTACCGTTAACATGTAATATCTAAGAGTTAGTGAGCCGTAAGACTTTTAATTGGGGGCTTTGTTTATTATGGCTGATTCGTATCTCCTGAAGAGTTGAAACACTCATTTAAAATATCTTAAATCAACTTTGCCAGATTTTAAGGTGCCGAAAAATTTTGACAATGAATTTAAGACTCAAAATGCGTACAACAAACAGTTACGTGACTCGATAGAAGCTTGTTCAAAGTTCTGTCTTGAATATATTGAACATGCCAAACAATTTCAGTGACCTCATCAAAGTCAAATGACCTGAATTTAAAGCGTCGATGTTTTAAAATCCTCTTCAACCTCATTCTTCATTAATTAGTTTTAAGTCATTTTTCTGGAAATGTAAAAAATAATGAACGCCGTTGAGGCGTAGACATTCAATTGCGAACAAGTAGAAAATGTTACAGGAGAGAACTGAAAAGATGGCAAAACGTCTTCAGCTGATGAACCAGAGATACGAGCAGTTGGAGCAGCGTAGAAACTTAGAAGTCGAAGGCTTCAAAAACGACATCCGAATTCTGCGAACTAGACTCAAAGACGTAGAGCGACAGCTGTACAAAGTGACTCTGAGCTTTGCGGAGCCTTTGATCAGAGAAGACAAAGACTTGGAGCTGTTAAGCGATGTCAAGAAAACAGGGAAAAGAACTAAGCATATTATGGAAGATTTGCATGACCTCAAAACGAAGATTTACGGACTTGAGGACGATTTACGCAAAGCTTGATCGCATCATATCACAGCGTCTTAGCTAAATGATGATCAAAGCCAAAATCTGCTCATCGGCTATCTCACGCTCTCTAGTGCCTTATGTAATTTATCCCGAATTTCGCCAATGAGTTTTGTACAAAATGTAAATATTTAGTTGTCCTTGTGTTCTTTGGTTTGATTTAGCAATATAGTTTTGAACAAATTCCATTGTAATAATTTTTACTGATATTATGACGCCAAACGTCGCGAGGAAATCTTTTATATACCTGTCAAATAAAAAAGGTGTCATATAACAACGTATCATTTTTTGTTTTTCGCCCATTTTTAATTATAATTGAATTTGACTAACTTAATAGGAAGATTTGTCTTTTTAATAGCCGCGAAGCGATAGCTGAGGCTATTTTTTGGACTTCTCTTGGTTTTTTTTACAATTCAAAGAATTTGAATTGAATTGGGGCGCTGTCTTTTTACGACTCGAAGAGGAGTATTGGAGAAGTCCTTGTTTAATCAATTTTATTGGAGTGAATTTTGAAGCGGGAAATGAAACTCGTGAAAAAATTTGGAGTGATTTTGTAGCTGAACAAAATGAAGAATGGAGCGAAGAGAGTGGTTTTTTTCATATAACTCTTTTCTAGAGAACGAGAAATTGAGTGTAAAAAAATTGTAAGCGAGCGAAATTTTTTGTTCACGTGCGGCATTTTGAAGCAGTTTTTTCCAATTTTTTTGGTTAAAAGGTTTGGTTATGATTTTGCTTTAATTTTAGGCTGGTTTTTGTAGTGGTTTGAAGGTTTCCGGAAATTCATATGAATTTTACGCTAATTGGGAGGTTTTTCATGTATTTTGCTTATTTTTGGGCTAATTTTTGGGATTTTTTGACGATTGTTTTGTTTTACTGCCTCAAATGGGTATTGAAAAGTGGATATGAAGCGTTTTTTTTTAAGAGAATTATAAAATGTCGAAAATTGAAACTATTTTTCATAATTTTTTGCAGTTTTTCTTTTTCTGCTTTTAGACAAGTTTCGGAGCCTATTATGACTTGGTTGTTTCGCGAGCATCTGGATACTTTATTGGCTGAAAAGAATTTTTCTTTGGAGTTATGTGCTTTTGTAATATTAAATATTTTATTAACTTTTGCCAATTTTTTGTCCAACTTTTTTTGTAAGAGCTTATTTTTTCATGATTTTGGCTTTAAGTATTTAAAAAATTTTTATGAGTGGTTTTAGTAGGTACTAGTTGTTTTGATGAAGTATTATTGGCAGAGATAGTTATTGCGGGATCGCAATTTAGTACAAAATTTGATCAGATTTATCATTTTGTAACAGATTTGATTGTCTTGTTTTCACTGTTCTGTTTTATAGTTTTGTTTCAAAATAATCATAAATTAGTGGAGGCACGTGTTGTCTGATGATTAGTTGGATGGCCTTCAAGTGGATTGCCACTTTGAGTCGTTCCCAGAATTCTTTCGGCTATGTTTTTTCTTAAGATCTGTTCACACATTTTCATGATTTTTGAATTTGATCACACATTTGATCAAATTGGAGTGGTGATTTTGGTCACGCCGAAACAGCAAGTGGAGCGAAAAAGTGAGTAGTTTTGCTGCTCTATTTTTCAAGTAAAGTGAGAAAACGGTGTTTGAACAAAAATTTGAGTTCTCGCTAGTTGTTTTTTGTTCAAATGCGGCAATTTCACTTCGATTTTTACTGTCTTCGTTTTTTTTGGATAGCATTTTTTAAATGGTTTTCCCTATCCATTCATAGTTCATTCTAGTCCTACTTTCTTGTTTGAACCAAATTTCCATTTCGCACAAATATTTTTTGTTTGCATGCGGCTTTTTGACATCGATTTTTTGGTTTTTTTTTATGTTTTGATCTGATTTTTTCTGAAATGTTTTTTCCAATTCACTCATCGACCGTTCCAGGTCTATTTTTCAATTTTTCTTTGTTTAGTCAATGAAAATACTTTGAATTGTACGTCAGGACTTGTGCTGCTATGTTTTTTATTTCGTCAAGATTTTTGTTACGACCATATGCCGTCATAACCACTTCAAATCTGCTTTTTGTTCATTCGTTCATGCAATTTCAAATGAAGTGCGTGCGTGACGTCATTTCTCGCTCTTAATGGAGCCAGTTTTTTGTTCATTCGCGTGATTAAATTTTGGGTCACACTTGACTCACCTCACTCTTAAAAATGACTTCCGCTGTTTGAAATTAACTTTTATTTACTTTAATTCAAAGAGATAACGCCAAACGGGTGTGGGTCACGCTAAATGAAGGTTATTTGAGAGCAACTAATAGAGGCAGCAAAAGCTTAACATATCAGCTTTTAATCAAAATATAACATATCAGCTTCAATGAAAAGACTAATTTTTTTGGTCTGTGTTTTTACTGTTTTTTTTGACTGCAGATCTACGAAGCTATTGCGGCTATTTTCTGGCAATCTGCCAGCTATGTTTGTTCATTAATTGGTTGAGTCCTTATCTTTTAAATGTTTGAGACTGTTTGGTTTGTGTTTTGCGACTCTAGTAGTCAGCTTTAAATCCGTCAACGCTTTTTTGTATCGCTTCTAAGATGTTTGAGTCTTTAAAACAGTCTAAGCGAGTTTAAAAACTTGTGCTGACAATATGTTGTCTCACGTAGTTCTCTCATTTAGTTTGGATGAAGCCTTGTTAGTTTTAGACTCAATTCAGCTCTTATTTTTGAATCAAATGCTGCAACATAAGCCCCTTTTTGGTGACTAACAGGTGGGGTATTGCTCCTACTGACATAGTTTACCTGGAAAAAGTATTTCAAAATGCCGTAATGTTTCAATTTATATCAAAATGTGTGAAAAACAATACGGATCGCGCGAGTACGTGCGTCGCTCAGGTTGTTCCAACACACCTCAAGAGAATTTATTGAGTATCCAAAGGCAGCTGTATGAATTGGTGTAAATTACTTGTAGTGTTTGATAAAAATCATATGCCGATTTTCTTCTGCAGACAAAAACGAAAACTTTTCTACATACTCTAGAGAAATAAGTACAGTACGCACGCTCGCTCACAGTTACCCTAAAAACGAACGCCAAACAACACAAATACACACCCTGACACAAAAATAAATTTAAAATTTCGGCAATTTGTGTTTACTCAAGGTTGATCATCCTTAAATTAGGTTTTTTGACAGAAACGCTCACAGATTAGAAAGTTTGAAGAGCAATTTCAAAATAGAGAGAAGTCAAAAATGATTTTTTGCTAGTTTTCAAACAATAATAAACATTTGGGTATATAAGTTTTTTGAACCTGGCGATCCATAAACTCCCAAAACTCTCAAATTTGTTTGTATTGCATTATACTAGACGAGAATAGTTTGAACAATGGTCTCTGACAGTATAAAGATTACGAATTAAAAAACTCTTCCCTCTTTACTTTTCAGTAAAATTAACCATTTTTTCGGTTTACTCATATGGTTAATTTTTTGAAATAAGAATTTTCAAAAACAACGGTTGAATTTAGAAAGGAGAACATTTTCCTGCTCTTAGTTTGATTTTTTCAGAATTGATTTTTGTTATTTAGAGAGCTAAAGTTCCTGAATCTTCTTTTTTTTTTCGAAGAATCTTTTCGATACAGAAAGCATTGGTTTATATGCCTGTTTATAATCAGCAGGGAAGAGAGACGAAAAAATATTTGTAAAAGAGTTTTTTAAGAAATCAAAATAATTGATTTCATACAAAATTTTTGGTCAAATAGTTTGTCGTTAATTTTTAGGATCGAAACTGACGAATTACCCGTGACAATTAAAAGTCCATTTAAACTAAATACATTTTCTACAAATTTCTCTATTTTAGCTTTAATTTCTACGCTATGTTCACCCCCTTCCCCGACCGATGTTTTCCAGTTCAATTTTGCATTCGAAATTTGAAAATGTTTTCCTTTTTAAAATCTAAAAACAAAAACAAAATTTATAAAACTCTAAATTTATATAAAAAGTTTTCTCATGAATTAGGTTCTTGGAGTTAAAAATGTATGGTCTTTTTCCCTACGATGCGTAAACAAAAATTGAATATAGGACTGAAGAAGAAAAGTCAGCCTCGCATTTATATTCCCCCATTTTGAAGAAATGTTCGATCAATAATAATTTTTCTCTGAGTGTTTGATCTGCTTTTCTTTAGCGTGGTTGCTTGTTCAGAATACAACCAGTTCTGCGTGCTAATTAGTGCAACAGATAACTCATACTCCAACTGTACTAAGAGTAAAAACCAAGAAGGCGTGGAATGTTATTCTATTTTCAATCTAAGTCACTGTTGTATATTTAGTGACCAATAGTTAGCTCCATAACTATCTTTTTAGGGCCGTTGATAAATTAAGAACCCGTCATTATAGCAGGATTAAATCGCCAAATCTACTTTAATTTGAGAATATTTTCGCCGACATTAGTCTAAGATATACACCACCTGTTCTCATTTGAGAGCAGTTTCTCCTATATCAGTCGGTTCTGTTATTTTACACGGAATATTAATTTTCAGAATTCCCTTTTTTTCAGATTTGATATGGATGCGACTATTCCCTTGAGACACTTGAAGAGTGTGTTAAACCAGGGAGTGGGCAGGTACCTTCCACAGCTGCAGAGACTCACTTTCCAGTTCTCGAAGACAAGAAGTTAGTTTCTTAGAATTGATTGTCGCCAAGAGAAAAAAAATGGAATTCGTACCACGAAAATGTATAGAAACACAGGCTGGACTCTGGACAGTTTTCACAGGCTGGACTCTGGACAATTTTGTTTAATTCAAATTGAACTGTTTTTTTTGTCAAAATTTAACTATGTAAGGAATTGACCTTTAAAAATGGAAAGTTCATTGGTTCAAGTTAAGTCATTTTTTACGCATTGGACGTATGGATAGTTTTTTTCTCGCAGATCGCACTTCAAAATCGAAAGTTTTAGCTGTAATCAGTGAATTGAAACAAAACCAAGACATACAATTCAATGAATTCAATTCCTACAAAACACAAAAAGTGACAGCAATTTTTTTGTGTATTTAATGGTACAAATTTGACTTTAAAGACCAGATTGTCTGGGTTGCATCTCAAATGTTGACTCTCGCGGAATGATGTGGTTTGCCATGAATTTGAGTCGACCTAATCAGATTGGTGTTATTATTGACCCAGATTATTTAAACAGACCTCTAACCACGGATTTAATGATTTTGGCTCCGGTGTTTTCGAAGAATGTATTTTTTGCGCTTTCAGCTTCGAAGACATGATTGGAGCTGTAAAGCAACTTTGTTGATATTTTGCGATAACTTTTCAACCGGTTAAGTAGTTATGTAGAGTGTACTAAGTTCATCTTTTTAGCAAACAACAAGGGAGTCCGCGACTATTTGGAACTGAAATCTGCCTCATTCTGTAAGAAGCACCCACATGTGATAGTATACCTCCTGCCTACAGATGCACCACAGTCCAGAATCATTGCAGAATATCTCAACGGAAACAATCTCCAAATTAGCCCAGATGATTTCTCCCTCAAAGAGGTTATTTTTCCTTATTAATTGATCGCAAACAAAGTTTGTAGCAAATATTTAGGTCGTGTTTATCTTTATGTGAGTTTGCGTCTGAATAATTTGAACAAAATAAAACCTGAGGCCCATAACTCGAGGAGGTGTTTGTGTTGTCGCATTAACCTCAAAGCATTTTGCACCATAATTACTGTTTAAGCGTAAATTAGTTTTATAAACGACCCATTTTTGTTGTTGTGCATTTTTCAATTTCGATTTACATATTTAGTTCCCTTGTAAAAACTGCTTGTGTTTTTCAAATTATTTCCAAGTTTTATTTATTGCTCTCAAACAAAGTTTGTAGCAATTATTTTATTCCTGCTTTTCAGGCAATTTTTCGTGCTCCCGACTTTTTGTCTGAACAATCGACTTTCGTCTTCGGAAACTGGATAAAATGTAAAGCCCGCATTCAGTCACTGACCAGTTCTCTTTCGAGTCTTTCCCCTAACTAGTCTAAGTTTGCGATTCACGGAAACTGCTGAAAAGACAAATTCATGGTTGTCTTCTCACCCCCCTCAGTTAAGCTTAAACTAGGCTCCCTAAGCTGCAGCTAGCTAATGACAAAGCCAACTGCTCGTCAGTTGTTTGAGAGTAATTCGTCCAACGTTAGTCGGTTATATTTCATATATTTCAAGTAGTTATCGAAATCTTCCCATGGATAGATTGCAGCCGATGGTTTATATAATTTTACAGACTCCCGAAAACGCGCTACGCGAGACTGATCTGATCCTGGTTAGGTAGAGGTGATTCGTCGGATTGAGAGTCTCTAGTCACTCACCTTCCGTCTTCATATTGTTGCTGTAGGGCGAACCATATTTCTTGTAGCAGGGATAAACTAAGACCTCCTTGTCGTTGGGTTGTCGAATGGAATACACTTCGGTCATGAAAACATCAGTTAAGTTGGCCTTCATTTTTAGCATTTCTGACTTTGTTGTTCATGATAACATTCGATCCAAACTGTTCATTATAATGTCTTGTTTATAAGGATAAGTGTTTGATACTGCTGGGTGGTGATGGATTAAAGCGTTAATCACGATATTGTATTACTTGAAAAACACTGATGTTTTTTTCGTTTTTGGAACATAATTTTGTTAAAGTTCACAATTTATACCAGCATGCCGATTTCAAATAGTCACTCATAGCAGCCAATGCAGACGACGCTGAAATTTGTAGAAAAGCATTTCTTTATTTACTTGTTTTATTATAAATTAAAATAAGCATTGTCTCTAGTGTCTAACCTTCGAAGTTCTTACTTTAAAACTTGTAATTTTAATAGTAGAGGGGGTCAGAAGTGAATACCTTCACGAAAATGTTTTTGAGCACTCGTGTCTATAGCTTTACCTTCTCAGTTTTTTATGCTCACTGTGTACTGTTTCTTCCAACTTTGCAATTTTAGGAATTTCGGCCTTATGATGAAATATTGTGAACAAATATAATTATTTTGTTCACTTCCAACAAAAGAAAGAAAATTAATTTCGTTTTTGTGATACAAATCAACAATGAGCGGGATCGATAGCAAGATCACGTGGATCTGCTATTTCAATCTGCCACTAATTACAAATTAACTTAATCATTTAACAATCATAATGTATTAAAAAGCTAGTACCATCATTTAAATTCAGTGCATCTCGAACTACCAAACAATTCTAGTAGTGTTAATGGTATGTATATCTAAAGAATTGATATTCAAATATCTAAGATGTTTGATTTTTATTGGAATATGAACCTTGTTAGTTCATAATTATTGACTAAATAGAGTTTTTTTCTTGGTATCAAAAATTGGATAATTTCTTTCAAGAAGACAAATCCAAGCATTTCTTTCCAACAAAAGGTATATTATCCGTGGTAGTCGGTTTTAAGTTCTGCAAAATGTCAGACTATGGTTGCTTTTCGAAAAAACTCCATACAAGATAGTCCAACTCAGAACACGGTGTGTGGAGATGTCTGGTCAGTCAGAGTTGCCTGAAGTTTGAAGAAATGAGAAAACTTTTGCTCAGAGCTTTTAATAAGGTTGATCCTTCTAAAACTATCTAAATATTTTGATGAGCTCAAACTGTTCCTAAATTTCAGGTGGAGTATTGGGTAAATGTGTTCAATTCCAAATCTGGACAGAGAGACTTTAAACTGACCAGTTTTCACCACACAGAAGTACCATCAATACAGGGACAATGGAACCCAATGACATACAAGGATTCTTCCATACTAGGTATAAAAGGTGTTCTTAGTCGGCAAAGATTTGCGGTTTTGTAGATTCTAGATGTCATAGAAATTGTTCCCATCCTGTTTCAGTACGATTAAGTGCTATTAATATTTTGACTCAGAAGCATTTGGTAAATATAGGTTACGTGAATCTGATAAAGTCACTAAGCAAATTTGGCATTAATTCAGGACCGGGTGGCGGTTCAAGATGCAAGCCAGAATTTTGAAGTGACTTCAGCAGAGTCACGAAACTTTGATTGGAACAGGAACTTGCACGTTTGAAATTTGGGTCTTTAGATGGGAAGTTTTGGCATTCGAGAATCGGGCACTACTGAGATCTAGTATATTAGAAACTTGCACGTGCGTGTTGCAACATGAGCTTTCTGATGGGCGTTTTTGAAATGATTCATTATTTGTTGCCAAATAAAATGAGGTTTATAAAATTGACAGTAAATATTTACCAGTAAAATTGAAACAAAAGATCAATTATAGATTACCATATCTGAGTAGGTTTCAGTTCACATAATTGGTCGTACTATTAATATCTGGACCGAACATACATGAAAATTAATGATCCGTATAGTCGTTTCAAATGTATGTATGCCTAATCAAAGGGAATTGGTTTGTTTTAGGTCAGAAGTTAGTTAAAGTAGTTGACGAGTCAACGGGCGAGTACAAAGTGCAGGCACTTTCCACGAGCAGCGATGAACCACATTGTGACGTCAAATGTGTCGAAGATGTTCCAGCCACGAATGGACTTTTTACTCGCGTTGGGGCATGGTAACCAATCCCAAAACTTCAAACTGAAACTTAAATTCTTGTTTTTGAGATATAAAATTTTATTGATTTGTTGAACTGAATATCAAAGTGATATCCACTCGCAAAAAAATATATATTCAATCAGTTTTCCATTCCAGAGATTTTGAATCTAGATAAAAGTTCGATTGATCTAGTATTATTCTATGATAAGTGCTCTCAAACAAAGTTCGAAGTATCTAATTAGTCCTGTTTCTCGTTTTATGCGACTTTTATCTGACAGATTTTACTTCTCGTTCTGTGGATAAATGTAAACAATAATGGCATTAAGTCAGTGCGCCCCCCCCCCCCCCACCCCGAACACACACACCCAAAAATAAATACTTTTCTTGCTCCCTCGCCCAGTGAGGGCCAGCCCCTGTGAGCTAGCTACTGCCAAAGACAAGTCCTGGCTAGTCATTTGAGAGCAATTTGTCTAATGTTAGTCGGTTGCGTTTAGTTACAAGTTAAAGCTTTTACAACGGTATATTAACTGTTTCTAAGAGCTGCCTATTAGAAGTTAATGCTATGGATGTGAAAATTTCAAGGCAGTCAAATAATTGGATTGTCAACTTATTTTCAACCTCTAATTAGCCAATGTTTAGAATGTTTAAAACTAGGGCAGCCCATTTAAAATAGCACCTTTAGGGCTCAATTTAGGATCGATGACGTCATAGGTTACTAAATTGGGATGCAAAACGAACACGTTGCACATAATGAAAGGAATCCGATTTTCTGGAAATTCCATTACAATCTGAAATAAAAACAAAAAAAACTGCAATTTCAGGCAAAATTTGTCAGGTTACAGGCACTCGGCGTGTTTTCTGGTTTTGGCGTGTTTTTACTAGTTTTGGCGGGTATTTTTTCTAATCTTAATACGTTTCTTGCAAGGTTTTAAGATAGCAAGTCATCGTCATGCTCAAAAAGTGCATCGTCCAAATTTTTAAATGGACGATATACAATTGGAACACAATGTTTCAGTACTGACATACTATGTTTCAGGAAAAATATTGTTAAGAATTGCGAGAGCTATCTAAAGTAGGAAATGAAAGATGCTCATTTGCTTTTAAACAATGAGCAAAGGCGTTAAACAAAAGACTTGAAAAAAAATCACTGAAAAATTGAACGCAAATTGTAAAGGAACCTACAGAAACAATGCGCTTCTCCATGCAGCTCCCAACTTTACTGTCCTCTATGTTAACGGTTCCACGCTCCATCTTGATCTCTGTCTTGCCCTCCCGTTTGTTATCTGTCTTGCACTCCAACATGCTCTGCACCTTGCTTGTCATTTTGCTCTGAGTTTACTTTCCTTTTCGGTCTCGTGCTTGACCCAGACTTTCCCCCTCTGCCCTCCGGCTTGATCATTGCTCTCCAGCTGGGTTTTCATGCAATTATCCACTTTGCTCTCTCCACCTCACACATTCTTTGTTCTCTGGTTTGCTCGCAAACTTTTTCAACGATTATAATTATGGGCGATTCGCAAAATTTTGTTCAAAATTTTGCAAAATTTTGTGTTTCATGCTTTCCAGCTTACTTTTTATTTGCACAAAATTTTTTTCTCCGCCTGGCCGGACGCCACCTGAATTTGCGTCTTGCTCCGGAATTTTTTCAAAAATGGTCCTCAATCACGGTTTTTATACAGTTTGCTCTCTGCATTGTTCTCGCCTTTTGTTTTAGACCTTTCACTCCATATCGGCCTCATCATTACTCTTTGCCCTAATTCCCCCTTTTCGCCCTGTTATAAACTTTGTTAGAAATTTTGTTTGACAGCAACCAGTGACACCCTCAAAAACTGAAAACGAGAAAGCGAGTAACTTAACCAACTAAGCTCTCAATTCATTAGTTTCTCTGAGGTGCATCTGATTAGAAGATTCTGTTTCACACATTTCTTCGTCGTAAAGACTGCAAGTTCAAAAACCAAAAAATATCACTTTCAACATAAGAATCATGTTAGGGCATTATGCTTTTCGTCTCACAGTTCACAGATAATTGAATCTTCAAAAATTTGCCAATCCATTTGGGAATTGATGCGAGTGGAACTCATAAATCTAGCGATATTCTTCAGTGCTGAGGATCGGAGGTTTACAAGTAACCAAAATTTTGGACTTGCTGAAAGTGAGCCTCTATTTGCACTGAAAGTTTAAAATGAAAGTTTCTATTACATTTTTTACTCCATACTTATTACGGCAGTGCATCACTGTGTCAGTGAATCAAATGTTTGTCAAGTTTATTGCCTAAGGATTTGACTAAAAAAAGCGTCGCCTTTTCTAAAAGTGCTCATTATCAAGTTATACCTACGAAATTTTGTGGGTATCAGATTTTAAATACGTTTGGTTTTCTATGTCCTTTTGTAGATTTTCCAACATCTGGGAGCGACATTGACCCGGGTCGAGGTTTGGCAGTGAATTTTCGTAAGAAATGCGGTTAAATGCGGCGAAAAAAAATTTTTTCACCGCGTATTTCTTACATCTTTTTGCGCTGAATGCGGTGAATTATTTATTTTCACCGCGTTCTCAGTATTCTTACAAAAAAGAATAGTCCCAACACGGGTTCGCACCCCTGACATCCTGCATCCCTTCAACTGCTTAGGGCACTGCGCCAACTGTCACGTACATCTAATTAATTTCTTGTAAATTTAAACCAGATTGAGTAAACTTTGGAAATTATACGCGTTGAATTTTTGTAAGAAATGCAGTGAATTTCGCGGTGAATTTTTGTAAGAAATGCGGTGAAATGTGAATTATTTTTCACCGCATTTCTCACATTAATTTGCCACAAAAGTCGATGCGGTGAATTTTTGTAAGAAATGTGGTGAATTTTGCGGTGCATTTTTGTAGGAAATGCGGTGAAACGCGGTGAAATATTTATTTTCACCGCATTCACCACAATCACCGCATTTCTTGCAAAAATTTACCCAAAAACTTCGACTCGGGGATGAATGTTTCTCTTTTAGCTGAATTAAATCAAAGCCCTGGGCTTCGTGAAAATAATAAAATTTTTTGCGATCCTCTGAAAAAATTCAGTTTCTATTTTAGCTGTTTCACGATGCCACCATGGTGAAACAGCTAAAAATAGAAACCTAATTAGTTCAGAGGATCCCAAAAAACCCATTTAAAATTCTCCTATACAAATTTTACCCATGAATCTTTAATATGCGATGACTTTCCAGTCAATACTTGTTCGATCAGCAATTTTAGATGGAACCAGTAATATCCTTCTCAAACAAATCGAATAGACAAAGAGCACAGACGCAGCAAGGGTCCTGTTTACACCGTTGAAAACATACAGACGGGGTCATAAGACTGTTATCGGTTCACAAACACAAGAGAAATACATTAGAAATAAATGAGTAGAAAATTTTCTGTTGATTCAAAAAGTGAATATTTTCCCGGAGGTGGGCGAAAAAGTTGTTTTTCAGTCTTTGAGACCCGTATGAGTAGCAGTTAACCCAAAAAAAGCAAACAAAACTCAAAAAGAAAGCGAAAACAAGCTGAGAGCAAAATTAAACTTGAAATTTGATTACTGTGAAAAACATTTTTTTTTTCAAAATCAAACTCAAATTTTTTGTATTGATATTATGACCAATTTCGAACAGATCGAAGACAGGAAGACACCTTACTTGCCCTGCCCTTTTACGGTGAATTAAACTTCTTTGAGTCAATGCATGTTTTCCAAACCCATTTCTCGCCTATGTTTTTTTTAGATCTAATCTGTTTCCCCCCCCCCCCCCCCCCCCAGCTTAGTGAGCATAAATTGTTTATGACCCCCAGGCACACGTGCTATTTTCTTACATAGTAACGTGCTGTATAACAACATATAAATTGTAACTTTGGGTCATTAAAACACGGGGGGGGGGGGGGGGGCGAAACAGAATAGATCCGTTTTTTCATGAGTTTCTGAGCCGCTATCTGTTTAATGCAAAAACTGCTACTTTTGCTTTTCATTGACGCGACAGCGACTTTGAGTACCATGATATGTTCAATTTGAACTCTTATTTGATGGGGCATCTGTTTATATAACACACTTGGATCAACTTAAAAAAGGGATTTTCACTTTGTGATTTTTCACTTCACGTTGTGTATCCACTTTATTCGACATATGGATTTGGTTAGAGGACAGAAAAGAAATTTTCTTAATCTCTTGTCTGTGGTGATTGGATGTTCAACGAGTTCATTGAGAAAATCAATAAGCCATATCAATAAATTGACTGCAGTTTTTTTCGGTAGCCTGTGTGCAATTAAGGCTTGATCATTTGGTTGCAAAAAAATCTTTCAAATGTCTGTCAACACAAATAATTATGATTTGCATCCTTTACAGTTATTATGCTAGGCTTAATTTCATCAATTTGCGGTTATTCTCTGATATTTTAATATAAATTCTTCTGGGCTAATAATAAATTAAATTATAAAAAAATTGTCTAAGTTCACGTAGGTTTTGATTCCAACCATTGAGTGTCTGTCGAGTTGAGTTTAAAGTTAATTTCAGAGAATGTTCTGCTTTTAGTGGCCTCCGAGAAGTTCAGAGAATGTTCTGATATGCCGAATAATTGTAGCTCTCGCCTTGGGCCTTGGGATTTTTTCACTTTACGTTGGAGAATTCTTGGTTTCCATGGGTTAATATCATTTGACGTTTACTGCGATCTGTACGCTTTCGGATATTTTTAAAACATTTTTGTTACTTTTTTATCAACATGTCTTTTCGTGGAATGATGAACTGCAGCCTATATTTATTTATATTGTTATCAGTTTTATCATTGTTGTTGTGGGTTTCCTTTAGAGCAAGGTTTAAAGAGTTTATTGATTGAAGGAATTTTTCTTTTCTCTTCCAGTTTGTTTAATATAAAACATCTACTCTGCTGGATTTTTCCCGTTTTTCTCATATCGCTTCATCTCCTGCTCTTGGTATGAAGGCTGGGTTAATTGGTTGTCTAATTAGTGTTCTTGAGGTATATTCATTTGAAAAAATGTATATGGGATTACTGGAATGTTGAAACAATTAAAACAATTACATCTTCAGGTTAAAACTGTTTCACAAGTTGATACTGGATAAAATGAATATGTTTTTTTTCTTTTCTGAGACCACAAATCAAACAATTCTAGGACGTTTTTTTAGAAATTAAATCAAAAGTATATCGTATATTTACAAGGTTTAGTCTTTTTAAAACTTCCAGTTTACATCTGTTATCAGTTTCTTTAATAAAGTCCCTACTACAGATTTTTCGAAATTTTTCGAAATAAGTTTTTGTTTTTCGAGGATAATTCCGAATTTGCCCAAATCCTAGGTATCCCTCTGGATGGCTCTTTGGAAATTTTGTTTTGTCATGCACAAAAAATTCTATGCCCTAGTTTTTTCTTTTCCCAAGTCTAAAATTTGATTTGAACTAATATTTTAGAGTGATTTCCCGCCGCCTATGCCCATGGCATGTGTATAGTCAAGGCTTCCACTCAAGGTTCTCTACTAAGCGACAGCTATCCAGAAATTTCCCTTCAATGTCAATCGGGGAGACACCACAGTCAACAAGATGTTGATCCACCTGGGAATTTTTCATTTGATGTTCTGATATCCTAGTGTCTGTCCGCTTGTCTGCCCTACAGAAATGGATCCGCATCCATGACGTTTTATATCATATACCACATGTGACTTCAGGTTTCAATCGTAAGAACGTTTTAGGGTGTGGGGGCATGATCTTAATTTTAGCGTTATGAATAGCAATTGCAGGTCACATTTTTTCAATTTGCTCGCAAATTTTCTTCAAGTTTTGTGTAAGGTTGCCCCTGTATTTTGACAAATCGTTGGTTTATCATGAGATCCAGTGTCGTTTTTTGATGCTCTTTTTATGTTGTTTTCAATTGATCTTTACTGCGAATTTTCATCTTTTCTAAGATCTGGTTCAGAATTATAATAAATTTTAAAAACTGACTCATTTATTCTGTAGTCTGCATGCAATTAACGCCTGCTCATTTGGTTATAATAACCATTTCGTTTGTCTGTCAACGCAAAAGTTTTTTGATTTTCATTTTTCATAGGTTTTTCCCTAGGACTATTTCCATTTATTTTATTTGATGTTTACTGTGATCTCTACGCTTTCGGATATTTTTCAAAACATTCTTGTTAGTTTTTTTGTTAACATGAATTTTCGTGGAAGGTTGGCTGGCAGTCTTTTTTTATATATGGTATTATCAGTTTTATTATTGCTGTTGTGGGTTTCTATTAGTGAATGCTTTTTTGAGTTTGTTAATTGATGTGATTTCCCTTTCCTATTCCAATTTAGTAAAAAAAACATGCTACCCCGCCGGATTTTTCCCGCTCCTCTAATATCGATTCATCTGCAGTTCCTAAAACGTAGGCTGGGTTAGTTTGTTGTCCAAATAGTGTTCCTGAGGTATATTCAATTGGAAAAACGTATATGGGAAAATTGGAATGTTGAAATAATTAGGATGAATATATGGAATTGTACTAACCGAGATTTTCCAAAATCATTTGCGTCTGACATTTGTGGAAACGCACTACTGTCCCTCTGTTGCTGAAACGTAGGCCTAAATTCTCTGTGATTATATTTAGACCTAAAATAGATGTATTGACGTCTGCAGTGATATTAATTGCTGATTTCATACTGATCTTTCGATCGAAAATATTGATTCAGAGATCAAATTAATTTTTCAGATGTCGAAATTTTTTGTGCGGTGACCTTCCTGGTATTGCTTGTTATTTTGTTGAGTGCTTTTTAATTTGTTTTCTTTTGGGATTTGTTGAAGCTCCCTTTGGTTTGTTTGTAATTCACATCATTCTTTAATTGTTTCATTTTAAAATGTTGAAATAATTAGGATGAATATATGGAATTGTACTAACCGAGATTTTCCAAAATCATTCGCGTCTGACTTTTGTGGAAACGCACTACTGTTCATCTGTTGCTGATACGTAGGCCTAAATTCTCTGTAATTACATTTAGACCTAAAATAGATGTATTGACGTCTGCACTGATCTTAACAGCTGAGTTCATACTAATCATTCGATTAAAAATATTGATTCTGAGATCAAATTCATTTTTCAGATGTCGACATTTTTTGTGGTGTGACCTTCCTGGTATTGCTTGTTTTTTTGTTGTGTGCTTTCTGTTTTTTATTTGGGGATTTTTTGAAGCTCCCTTTGGTTATTTTGTAATTCACATAGTACTTTAATTGTTTCATTTGTTGTGCTTTTAGTTAAAAGAAAAGAATAAGGTTGAGAGCAAATTTCCGTTGTTCTGTAGAGCGGAATTGTCTGTCTCTGAACTTCAACAACTGTTCAAAGATTTGTTGCTGTAATGGGACTACAATTATCAGGTCTCAAATAATTTGTTGCCATGAGAACCAGAGGTGGCGGAAATTTCGTGTGGGATTTTTTATATATATCAGTCATTTAGATTCTGTGACTTTTTTCTGTTCTGTAACTTTTTTTCAAATTGCCAGACTGAACTGTTGAGGATTCACTTTAATCAAACTATAGAATTGATCAAAGGCCAATAATAAATTTTTTAGTTAATTATCTGCAATTTTTTATGATCGGATGTTCAACGATCTCTTGGGAACAATTACTCCACAAATTTAATAAATTTAATAGACTTTATTTCGGTAGTCTGCGTGCACGCAATTAACGTTTCCTCATTTTGTTTAAGAAACACTTTCAATTGTCTTTCAACGCAAACATATTCTCCTTATCATCCTCTATATGTTTTTTGGTAGGCTTAATTCTTTAATTTGCAATGGTTTCCTGATAGCCTAAAATAATTTTTTGGGGTTGATATTAAACATAAGTTTAAAAAATATTGGCTAATATAACGTGGTATTTGGTTCCAACAATAAAAACGATAAGTGTCTCTCGAGTTGAGTTCAATGTTAATTGCGGAGAATGTTCTGCTTATAGAATGCGAAATAAGTATCGCTATCGCTTGTGGTTACTGGATTTGTTTCCTTTATCTTGGGGATTTCTTTGTTTCAATGCGTCAATACCATCTGACGCTTCAATGTGTCCTTTTCACTTTTAGACTATTTTAAAAAATTTTAATTAATTTTTTCATTATCATCATTTTTCGTTAAAAGATGAACTGCCGCCTATACTAATTTATATTGCTATCAGTTTTGCTATTGCTGTTGTGGGTTTTTATTAGTGCATGGTTTGATTAGTTTACTGACTGAAGTGATTTCTTTTTCTTCCTTCAGTTTAACTGTACAAAACTGCTATACTGCTGTATAAATTTGCTTTCTTTATTAAGATTCATCTGCCGTTCTTGGTACGTGTGGTAGGATAATTAGTTGTCTAATTAGTGTTCTTTTGGAAATTTCAATTGAAATAATGTGTATGGAAATACTGAAATAATTTTGATGAATATATGGTGGTGCACTAAATGATATTTTCCAAATTTTTTTACGTCTAAATTTTTTCGAAACGTGTTGCTGTCCCTCTGTTGCTGATACGTAGACCTAAATTCACTGTGATTAATTTTAGGCCTAACCTAAATGTATTGGCGTCTGCACTGATATTGATAACTGTGTTCATTCTGATCCTTCGATTGTAAATCCTGCATCAGTAATCAAAACTAATTACCAATCTAATTAAATTACTAATCAAATACCGAAAAATTTTTTGCGGTGACACTCCTGGTATTGCTTGTTATTCCGTTGTGTGCAGCTTTTTGGTTTTATTTTCATTTCGGATTTGTTGAAGCTTCCTTTGGTCTATTGGTAATTCACAAAATGTTTTAATTATTTCATTGGTTGTGGTTTTAGCTAATAGAAAATACTGATTTTGAGAGTAAATTTTCTTTGTTCCGTAGAGCTTTTTGTAATCTTCAGAGGTTACCCCACTGCGTTTTTCTGCCTTAACTGTGTTTTGGATTTTTTCCTTTCTCTGAATTTCATCAACTGTTCCAAGATTTCTCCTTGTAACGGGACTACATTTATCGGGTCTCAATTAATTTGTTGCCACGAGAACTATAGTCTCACATATTAACGCAGCGGCATTTTTGGCTGGCTTTGATTTTTTCTGTGATGTAGTTTTCTTTTTTTAAATTGCCAGACTGATTATTTGAGGATCCGCTTTAATCAAAATATGGATTTGGTCAGAAGCCGGAAAAATATAGGCAATTTCTACTCTGTAATAATGGTTGATTAGATTTTCAATGATTTTATTGCATAAAAGTTCTTAACAAAAATAACAAAATTAGAAGAAACTAAATAGTCAAAATAAATATGCTTCTGATTTTTAAAACAAACATTTTTGAACTTTACGTTTATCGTCAGGTTAAACCTGTTTAAAAAATTGTTACTGAATAAAAATAATATATTTTAACTTTTCTCAGACCAAAATTTAAACAATTCTAGTAACTAGTTTTAAAATTAAATCAAAAGTTTTTCATTTATTTACAAAATTTAGCCTATGTAAACTTTCCAGTTTACGTTTATTATCAGTTTCTTTCAGAACCTCCCCATTCCAGATTCTTCGCAGTTAGAATGTTTTTGTTTTTTAGAGTTATTCCGAAATTGCCCAATTCCTAGGTATCCCTCTTCGCTTATTTTTTTTTCATGCACAAAATTTTTTTTGCCCCAATTTTTTCTTTTCCCAAGTAACGGCTTCAACTTGGTGATGTATATTTTTTTGGATGGTCATGAGTTCCTCTACTGTGCAACAGACATCCAGAAATATCCAATCAATGTCATTCGTGGAGCCACCACATTCAACAATTCGACATTTTGATGTCCTGGTGTCTGCCCGCTTGTCTGCTCTACATAAATGGATCCGCATCCATGACGTTTAATATCATATACCACATGGGAATTCAAGTTTCTTTCGAAAGAATATATTAGGGTGTGGAGGCTTGATCTAAATTTTAGCGTTGTGAAGACCAATTTCAGGTCACATAAGTTTTTTCAATTTGCTCTTAAATTATCTTCATGTTTTGTGTAACGTTGCCTCTTTATTTTGAAAAATTGTTGGTTTATCATGAGATCCAGTCTGGTTTTTTGATGCTCTTTTGGTGTTGTTTTCAATTGATCTTCACTTCGAATTTTCATCTTTTCTAACGTTTGGTTCACCATTTCGTTTGTCTGTAAACGCAGTTTTAAGCAAGTTTTTTGGTTATCATTTTTGATAGGTTTTTCTCTGGGACTATTTCCATTAATTTTATTTGATGTTTAAGGTGACCTCTACGCTTTCGGATATTGCCTAAATTATTTATATTACTTTTTTCATTAACATGACTTTTCTTGGAAGGGTGGATTGCAGTCTTTGTTTATGTATGTTGTTATCAGTTTTATCATTGTTGTTGTGGGTTTCTATTAGAGCAAGGTTTAAAGAGTTTACTTATTGAAGGGATTTTTCTTTTCTCTTCCAGTTTAATTAATAAAAACCTGCTACTCCGCTGGATTTTTAACGCTTTTCTCGTATAAATTCATCTCCTGGTCTTGGTATGTTCTTTAGTATGAGGTATATTCAATTGAAAAAATGTTTATAGGATTATGGGAATGTTGAAATAACTAAAACAAATACATCGTCATATTAAAACTGTTTCACAAGCTGTTGCTGGATAAACCGAATATCTCTTTACTCTTCTAAGATCAGAATTTAAACGTTTTTAGTTACTATTTTTAAATTTGAATCAAAAATATTTCAAATATTTACAAACTTCAGCCTATGTAATTATTCCATTTTGCATTTGTTATCAGTTTCTTTAAGATTGTCCTTATTCCAGATTTTTCGAAGTGGGCAATGTCTTTGTTTTTCTAGGGTAATTCCGAATTTCCCGAACCCTAGGTATCCTTTCTAAGGGTTCTTTGCAACTTTTGCTTTGTCATGCACAAAATATTTTATGACCTCTTTTCTTTTCCCAAGTCAAAATTTTGATTTGAACTAATATTTTAGAGTGTGTTCCCGCCGCCTATGCCCATGGCGTGTGTATGTCACGGCTTATACTTGCTGATGTATATAGCTTTGATGGTCATGAGTTTCTCTACTGTGCGACAGGCATCCAGAAATTTCCATTCAATGTCATTCGTGGAGCCACCACATTCAACAAGATGTTGACCCACCTGGGAATTTTTCATTTGATGTTCTGATATCCTAGTGTCTGTCCGCTTGTCTGCCCTACAGAAATGGATCGGCATCCATGACGTTTATATCATATACCACATGTGACTTCAGGTTTCAATCGAAAAAACGTTTTAGGGTGTGGAGGCTTGATCTTAGTTTTAGCGTTATGAATACCAATTGCAGGTCACATAGTTTTTTCAATTTGCTCTTAAATTTTCTTTACTTTTTGCGTAAGGTTACCTCTGTATTTTGAAAAATTGTTGATTTATCATGAGATCCAGTCTTGTTTTTTGATGAACTTTTGGTGTTTTCAATTGATGTTCGCTGCGAATTTTCATCTTTTCTATTCTGGTTCACAATTATATTAAATTTTTTTGACTCATTTTTTCTGTAGCCTGGATGCAATTAACGCCTGCTCATTTGGTTATACTAATTTTTTCGTTTGTCTGCCAACGCAACAGCTTTTTGATTTTCATTCTTCATAGGCTTTTCCCTAGGACTATTTTCATTAAGTTTATTTGATTCTTAATGTGATCTCTACGCCTTCGGATATTTTTTGAAACACTTTTGTTACTTTTTTTATTAATAAGACTTTTTCGTGGAAGGATGGTTGCAGTCTTTATTTATATTTGTTGTTATCAGTTTGAAAAAATTTATATATATTCAGTTTATATATTCAGTTGAAAAAATTTATATGAGATTATGGGAATGTTGGACTATTTGAAACGAATATATGGATTTGTATTATTTAAAGTTTTCCAAAATCATCCGTGTCTGACATTTGTAGAAACTCATTGCTGTCCCTCTGTTGCTGATACCTAGACCTAAACTCTCTGTGATTTATTTAAGGCCTAGAATAGATGTTTTGACGTCAGCACTGATATTGATAGCTGAGTTCATACTGATCTTTCGATTGAAAATATTGATTCAGAGCTCAAATTTATTTTTCAGATGACGAAATCTTTTGTGCGGTGACACTCCTGGTTTTGCTTGTTGTTTTGTTGTGTGCAGCTTTTTTGTTTTTTTTGCATTTGGGATTTGTGGAAGCTTCCTTTGGTTTATTGGTAATTGACAGAATACTTTAATCGTTTCATCGGTTGTGCTTTTAGCTAATAGAAAATACTCATGTTGAGAGCAAATTTCTTTATTTTTGTAGAATTTTTTCTAATCCTCAGAGGTTGCCCCACTGCATTTTTCAACCTTAACAGTTTTTTAATTTTTTTCTCTGATTTTCAATAATTGTTCAAGGATTTCTCGTTGTGATGGGACTACATTCATTGGATCTCAAATAGTTTGTTGCCATGAGAACCAGAGTCTCACATATTAAGGTGGCAGTATTTTTTATTGAGATTTTTATTATATACCAGTCATTTAGGATAACTGTTGTTTTCTGTTATGCAATTTTCTTCTCCTTAAATTTCCAGACTGCTTATTTGAGGACCAACTTCTATCAAACTATGGAATTGATCGGAGGCCAATAAAAAAAATTGATAATTTCCCTTCTGTAATTTGTGGTTACCGCATGTTCAACGAATTCATTGGGAACAATTACTCCATAAATATCAAAATCTGAGTTTTGTTTCAGTAGCCGGCAAGCATGCATTTAACGCTTACTCATTTCTTTCAAGAAATTCTTTCAATTGTCTTTCATGGCAAACAAGCTAACATTATCCTCCGCCATAGGTTTGTTTGCTAGGCTTGGTTTCTTTAATTTACAATGGTTGCCTGATAGTTTAATATAATTTTACTGGGCAGATTTTAAATTTTAAATAAAGAAAGATAGCTTAATACAACGTGGGATTTGATTGATTCTAACAATAATGAGAACTTTGTGTGTCTTGCGAGTTGAGCTTAATTTTAACTTCAGACAATGTTCTTCCTAATAGTGGTCCATTGCCGAATAATTGCCACTCACGCGTCTATTTTTTCAATTTCATTTTCAAGAGATTTTTTTGTTTCAGTGCGTTATTATTCCTTGTTGCCTAAATGCGCTTTGTACGCTATCGGTTTTTTGCTATTTTTCTTTTAAGACTAAAACCTTTCGTGGAAGAATACGTTGCAGGTTATATTTCTTGATATCTGTTTTTTAAAGATAATTGGGTTTTTTAAATGCATGGTTTCACGAGTTTATTGATTGAAGGGATTATTTTTTGCCTCTTCCGGTTTAATAATACATAACCGCTGAACTTCTGAATTGTTTCGTTTTTCTCATTTATATGCATCTGCTGTTCGTGGTGCCTTTACTGAGTTAATTTGCTGTCCAATCAGTTTTCCTAAAGTAAGCGTGTTTGGAATAATTCAATGGACATTGGATATAAATTTTTTTATCCGATGGAGGGGAAGAACCACTGAGGTTTTCCTATACCTTTTGCGTTTGAATATTGTGGAAAAGAGTCCTTGTCGCTCTGTTGCTGATTCGTAGACCTAATTTCTCTGTAATTAACTTAAGGAGTCACGTAAAAGCAATGCCCTCTGAGCGAGTATTGATTGCTAATTAGATATTGATCATTCGATTATTCACATGGACCTAGAGATCAGAACTCATTGTCTTTTGAGATGTTTTTTTGCTTGTTGGCTTTTGTAGCATTGCTTGTTATTTTGTATGCTTCTTCTGGTTTTCCATTTAAGAGTTTCTAAAGCTCCGGTTTGATTATTCGTATTTCACTTAATGCTTTTATAGGCTCATTCGTGCTTTTTTAATAGAGAATACTCACGTTGAGAGCTATTTGCCCCTAGTGTAACAGCTGACTAGCTAAAGTACATTGATCATCTATTGCATCTGCCAGTGGTCTTTTCAGGTTTTTTAAAAATCTTTTTTCTTAGAATAAAAAAAGATTTGGTCTTAAACCGCGCAGGACAATCCAATGGATGAGTACTGATCCCTTAATAAGAGATGTCACTAAATCGTATGAATTTTTGAAGACAAGGCACAATAGCTCCCTTAGAGCTACTTCATGGGTATTATTGTTCTACATAAACCTAGACATCACTGCATCGTATATAATCACAAAGACAAGGCACGATAACTCTTCAAAGCTGCGTCATGAGAATGGAATCTCTATACAGGCTGATTTGTTATGAATCTAGTCTCCCCACCTGCACTATGGCACTGCATGAGCTATCATTGTCAGTCGGCCGTTTGAAACCGCGGCACTCTTTGAGGCATATAATAGCGCTGCGCAGGAGAGCAAAACTTATTCTAGTGCTTATGTATGTCATTGCGTCCGATTAAGATTTTTTTCTTTTCAGCATTTTTGCTAGCTACTTTTTTTATGCTGCGCGTTGCAGACGGCCCTGCAACCCCATTGCACAAAAACACGAGTGGAACGAATTTACTCTGCTTGACGTCAATTATTCGTTGATCATATTTGAGCCATTTCAACGACTTATGATATCTGTACGCTTTTCCGGAGTTTTTCGAGGATGATTTGGCAAATGGGTCAAAAGTCATCACGTCGAATAGATAACGGCTGAACCTGAACGCGCATCTGCCATTCACTTTAATATTCAAGCGCGCATTTTCTTTAGTGCTATTAGTTTTGTGTATAAAGGACTCGCCTTGAGGCAATTGAAGAGCCGCCTCAAACTCGACATCGTAGCAAACGTTATGCAAGATCTTAGCAAAAGTGTTATAGATCTCGTTGTGTCTCATTGGTGTATACACTTGTGTCTCACTTTGTGTCCCTCTGCCCTTTGCACAGTGTAGAGCATTTGATAGGGTAAAATTTTCACCGCATTGACAATTAAGGGGCGTATTTTTGGCCTCGTTGTTATATCTAATCCCGTCTCTAAATTCGGACTTCGTAAGCGTTTAACCAGAACGCTTAAGCGGTAATGCTGTGAGCTTGTTCGAGGCTCTCTTTTTAGCACTCATTTCTATTACGTGGCGTTTCTCGGTCTGAAGGTTTTCCATCGGATCCTATTTATTTGATCGAGTTTTTCAATTTGATCATACGTTCAGTTTGTTGGTCGTGCGTTATGCGTTCTTGGGTCAGATGAGCATTTGCTCGATCTTCATCTTCGAGAGGAGTGCATGCGGTCATCGAAGCTGCGTACTTCGTTATAAATCATTTGGCAAATTGATATTAAGTTGGCCCTCCTGGTTTGTTTGTGAATATAGCCGCCGAGCGGATTGAGACACCGGAGAATGACGGTACGAGGTGCATTTGGATGTTGGCTTCTGCGTTTGTGGAGATATTTGGTGACCTTGGCATTGTCCTAGACACAAAATTTAATTTTTATTGCCCGCCTCTTGTAAGACACGTGCAGTCGTTTTAGGTGTTTTGCATGTGTAGGTGTTTGACATATTCCAGAACGCAGCAGCCGTCAACAATTTCAACTGCCAAACCCTCAAATGCGCTGAGAGCTTTGATCTTTGAAGCCTCTTTTACTATTAATTGACACTGAGGGGCGTTCACGGTGTAGCCAAAATAGCTACCATGTTGATTGAGTTGTTTTGAAGTACAAGAATAAGTTCTCAAATGCCTACTGCGCTGCCGTCGTCTGTGTACTATTTTTGCGACGCGTGCGTAATCTGGACAAGCCTGTGCAAGCGAAGGGTGGGCACTCCATACAAAGCCATAGCAAATGGTTCCCTTTGAGTTGTGCCCTCTAGGGAATGCAGTCTTTTACCTGCGACGTATAAATTGGACGTGGCTGAGTATGAATTTTGAACAAAAAGGCGGGACACGTTCTCTTCTTGTTTTCAACTGCCAAGTTACGGTTGGGGCAGTTGGAGGTGGTTTTGCCTCTATAAGAAGAACAGCTTATTCATCACGTTTTTCATAGGGCGGGCGCATAGAATGAGTTGCCTGTCAATCCTGCACTTTTGGCCGAAGCAAAGTTCTGTGTTGCCGCTCAAAAAGAATAGGTTGTTTTCTACAAGCTTGGTGATGTATTTCCCTATGATGCGACAAAGAACTTCTCCTACGCCAATAGGTGAAGCACCGGATTTTTTAAATGAGGGGATTAATTTGCATGCGTTGTACGCTTCAAGAGTTTTTTCAAATATTTTACCAGTTGCCAGAAAAAAGCATAGTTGGCTATCATTTTTGCTATGTTTGCTGTAATTTCTTTGAAACAAGTGAAAAGTCGTCTCCACACATTTGCGTCCAAAGGGACGGTCCATGGCTGCCATGTGTTCCCAAAGCTTCTTTTTCGATCTCCAGTGCGCCTAAGTGTTCGAAGATTGCGCTGTGGTACAGTACGGGATTGAATCAATCGTTTTTTTGTCAACTATGTAATTGAGGTATACTTGGGGAAAAAGTCGGGTGTTTCTCTTTAAGCATCTTTTATTTTTTCTCCGTGGACGGTATTGTTTGGTGACGTTATCCAGGATAATTATTCACCAATGAGATACTTGATGACGTTCAAAATGTTTCGGGTTTTCGTGAAACTGTTGAATTCTTTCAATACATCAATTTTCCGTTTTAGTATTCTTACGCAGTTTATACTGCAGTGCTCTAGCTTCCAGAAGAAGCTCTTCAAGGCGGCCTTGCCAAAAAACATTGTATGCTTTGGGCTAGATTCTTGGTAACTGATCCGTCGTTGGTCGATTTCCTTCATGGGAGAACCAAGGGGGGGTAGATAGTGGCAATCATTAATAAAATCTCTTCACGAATGCCTCTTTCCGCCAACTGTTTCAGAATTTCATCAAAGCATTTAATTATTTTTGCCTTTATTCGTATTTGTTCAGTATTATGATATGAAAACTGCCCGCCAGTGGCCAATTTTTTAATGAATTCTCTCAATCTTATTGCGTTTCCTAGCAGTGTATGCCAGAACGTTTTGTAATTTTTTTCGTTTTTCCCTTACGTTTTGGGGGGTTTTTGCGACTGTAGGTACCTCATTGGAATTATCAGCAACAACCTAGCCTTTTAGTGGAGGCAAAGGGTTTGTATGGTACTGGTTTTAGCATAGGGGTTAGAGGGCGAGGCTGAAGTGGGAACATCGCATTCACAATGCGCTGCTTTTGAAATACATCGCGGACATTGAAACCGGAAAGGTGATCAGCGGCGCGTTTCCAACCACTGCACGGCACGAATTTCGTTCGAGGAAATAAGGAGCTTAAGTTCTTTCTGGACGAATGGGAAAAAGCTACGATTGAAAGTGACTTAGGACAGAAAAAGATCGTTTGGAAGTTTAACCCTCTAGGAGCACAACATTTTAGAGAAATCTGGTTCAAAATAGCGAGAAAGTCATGACTACAATCTTGGGCAACCGAAGCCTTACGAACAAGGAAATCAGTACAAGTATTAGTTTTATAGAGCAAACTCTCAACGCAAGACCCCCGACAGCAGTAAGTGACGACCCTTAAGATTTGACTGTTCTTACACCAAATCACTTTCTGTTGGGACGAGACAGTGCAAGTGCACCATTCTTGCCATCCAGTGAGCCTTACCATGGTCTGAGAAAATCCTTCAGAACAGCTCAAACATATACTGAAACGATTTGGAAAGGATGAACCACAATACATTACTCAATGAAAACATAGATCAAAGTGGTCAAAAGAACATCGCATTCTTAATGCGCTGCTTTTGAAAAACATCGCGGACATTGAAACCGGGAAGGCAATCAGCGTCGCGTTTCCAACCACTGCATGGCACAAATTTCGTTTGAGGAAATAAGGAGCTTAAGGTTTTTCTGGACGAATGGGAAAAGCTACGATTGAAAGCGACTCAGGACAGAAAAAGATCGTTTGGAAGTTTAACCCTCTAGGAGCACCACACTTTATTGGAATCTGGTTCAAAATGGTGAGAAAGTCATGAATGCAATTTTGGGAAACCGAAGCTTTTCGAACAAGGAATTCAGTACAACTATGTTTCTTGTAGAGCAAACTCTCAACGCAAGACCATGACAGCAGTACGTGACGACTCACAGGATTTGACTGTACTTACACCAAATCACTTCCTTTTGGGCCGAGAGAATGCAAGTACACCACTCTTGCCACCCAGTGAGCTCTAATATGAATTGAGAAAATCCTTCAGAAAAACTCAAGCATATACTGAAATGATTTGGAAAGGATGAACCACAAAACTTTCCACAATGGAATTAGAGATCAAAGTGGTCAGAAAAATATGTGCAAAAACTGAAAGAAGGGGAGTTAGTTTGGCTAATAGTTGACTCTGTGAAACACTGTATGTACAAAGTGCGACAAATCATTGCGGTCGTCACTGGCAACGGTGTTGTTTAATCATCGAGAGTCAAAATGGCACATGGCGAATTCAACAGACCCGTCGTGAATTTAGCGACAGTATTCTACGATGGTGTTTCCGAGATCAAAAACAGGGCCCGTGATGTTGGCGCCAGCTTTGAGCAGACAAAAAAGCCATCAGACAGCAAGAATTAACAATTGAAGCTGGAAAAACTTAGAATTTGTCAAAACTCAGAAACGACAAAAACTGAAAAAATTTACAAGCTGGGACTCCAAATTTTCCACACACCCGGTTTTCTGAAGGTGAACTTTGATCAACCAAAGACCCTAGAACTTGGTTAAGGTAACGTATGCAACCCTTGGATCCCAGGAACGCTCTTGCATGAGACCCAAAAGTGTAGCTATTAACACATTTATGTTGCAAATTTAGTTTTTTCAGATCTTTCTTTTTATAGCTAAATTTCTTTATTTGTTAGTTTGTGAGCTCTTTATTATTTGTTCATGCTCGAATGCCAAATATTCAAGGCATCCTTTGTAAAGTGAAAACCATCAGCGCTTATGTAAACATAAGCAATTATAGCAGTTATTTAACATTTATTGTGTAATACTTTACTTAAATCACTTTACTTGATTAATCAATCGGGAACGAGTTATGATGATGTTTTAGATGATATTTACCCTATTTTTTAACATTAACTTTAATATTGGAATTGTATAATCATAGCGTATTTAGAACCATAAGAAAGTGGTACCGAGAACAAATGGTTTTCAAATTGACAATAATTTGATTCTTCATCAAATTTATTCTCTTATTTTAAGTTTTTAGATCTTACGATCTTTACAATTTATGTTAGTTGAGCTTTTTTATAAGAAAATCAGCAATAATATAAGTTATTTGCATAAGCCTTACAAGCCTTAGCAGGAGATTGAACATAGATTATCAATGAGAAATTTCTTTACTTCAATCAACAGATCATTAGACAATCGAATTCAGTGAAGAACAAGGCCGGCGTAAAGCACGAGAACCATGCTGTTATAGTTAGATTCCGCTGAGATTATTGAGAAACGGCAACCTTACGTAAAGCTATTCGGAAGCATTGGAGCAAACCTTGCGTTCTTTTGAACAGATTTACAATGACTGCATTCGCTTTGATCATAGATACCGTAGAGAGAAGTGTCAAATTTCTGGCCTTGGAACATTGCGGGAGAAGAAACATAACCGAGTAGGGAGCAAAAGTATAAATCAATAACTGAATCATCCGATCAAAAATTTGATTGCAATAGTGCGAGAAATGTACACCATCTCTAGAAAAAAAATTCAAGTCATACATATTGTCAAATCTAAGAGTGATTACACAACATCCTGAAAATAATAACATACAAAACTATTTAATAAGTTTATCACAACAATTAGGCTTACAATTTTAATGGCAATTAGAACGAAACAAGAAATTGGATTTTAAACAATTTTTAATTACTATGGAGTTACTTTCCGTGATTATTTAAGTAGCATATCTGGCTACAATTTTTTTGTTGCAAACTTCAGATCTTTGGCATCTCCTGCATTTTCTCCTACACGAATTACTGCAGTAAGATACGGTTATACAATTTTCGTTTTTGCCTATAAAATACTTTTGCTATTTGGGGGTCTTTTTTGGCTTTTTAAGAGAATTTTTTTACCTTCTTCTCAATCATTGAAAGTGAATTATCCATTTAGATAGTTGGGCTATTACGGTTGCTCTAGTTGCTGCTGCTTTTGTTTGCAAAACCATAGAAGGGCATCTTTATTAAAATTTAGCTGAAGAAAATTAGCTTGTTGTGTGGTGGCTGTTGCTGCTATCTTGATTGCTCCCGTTTTTTAAATGTTTGAACTCGGCGAAACTTTCTAGTCCAAAGTAAGGTGTTTTTACTTATCTTTGCTTGAGACAAACAAAATTTAAAGTCATAAGTTATTTGATGGCTTAGCACCTGATATAGGATCTTTGATCACTTATTTGTTTGTAGTATTGTATATTACTATCGGGATTAATCATTGAGCTCAGTGAAAAATGTGGTTTGAATCCAAGAAAAGACTAATTTTTCTGCTAAACTTACTAACAATTTTCAGATTGGATGTAATGGCTTTGGCTCTCTGGTGACTGGATATTGGACCTGAAGCAGTGGTCCTGGCTCACTGGTCCCATTTGGTACGCAGATCCTTGTCCAGTTAATCAACTCACTAGGTTGTGTTGTTATTTCATTTTTTCTTGCCCCCTGTTGCTTCTGCTTTGGATAGATGTGGAGGAGGAGCTCAAAATTGTCACCAAAAGAACTACCAGAGACGTAAACGAACCTAGCATTAGGCACATCAAGAATCAAGTAAGTCACGTGGGAAAGGTAATTGAGAGGAGCAGTTACGCATACAGGGCTAGGCTGACGGACTTGTGCAATGTTTCGAGCTGCTAATTTGACCAAAAACGTGAAATCTTTGTATTAATCGCCGGTTTTATAGATCATCGCTTTTCGCATCCTCTTTCGTTGAGCATTTCAAATGTTTACTTCAAATAGTTTTAAGTTTAACCCTTCACACTTGATCATAATTAGAACAATTCATTCAATTAATGACATTTTCATCAGCAAAAATATATATATAATTCGAGTTATGCACTTTGTATTTATATTGACTGCAGCTCTTTAAAAAATTTCAAAGTTTCCCCTGAATTTAAAAATGTTCTCGTATCTCGTGTAATCTGTCAAGAGTCTGTGCATTTTTCTCATTATGCTAAATACTTGTTTTCCTGCATTCTGACTTTATGTCTTTACTTTGCATTTTTTTTCAAAAACCAGTCAATATTGTTAATCTCAGATTTAACTTCTGGACCTATGTAGTCTTCTTTCCTCATATCAATCCAGTCTCACTGTAGCCAGTTCCATCTCAGAGGTGCGTTTTCTGTGGTTATATCCATATTAGATGTAGTGCTGTGACCTCTGGCTGAGATTGTTTTGATGGTTTCGAATGCAACCACTCTACCGCCAAACCTGCTGTGATAATATATCATTCTTTACCCCGTTATCTGCCGCTGACTCTGCAAATCCTGATATCATCTTAATTAGTCAAACCTGACATCATGTTAGTTTAATTAGTCCATTCACATTAACTCTTCAAGGCAAATTCCCGAGAACGCTTTACAGGGCAAAATTCAAAAATACTGCAACGCAACCCACTGTGAAGCGCAGTTCTTCACTGTGCACAAGAGAAAACAGGTTATGAGTTTGTGGATGCCCAGCATGAGCTACAACGGCCAATAGCCAAAAATAAGTAACCTGCAGAATTTGCCTTCTACGCTGCATTGCTCGTTGCACATCTTATACTGCCCTACACCCAGAAGAGCAACAACGGTTCTGTCAATAAGCCATTAGCGGATGATTCAAGATGTGGAGCCAAGGACAAGGAGATGAGTTGTTTTCTGAAAACAGAACCCTTCAACTCCGTTTACTTAAAGCCTCAAAGAGCAATCAGAATGAATTGCGCCGCTTGATTTGCCTAACTAACCATAGTAAAGTCTCCTGCGCTATCGGGCAGCTAGACCCAGATCATAAAAGCGGAGTTCCATCTCGCAGCCAGTCAATAAGATCGTCCACCGTTCTAGCTGTTCTCAGACAAAGTTACCCAAATGCAAGCGAAGCTTTATCCAACACTTAAACCCGATGTCGAAAGTACCGATCTTCGATCTTCTTTATCTTCATTCAGTCTATGAAAAACTAAGCGCAGAAAAGGCCAAACAAACTGCATAAAAAACCCATGAAGGCCATGGACTCTCAGGCCTTGATGCTGACAATTTGCGTTGTCTGCTTACTGCCTTTGACGAATCCTCCAACGGCCTTTGCAAAAATTTTGCAGAACTGTTATATCGATTTGCCAACAAAACTCTACCTCCAGATCAATTAGCCGCTCACAATGCTTGTCGCCTAATCCCGCTTGACTGGAATCCTGGTGTCAGAACTACAGGAATAGAGGTGTCAGAACTACAGGAATACCTTTACTTAGACCAATCAGGCGATGTAGTGTAGTGTGTGTCAAACAGGATCTGCAAATTCTAGGTGTCAACATCCATCTGTGTCTAGGACAACAACGCGGCATGTAGTCTGCCATTTGCTAGCTCAGATCTTGCGTTGATGAAAACAATACCGACGCACTACTACTGATTGATGCTGACATTGCCTTCAACCAACTGAATAGAAGTTTTCCCCATCAAAACATCTCCCAGCCGTGGCTTTCACTCAAAAACGCTGTAAATAACCCCAACCAAGCTCCCTTTGAGCTGTTTGTCGGGAAAGACACAGTTTTCTCAAAAAGGGATGGCTCAGAGCGATCCCTTTGCTATGTCAATGTACAGCAGAGCCGCATTACCGTTGATTAAATGTGTTTGAACCAGCAGCTTATTACAGAAGTGATATGCAGACAATGGCGTTGCTGCCAAAAAAGCGGAACTCCGAGGCTTCTTCGATCGCCTTGGTCTCAGTGCCAAGCCCTACAGTAATCTGGTAAACGTTCAACCACTGGTGATCAGCAGAGCGTTTCCAACCACTGCACGGTACGAATTTCGTTCGAGGATATAAGGAGCTTAAGTTTTTTCTGGACGAATGGGAAAAAGCTACGGTTGAAAGGGACTTAGGACAGAAAAAGATCGTTTGGAAGTTTAACCCTCTAGGAGCACAACATTTTAGAGGAATCTGGTTCAAAATAGCGAGAAAGTCATGACTACAATCTTGGGCAACCGAAGCCTTACGAACAAGGAATTCAGTACAAGTATTAGTTTTATAGAGCAAGCTCTCAACGCAAGACCCCCGACAGCAGTAAGTGACGACCCTTAAGATTTGACTGTTCTTACACCAAATCACTTTCTGTTGGGACGAGACAGTGCAAGTGCACCATTCTTGCCATCCAGTGAGCCTTACCATGGTCTGAGAAAATCCTTCAGAACAGCTCAAACATATACTGAAATGATTTGGAAAGGATGAACCACAATACATTCCTCAATGGTAACAGAGATCAAAGTGGTCAAAAGAACATCGCATTCTTAATGCGCTGCTTTTGAAACACATCGCGGACATTGAAACCGGGAAGGCAATCAGCGTCGCCTTTCCAACCACTGCACGGCACAAATTTCGTTCGAGGAATTAAGGAGCTTAAGGTTTTTCTGGACGAATGGGAAAAGTTACGATTGAAAGCGACTCAGGACAGAAAAAGATCGTTTGGAAGTTTAACCCTCTAGGAGCACAACATTTTAGAGAAATCTGGTTCAAAATAGCGAGAAAGTCATGACTACAATCTTGGGAATCCGAAGCTTTTCGAACAAGGAATTCAGTACAACTATGTGTCTTGTAGAGCAAACTCTCAACGCAAGACCATGACAGCAGTACGTAACGACCCAAAGGATTTGACTGTACTTACAGCAAATCACTTCCTTTTGGGCCGAGAGAATGCAAGTACACCACTTTTGCCACCCAGTGAGCTCTACTATAAATTGAGAAAATCCTTCAGAACAACTAAAACATATACTGAAATGATTTGGAAAGGATGAACCACAAAACATTCCACAATGGAATTAGAGATTAAAGTGGTCAAAAGAACATCGCATTCTTAATGCGCTGCTTTTGAAAAACATCGCGGACATTGAAACCGGAAAGGTGATCAGCGTCGCCTTTCCAACCACTGCACGGCACAAATTTCGTTCGAGGAATTAAGGAGCTTATGGTTTTTCTGGACGAATGGGAAAAGTTACGATTGAAAGTGACTTAGGACAGAAAAAGATCGTTTGGAAGTTTAACCCTCTAGGAGCTCCACACTTTATTGGAATCTGGTTCAAAATGGCGAGAAAGTCATGACTGCAATCTTGGGAAACCCAAGCTTTTCGAACAAGGAATTCAGTACAACTATGTATCTTGTAGAGCAAACTCTCAACGCAAGACCATGACAGCAGTACGTGACGACCCAGAGGATTTGACTGTACTTACACCAAATCACTTCCTTTTGGGCCGAGAGAATGCAAGTACACCACTCTTGCCACCCAGTGAGCTCTACTATGAATTGAGAAAATCCTTCGGAACAACTCAAGCATATACTGAAATGATTTGGAAAGGATGAACCACAAAACATTCCACAATGGAATTAGAGATCAAAGTGGTCAAAAAAACATGTGCAAAAACTGAAAGAAGGCGAGTTAGTGTGGCTAATAGTTGACTCTGTGAAACGCTGTATGTACAAAGTGCGACAAATCATTGAGGTCGTCACTGGCAACGGTGTTGTTTAATCATCGAGAGTCAAAATGGCACATGGCGAATTCAACAGACCCGTCGTGAATTTAGCGACAGTATTCTACGATGGTGTTTCCGAGATCAAAAACAGGGCCCGTGATGTTGGCGCCAGCTTTGAATAGACGAAACAGCCATCAGACAGCAAGAATTAACAATTGAAGCTGGAAAAACCTTAGAATTTGTCAAAACTCAGAAACGACAAAAACTGAAAAAATTTACAAGCTGGGACTCCAAATTTTCCACACACCCGGTTTTCTGAAGGTGAACTTTGATCAACCAAAGACCCTAGAACTTGGTTAAGGTAACGTATGCAACCCTTGGATCCCAGGAACGCTCTTGCATCAGACCCAAAAGTGTAGCTATTAACACTTTTATGTTGCAAATTTAGTTTTTTCAGATATTTCTTTTTATAGCTAAATTTCTTTATTTGTTTGTTTGTGAGATCTTTGTTATTTGTTCATGCTCAAATGCCAAATATTCAAGGCATCCTTTGTAAAGTGAAAACCAACCGTGCTTATGTCAACATAAGCAATTATAGCAGTTATTTAACATTTATTGTGTAATACTTTACTTAAATCACTTTACTTGATTAATCAATCGGGAACGAGTTATGATGATGTTTTAGATGATATTTACCCTATTTTTTAACATTAACTTTAATATTGGAATTGTATAATCATAGCGTATTTAGAACCATAAGAAAGTGGTACCGAGAACAAATGGTTTTCAAATTGACAATAATTTGATTCTTCATCAAATTTATTCTCTTATTTTAAGTTTTAGATCTTACGATCTTTACAGTTTATGTTAGTTGAGCTTTTTTATAAGAAAATCAGCAATAATATAAGTTATTTGCATAAGCCTTACAAGCCTTAGCAGGAGATTGAACATAGATTATCAATGCGAAATTTCTTTACTTCAATCAACAGATCATTAGACAATCGAATTCAGTGAAGAACAAGGCCGGCGTAAAGCACGAGAACCATGCTGTTATAGTTAGATTCCGCTGAGATTATTGAGAAACGGCAACCTTACGTAAAGCTATTCGGAAGCATTGGAGCAAACCTTGCGTTCTTTCGAACAGATTTACAATGACTGCATTCGCTTTGATCATAGATACCGTAGAGAGAAGTGTCAAATCTCTGGCCTTGGAACAATGCGGGAGAAGAAACATAACCGAGTAAGGAGCAAAAGTTTAAATCAATAAGTGAATCGTCCGACCGAAAATTTGATTGCAATAGTGCGAGAAATGTACACCATCTCTAGAAAAGAAATTCAAGTCATACATATTGTCAAAACTAAGAGTGATTACACAACATCCTTAAAATCATAACATACAAAACTATTTAATAAGTTTATCACAACAATTAGGCTTACAATTTTAATGGCAATTAGAACGAAACAAGAAATTGGATTTTAAACAATTTGTAATTACTATGGAGTTATTTTTGGTGATTATTTAAGTAGCATATCTGGCTATAATTTTTTTGTTGCAAACTTCAGATCTTTGGCATCTCCTGCTTTTTCTCCTACACGAATTACTGCAGTAAGATACGGTTATAGAGCTTTCGTTTTTGCCTATAAAATACTTTTGCTATTTGGGGGTCTTTTTTGGCTTTTTAAGAGAATTTTTTTTACCTTCTTCTCAATCATTGAAAGTGAATTGTTCCATTTAGGTAGTTGGGCTATTACGGTTGCTCTAGTTGCTGCTGCTGTTGTTTGCAAAACCATAGAAGGGCATCTTTATTAAAATTTAGCTGAAGAAAATTAGCTTGTTGTGTGGTGGCTGTTGCTGCTATCTTGATTGCTCCCGTTTTTTAAATGTTTGAACTCGGCGAAACTTTCTAGTCCAAAGTAAGGTGTTTTTACTTATCTTTGCTTGAGACAAACAAAATTTAAAGTCATAGGTTATTTGATGGCTTAGCACCTGATATAGGATCTTTGATCACTTATTTGTTTGTAGTATTGTATATTACTATCGGGATTAATCATTGAGCTCAGTGAAAAATGTGGTTTGAATCCAAGAAAAGACTAATTTTTCTGCTAAACTTACTAACAATTTTCAGATTGGATGTAATGGCTTTGGCTCTCTGGTGACTGGATATTGGACCTGAAGCAGTGGTCCTGGCTCACTGGTCCCATTTGGTACGCAGATCCTTGTCCAGTTAATCAACTCACTAGGTTGTGTTGTTACATCATTTTTTCTTGCCCCCTGTTGCTTCTGCTTTGGATAGATGTGGAGGAGGAGCTCAAAATTGTCACCAAAAGAACTACCAGAGACGTAAACGAACCTAGCATTAGGCACATCAAGAATCAAGTAAGTCACGTGGGAAAGGTAATTGAGAGGAGCAGTTACGCATACAGGGCTAGGCTGACGGACTTGTGCAATGTTTTGAACTGCTAATTTGACCAAAAACGTGAAATCTTTGTATTAATCGCCGGTTTTATAGATCATCGCTTTTCGCATCCTCTTTCGTTGAGCATTTCAAATGTTTACTTCAAATGGTTTTAAGTTTAACCCTTCACACTTGATCATAATTAGAACAATTCATTCAATTAATGACATTTTCATCAGCAAACATATATATATATATATATATATATATATATATATATAATTCGAGTTATGCACTTTGCAATTATATTGACTGCAGCCCTTTAAAAAATTTCATAGTTTCCCCTGAATCTCAAAATGTTCTCGTATCTCGTGTAATCTGTCAAGAGTCTGTGCATTTTTCTCATTATGCTAAATACTTGTTTTCCTGCATTCTGACTTTATGTCTTTACTTTGCATTTTTTTTCAAAAACCAGTCAATATTGTTAATCTCAGATTTAACTTCTGGACCTATGTAGTCTTCTTTCCTCATATCAATCCAGTCTCACTGTAGCCGCCAGTTCCATCTCAGAGGTGCGTTTTCTGTGGTTATATCCATATTAGATGTAGTGCTGTGGCCTCTGGCTGAGATTGTTTTTCGAATGCAACCACTGCACAGCTAAACCTGCTGTGATAATATATCATTCTTTACCCCGTTATCTGCCGCTGACTCTGCAAATCCTGACATCACTTAAACCCGATGTCGAAAGTACCGATCTTCCTTATCTTCGTTCAGTCTATGAAAAACTAAGCGCAGAAAAGGCCAAACAAACTGCATAAAAAACCCATGAAGGCCATGGACTCTCAGGCCTTGATGCTGACAATTTGCGTTGTCTGCTTACTGCCTTTGACGAATCCTCCAACGGCCTTTGCAAAAATTTTGCAGAACTGTTATATCGAATTGCCAACAAAACTCTACCTCCAGATCAATTAGCCGCTCACAATGCTTGTCGCCTAATCCCGCTTGACTGGAATCCTGGTGTCAGAACTACAGGAATAGAGTTGTCAGAACTACAGGAACACCTTTACTCAGACCAATCAGGCGATGTAGTGTAGTGTGTGTCAAACAGGATCTGCAAATTCTAGGTGTCAACATCCATCTGTGTCTAGGACAACAACGCGGCATGTAGTATGCCATTTGCTAGCTCAGATCTTGCGTTGTTGAAAACAATACCGACGCACTACTACTGATTGATGCTGACATTGCCTTCAACCAACAGAATAGAAATTTTCCCCATCAAAACATCTCCCAGCCGTGGTTTTCACTCAAAAACGCTGTAAATAACCCCAACCAAGCACCCTTTGTGCTGTTTGTCGGGAAAGACACAGTTTTTCTCAAAAAGGGATGGCTCAGAGCGATCCCTTTGCTATGTCAATGTACAGCAGAGCCGCATTACCGTTGATTAATTGTGTTTGAACCAGCAGCTTATTACAGAAGTGATATGCAGACAATGGCGTTGCTGCCAAAAAATAACGGAACTCCGAGACTTCTTCGATCGCATTTGTCTCAGTGTCAAGCCCTACAGTAATCTGGTGAACGTTCCCAAATGTCAGTTAGTCGTCAAAGAGTCAAACTTGGAAGAGGCGAAAAATAATCTTTGCCAAAACTTATGTCAAAACCACCAAAAGTACACGTGTTTTGGGCTCCGTGATTGATGATACTTCATCGTGCTCTGATTTTGCCTTTGCTTCTTCGCCTAAATAAACACCTATGCTTGAAAAACTCTCAGCACTTAGGCAAAGATCACAGCAAAATGTTTACAGCTGTTCAACGAAATGGGTCTAAAAGAAATTTGTGTGCCTCCAACGAACAGAAGCCGCCTTAACTGACGCCCTGACAGCTGTAGAAATAGCTCTGAATGAGAAAATTATACCAGCAAAATGTTGACTTGAATCCCCGGATGGAACCCTTTTGAGCCTTTACGCCCTACCCTTCTGACTGGGTGGGTTGAAACTAGCTGAGCTGACTGCAAGTATCCGTAATTACTTCGATTCCATTGACCTCTCCAGCCTTCTAAACAGACATGAACCCATTTAAATTGTTGATATACAAGATATATAATAGGATATCAAAATTGCCCGGATTAATAAAAAGAAAACCAAACTAGATAGTCTGAAAGAAGCTTCTAATTGGCCAAATTCCTTGCCACGCAAAAGGTACAAATTCTGCCTATCGATGTTAGAGCTTTGTGGTGAACTACGATATGGCCGCGAAATAAAAAAAGAACGCCAGGTGCATTTCCATGTGGCAGAAAGCTCAACATCACACGTTCACTCAACTGTGAGAAAGGCAGGTACACTCACATTTGACAAAACAGAATGCGAGACACGTTCGCAAGTTTGAGCAAACAAGGTCTGTCATGATATCGAAACAGATCCAAAGCTGTAGTCGCTTCAAGGAGAACTCTTTCCATACAAAACTACAAGCACTGATGACGACGCTCGACTGGACATCCAAGCAAATGATCTCTGGGAAAGTTACTTCTCTAAGAGTGTTTTTGCTGTCAAAGTTTTCAACCCATTCCCATCTTCATGCCCGAAAACCATCAAAGATGCCTACTTATATCACGAACAGGCTGGAAAACTAAAATATTAGAACAACATAATCGAAGATCTTTTCATCCTCTAGTCAACATTCAAGCGACAAAAAACGAGCGAGACTCAAACACCATCTACTCAATCCGAACTATCGTAAGTTTTGCACTCCTGTGAAGTTGTCTCATATGTCTCAGGGGATAAAGAGCTCTCAAGAAGTCATACACCGCCGATCTTTCTGTATCTGCTATAGTTGAAGAGGGAAGGCTGCACGGTTCTTAATTCACTTGACTCTAATTATTTGGATTCTTAATATACTTGACCTCTTGTTTGTTTTAGTTTTACTAGACAGTGCCCAAAGCAGCTATTTGATTAAGGTGAAGTCAATGAACTTCGCCATAATCTCATTGTGTTTATCTTATGTTTGACAAAGCTATGAGCATGTGTTTTTTGGTAAATTTACATACGCTGCTGTGATTTTTCATAGTAGGGGCTCATTGTTCCGCCCATTGGGTGGATCACACACCCATTTCATTATTACTTGAAAAAAAAATTGAATCCAACAAAAGCAACAAATTTTTTTTGGTCTTTCGTGCTATAGCTCCCCAGTTTAGTGGTCAGATAACGTATAGCCCAACAATCATGGTAGTTCTGCCATAATTAGGGGCTAAAATTTCATGGGGGGCTCTATGGGACAAGACTCTTTTTTCACCTTTTTGGCGTTCTACAATTTTAAAGGAAAACTAATTTTGACTTTATGAAAACTAAGGGCTCCTTACATTCATAAGGCAAGCAGGCACCATATAAAATTGCTTATATTTTAACAATTTCAAATTTTTGCTATGCAAAACGTTATATTTTTTAAGCTGGTGGTGATTTACAAGTGTTTTGATTAACCTGAAAAAGTTGTTCAAAGATAGTTTAAACCAACACAAATTAACTTTAAAATTTGCCTAAAATTTGTTTGTGTATTTTTAATACAGTGTTATAGTTCTTGCTCGCCTTTTCAGGTTGTTTTGGAAGAAAAATATTTATTTGGCACGAAGTTATCAGTAATTTGACGTATGAGCATTCAAGTAATAATAAGACGCCTTGGCAGCCTCAACAGCTGATCAATCTTTTGAAAAGGCACAAGAAAAAGATTGATGCTGTAATTTATAACAATCTTGAGGGAACGCTATAAATGTTCAACCGATTGAAGATTTCACCACTTCTCAATCTTGACTTTTAGAACTGCTCTGTCTGATCGGATGCGAAAAAGTTCATTAATTCTTAGCGAGCTGAATAAAGTTCATGCCCTAATCAAGTTAGAACAGCATACTTTTGGCATTGCTTACAAATATCGTCACAATTTAAAAGGATTTATCTCCAAAATGGGACAGAACGAAAGCCAACAAAGTCGCAATTGTGCAAAAGCAGTGTCATGCCCCTCATACATTCGTGCCATGCTTAAACATATTTGTACAATCCATGAGCGTGCATTTACCCCATTGTTAGTAAAGTTTAACTCATTCACCATATATTCGTGCCATGCTTAAACATATTTGTACAATCCATGTGCTTGCATTTACCCCATTGTTAGTAAAGTTTAACTCATTCACACGCCCATAAACATCCGGGATTATAAAGATTAAATTGTACAATGCTCTTACTTTATGTCGTGCAAATATTTAACATCAAATGTTGTGCTCTAATCTAATTGCCACTCTCAGAACAGAGAGAACGATAGCTACAGCTCAGTTGACTTGTGAATAAAACATTTGCTGCACAAAACTTTTATTTCTGGAGATAGACTCAAAATTGCCAAAAGAACTCTTTCGAGCATCCTGACTTAAAATCTTTAAAACAAAAGCCTGAGAAACCCAAAATAGTTAGCGCCCCCAAAATTGCTCTAATAGATAGCTGGCATATAGGAGAACGTCACATGGGTATAGCTAGGCCTCCGCTGACATAGTGACAGGAGTGTTTTTGGCAAGTTTGAGTCAAGAGATTTTTTCTCTTAAAACTAAATATGACTCCCATTGAAAAAGATAACTAAATCGTAAAACTCTGCAATCTCTTGTTGTAAACTATGGCTCAGTTGCAACCTTTTCTCAATTTGACGCCCTTTTCGGGATCAGAGAAAGATAATTTTACTCAATTTGAACGACAACTTCGAAGTTGCATTGGATTGGCAGCAATCGACGAGGATCAACAACATCGCTACTTGCATCTTCATCTTAAAGGTAATGCCTTAGTTTTTTATGACCAGCTTACAGAAGCCATACGTGAAGACTTGGATCAAGCACTAGACGCATTGAGAAACCGGTATGTAAACCCTGATAGAATTGAACTTTATAAACTCCAATTCCAAAATAGAAAACTGAAGCAATCAGAGGAAAGCATTCATGATTTTTTGACAGAGTTGCAACGCTTAGCTAGTCTTGCTTTCCCAAATATTGCTGCGCGAGCTGCCGCTGCTGGCGTGCCAGCAGTTGCTGCTGAAGATCGTTGTAATGAGCGAGTCAGAAGAGTTAAGGAGAACTTTATTAATGGTTTGCCAAATAAGCTTAAAAGTTATCTACTCACTCTTCCTGACCACACCACTGTAGAAGACTTATGTGAACGGGCTTCTAGAAGGGCGATGCCTGAAGAGCAGTACCCTGAAGATGATGTTGGAACAGCATTTAGTGAAATCTCAACCTCACAAATGACCTCACTTATTCAGAGTATGAGTGCCTTAAATAAAAATCAAACAGAGCTGAAAGAAACAACAGACAAATTAGCGAAGTCACTGGAAGAGCATAAAAGTCAAAATGCAAACTCTAATGCACCTTATAGTAATTTTAGACAGCCGCACCATTTCTTTCGAGGCAGAGGTGGGTTTTACCCAAGACAGCGGTTTAATCCGCCCTACCAGTTTAACAAAAACTGGCAGATGCAACAACCTTTCCAACAAAGAAGCTGGCATCAAATTAATCAGAGTCACAATGCAATCAGCTCTCAAAGACCCGGCTATATAACAACAGGACAACAGCAGCCAGTCTACCAGGCTTATGGCTATCAGTCCCACGGCCAACAGTCAGCGACAACTGATGAAGCGGGTGTGCAAGCACAAGGTTACCCAGCATCAGGCTATCCAACAGCATACGCAGGACACTGGTCAAATACAATGCCCATCAGAAACCAGAGATACTGCCGCAATTGTGGAAAGTATGGACACACAGTGCAGTACTGCTGGTCCAAACCTCAACCTGAAAGAAATCAGCAACTGCCATTTGATCAGCAAAAAACTAGGTCAGCCACATTTGCAACCCCCTTTTCTAACTGCTGTTATGCCTCTTTTTTCCTCAAATCTGTTTTTTGTTCCCCTAACGTTTAAATCACTTTCCTTAAAGTTTTTAGTGGACTCTGGTGCTTTCTCTAGTGCTCTTACACTGTCCACGCTTGAGAAAATTAAATCATCTGCACCGCAGAGTATTAAAAACCTTGATACAAACCCCTTTCCCGTTGTAAAAGTGGCGAACGCAACCCATGCAAAAACCCTAGGTAAAGTTGAAATCACCTTCACTCTCGCTAATCAAGTATTCACAGAAAAGTTTTTGTTGTTGCCCAAAATGAATAACCCAATTTTAGGTCTTCCATTCTATAAAAACAAAAGAATTCTAATTGACGTAGCATCACAAAAACTACACCTGCCTGAAATTTCTCTGCAAATTTCAGAAATGACAATGCGTAATGGCAAAACAAAAACGAAATTTAAAAAACATAAATACGTTCTCAAAACAATCCAAAAATTGGACATTTTCCCCAATAGTCAGGAAACAATAGATTGTTTTCTCGACAATATTTTAGCCGACAACACAATTGGAATTGTAGATCCTAACCCACATTTTGAAAAATCAACAGGTCTTTGTTTAACCAGCTCCTTTTCAAAAATCCAATCTTCAAAAACGCCAATAGCTTTTTAAATGTAACCCCAAACGTAGTTTCAGTACCAAAGGGAGCAGTAGTTGCTCGATTTACAATTTTAACGCCTAAGCAAGCAAAGTATTTACAACCAATTGACCCAGCGCTCTTAAATATAGATGGCAGCAACATAAACGAGCTTGTTGACAATTCCCAGCAAAGTTTATCATTTCCAACAGACTGCTTTTGTTTTCCTACACCTGAAAATTGTGAGGACCCAGATGCATTAAGCGGTTTTCACAAAAGAATATTTGAGACACTCAAATTTTTGAAAGAACAAGAAAAGCTTGACCCAACAAAAGATTCTGAGTCTAGAAAAAATTTTCTTTCAAAATTTCGGTGGGACAATTCAATTTTAACTGAACAAGAAAAGGAACAAATTGAAGAACTTTTAGTTTCTTTTCATAACGTCTTTGCGCGGCACAATTATGATGTCGGTGGAAATGACCAGTTTAAGATTAAGCTCGCACCTGAAACACAGCGACCAGTGTATACTCAGAGCCCACCCATTGCAATTCACTTGCGCGAGGAAATCCTCATTGATTTAGCTATAATGCAGTATTTTGGAATCATCACTACACTGCCCTATTCCAAATAATCGAGCCCTCTTTTTGCACAACGCAAACCGTCCAGAAAACCCCGACTATTAGTTGACCTTAGGCGTATTAATCACTTAATACGCCATGACTACAACTCTAACAATTTCCCGATTTCAACTATGGAAGATGTCGGAGCACATTTAGCGGGCAAACGAATTTTCGCAAAACTAGATTGTAGTCAGGCGTATTATGCGGTTAAGATGTCTGACCCATTATCTGTCCAGTTATTAGCCTTCAATTTTGCCTCCCGAACCTTTGCGTACACTAGGTTAGCACAGGGACTAAGTAGATCAGTCAGTGCCTTCAGCTCTTTCATGAGAATGTACCTTGATTCATGTATAGCTAATGACCAATGTGTCCAGTACGTGGTTGATTTGGGAACAGGCGCAATTGATTTTCAGGGTCTTTACGGAAAATTGAAAGCAATCTTTACGTGTATTAGAAATTCAGGACTTAAATTATCAATGGGAAAATGTGAAATTGGTGTCCCCGAGATCACATTTTTAGGTAGAACAATTGCATTGGAAGGAACATCCCCCATAAGGCCAAAATAGTTAAATTTTTATCAAATCTCAAAATGCCAAAAAACTTCAAGCAAGTCAAAAGACTTGTTGGTTTCTTTCAATACTTTAGAACCTATTTACCGAACCTCAGTGAGAGACTGCTCCCATTTTAGAAACTACTAAAAGGTAACAACAATTTTGAGATTACGGATGAGCACCGAAAATCGATGAGTGAACTAATAGAAATGCTAAACAATGCTTGTAAAATAACCCTTCGCCAACCAAAAACAGATCTACAATATGTAATATCGTCCGACGCAAGCTATTATTCCGCAGGATACGTCCTTATGGTAGAGGACTATGTACTGAACCAGGAAGGACTAGAACAGAAGCAATACGCTCCCGTGGCTTTTGGTTCTAAAATCTTTAATACAACGCAACTTAAATTATCAATTTATGCAGAAGAGTTTCTGGGAGTTCATTTTGCTTTTGATAATTTTGCGCACATTTTATGGGGGACTAAAAAACATATCTTAGTGTTGACTGACAACAAAAGTTTGACTAGTTTTTTCCAGGCAAAGACAATTCCAACTCCCTTATGGAATGCAGTTGATCATGTCCTTAATTTCAATTTTGTTTTGTCATGTCCCAGGTAAAGCTAACGTAGCCGCAGATTATTTGTCTAGGATCTATATTAATCCTGCTACAAAGCTCCAACTAAAATTGGAAACCAGAATTCAACTTAAAGACGTTGCTGTCGAATTCCGACCAAAAATTCCAGACAATAGTCTTACAGCTTTACAGTGTTATTTAGAGGAACCAGATTCTGATTGAAGTGTTTGAGCCCTCTTTTGACTTCCCCTTAAATTCACTCGCAGAAGCTAACCCCTTAGATGAGTTTGATCTCAGCAATATCAACCAGTCCTTGAATTTTTTTGAGGAGCAACAAAAAGATGGCAATATTAGAACTGTGATCAATTGGATCAAGAGAAAAGTGAAACCAGTTACAACTTACTCTAATACCGAATTGCAAAATTATAATAAACAATTGAACCGATTGGAATTGTATAATAATGTGTTATATCGCAAATTTTTCGATAACACCGGACAGAATTTTATACGTCAGTTGGTTCTTCGTCATGAGATTCTGTTTAGAATTCACAATAGCAAATTTATGGGACACATTGGAACAACCGAAACTGCAAATCAGTTTCGCCAGAGGTTTTACTTTCCTGAATTTACAGAAACTCTTTTAGAGTATGTGTCCAATTGTTCATCTTGTTTGCAAATCAAATCAGTTCAGCAAAACAGCCTAAAAACACTTCTTTTACCAATTGCGTCAGAACAATGTTTTCCGGGAGATTTGATGGAAGTAGATATTGTAGGCAAACTTAATCCCTCCGGAGGTTATACACATATACTCTCTGCGATGGATATCTTCAGCCGTTATCCTTTTCTAATCCCTATGAAAAATGCCTCGGCGGAAAACGTTGCCAGATTTTTGCTTCAAATTTTTATGCAGCACGCATACCTTCCATCAACCATTTTGCGATTTGGGCTCAATTTTCACGTCAAAGATGATGAAAACTTTATGTGAATTGCTAGAAGTTGAACTAAAATTGGCATCTGTAAAACATCCTCAAACAATTGGTGCAGTTGAACGTAGCCATGCTATAGTAAAACGAATTTTGCATATTTACGAAGATATAATTGTAAAAGACTGGCACCATTATGTTGATATCGCAGCTTTTGTCTATAACACCACTTATAAGTCTTCAATAGGATGCCCCCCGACTCTGCTCTTTCATGGCCGTCAGCCGACAAAGCCCCTTGACTTGCGATTCAATAATTTAACTGTCAAAAAAGAGCAACCAACTCAAGACTTTTTACAACAAAGTCAAGACCGTATGAACACGCTCTTTGCTGGTGCTAGGGATAATTCCATAGTTGCATACAAAAAATATCGTCGTTTCTATGACAAAAAAGCTCTTTCCAAACCTCTAGCATTGTATTCGTACTGCCTATTAATGAACCCAAAAATAAGTAGTACAAAAGACTTTGCTGCTAAATCAGTAACCAAATGGTTACCGCTCTATCGCGTTGAGCAAGTCTTAACAAATTCAAACTATATAGTTCGCAAAGTTAATACCAACGATACACAACTCGTACATCGTATTCGTTTGCGTCCAATTCAACCAAAATACGAGTTTGAAGATTTGAAACAGATGGGCTCCAAAAACTTTAAAGCCAACCTAATCACAAAAATAATCTCTGAACCTCAAATATTTGACCAAACCCTAAAAGATCTAGCCTCCCACCACTCGCCAATCATAGTGGGACCATCTAATGGTTCCTTAATCATGCAATTTGGTGTGAGATCACGTTTTAATGCTCCAACACATTTTGCAAATAATCCGGAACTGCAATTAAAAACAAACCGACGTGAAAATGATAATAACACAAATTTAGTTGCTGATGGACGAAATTCAGACCCCATATTACAACAATCAGATGATGAGCAGCCCATTTTGCGACCCCTACAGACCCAAAACCAGGAAAACAGGCCAGGCTTTTGTCACGAAGAGTATAAAAATACTGAGGAGCAATTTGTGGTAGAAGGAAACCAACACTTCCAACCAACTACTCAGAGTGCCGAATTCATTGATACCCGACACTATCCAAATTACGTTACACGGGCCACTACTCAACCGACCAGCGTGTTTTCACAAGCGGTTCCTTTGGATCCACCAAATAAATCAAAAAGAAGGCGCCGCTCATTAGTTCCACCAGATCAAGATCCACGCGTTGGAACTAACAGGGCATATGAACTTCGCCGAGAGGTGAACGTACCAAAACGCTATCAAGCCAGCTCATCGAACTCTGACCGATTCGCAAACTATTTGTTTAGATTATATAAGTAGGCAAAATATGTCCTTCCTGTGATCCACTGAAACAGCAAACAAATCAAGTAACATTTGATAAAGGTTAATTTGACTAAATTTTGGATATCACTCCCGTCAGTTCAAACATAACCTTTTCTGATAAAGTTCAACACACTCAGAATACAAACCGAAATATTCACATATTTAGATCATTTATCCAAAAATCAGTCGAATTGAGCAGAACTTACAATTGGCAAACTTAAGAAAACAAATTTTAACTAAAGGATAGCCAACTTTGGTTACAACTTGTATTCAATTTCGCTTGTTCAATTAATAATCTTTCCTTTTCTGATAGCAGGAAACTCAGAACATAATGGCATTGTTTTTAATTACCATCGAAAAATACTATTGGCTGAAAAATTTGAACAGATTCAATTTGTTTTGCCTTATCCAAATTTTGAATCACCCCGACAAGGGATGCCAACTTGACTAAAGTAACATCACTGCCACCAACTTCACTTCACAATGGGTTCCTACCGAAGTCATTGCAGAGAAAGAAAGAGCCGAAAACGACTTGATGAAACTTCAGCAAGAACTCACAGAGCTGTTCCCCTCAAAAGTTACAGAGCATCAACATCGAGAACGAAGAGGCATTCCCGTTGCCCTGTTAGCAGGCGCTGCAGCTGGAATCGTTGGTCTGGGCATGGGATTCAAAGACAAACTAGCCTGTACATTAGGACGAAAGTTTGGCGGATGCAATCAGATTGGCAAGCAGAATAGAAAAGCTATTGTAGATTCCATCAACCACATGAACCAATTACAGCAAGAATGGTCTAGTGTCCAAAACGCCAGGAACGAGAAATTTTTTACAGTAGGAAAGGAACTCCGAGACCTGAGTAAAGCCACAGAACATCTAGCTGAAATCCAGAGATCTAATGTTAAAATTTTACAGACACAGTTTGACACATTGGCTAGCAGCATTAACTACATGCGAAATTGTGACCAATTTCTTTATATCCGTGAAGAAGTCAATCACCACATTGGCTTGTTGAACTCTATTTTAACGTCTGTATACACCAATCTGCGCACATATAGATCTGCTCTTTTTGCTTTTAGAATGATTATTTTGAGCTCGACTACTGCCATTGCAGATGGTATGCTGCCACTTTCTCTTATAACTCGCAAAATTTTTATTCGAATTTTACAACAAGTTTTGCTAGAAACTCAATACACCAGAGATCGACTAACACTTTCCATTCCAATAGAACATGTGATGTCTTATTATGAGACACGACTTGTTACAAGTGTTGTTAGTGTCGACTTTGGTCTTATGTTAACATTATCTATACCGTTTTCATCAGGTTCTACAGCTTTAGATGTATTTCACGCTATTCCAGTTCCAATGCCAACTAAAGAGTCAACAAGAGCAACCATTTGGGTTTTAGAAACGCCTTACATTGCAGTAACAGAAACGCAAAATGAAGCTGCACTTTTGACTGAATTTGACTTACAAAAATGTATAGGCTCTAAGCTTTACTCAATTTGTTTCTCTTCTTTTGCGATGGAAAAATCGAAGGACTCATGTCTGGCTACTTTGCTTTTTAAAGACACTCTATCCGCACTTGAAGTTTGTAGCATCAGATCAATTCAATTACCTATCAAAGAAAAGGCTCAATCGTTAGGCCATGGTAGATGGCTGATTACTAGTGCAACGCCAAACTTTCTGCTCTCGATTAGATCTCCGAATTCTAGTCATCCCCTAAGTAAAAAATATAGACAAGGGTGCCAAGTTTGCATTATTATTTTAGCGTGTGGACAGGAATTAGAAGGACCTAATATACATTTAAGATCAGATTGGTCTACCTGTCAGTATACAACACTAGTTAGACTCGACATTAATTTACCAACGCCGCTTAGCTTTTTATTCAATCAACTTCCATCTCTTGATTCTATGCCACAAATGTCTGATGTTGACATTGCTCGAGTACAATTAGTAGAGGAGGTTCATCTCCAACTAATTCACATTCCTGAGCATAAGAGACGTAATTATAAAGAACTTGAAGAGTTACTGAACCTATTTTTAATCGCATGAAACAATTTCATCCTCAGATAACAGCAAAATTCGATGAGACGGTGCACTGGACACTTTATATAGTGTTTGCGATCACTACATTTATTTCGTCTTTGGGCCCACACTTTTTGATGAGTTGTCTTTTTCACCGGTACATTCAAGTTCATAGACGTTTCTCATTTCGCCTAACTATTTCTGCCCACCCTATTAAATCACAGCCCATTTTGGTAGTTTCTGATGAAGATTACGACTACTTGCGACAACACCCTAATCATCGTATTCGCGAAAAGGGATTAATTTTCCGACGACGTGATTTAAATTTACCAAATCCATTTTTAGCCCTTCAACAACTACTGTTGATACAGCGGATTCTCAACCTGCATCTTGTCCAGAGCCAGAGCAATCGAATGTTTCGGCCCCCAGTTATCCTCAAGTGATTTATGAGTCGCGTGCTTAATGAAAAATATATAGATCAGGTTTCTCCTAACTTTAATTCATATACAGATTCAACGTATGGTAAATAAAACTAAAAGTTTCTTTGCTTTTGAAATTTTCAAGTTTTGTTCACTTTACTCAGCTCCATCTACTTGCTCTCACTAAAACTGTTTTCCTTCACCACTTTCCTACTACTCTCATCTTAATGGCTCAACTGTAATTGTAGCACAATTGCAAAACTGGCCATCATTAACATGCTGCCAGCTGAAGGCTTCACTTTATTTTGGGAATTTTTGCATGCCCCTGCTTTTGCTGTAATTTTTCCAGCCTCGCTCAAAAATTGTACTCCATCACAACACAACCACTTCAAATTTGTTTGTCTTCGCTCAATAAAATGCACTTGTTAATATCAACACTCGTAACAATCATAGCAAATAATGCAACAAACAATATCTTTGACATCATTTTTATAGATATGAAAATCTTCATAAATCATTAGTTACTGATTTGATTCTCGGTGTTTTTCACTCACAAACAATTTATTATACCTGTGCTACACTCAGTCCTATACTCAATTATAAAAGATTTTGTCTTGAAAGATTTAATTATATAATTGTGAAAAGGAAAAAAATACTCATATAAATTGAAAAAAAAACAGAAGAAGAAATACATTTATTTCTGGAGCTGTATGAAAGTTATTATACAATTCGTCCACCAAAACTACCGACACGAATAATTGCTACAAATATGTTAGATTATCGCGGATTCAATATGTGTGCTACTTCTCAATTTAATAACCAGAAAATTTTTCAAGTATAAATAAAGTGGATATACCTACTAAAAATCAAAGACGATGCTTCGTTTCCCCCCCTGTCCCCCTCCTCTCCCCACCCTTCTGCTTGCAGCTATTCGCTGCTGCTTCCCTTGTCTAGAAGCTGTGTGCTGCTTGTTGTTGGCTCTAAATTAAAAAATATTTCAATGATTTGAAAAAATTTTGCTTTTAATTTCACTATTTTGTTATTGTTAAAAACAAAAGCCTGACCAAACTACTCAACAGAAAACCACCGTTCTTTGTCAGGAGCTCCGAGTTTATGTGCCTAATGTCATATGGGTAAAACAAAATCTTAAACGCAAATACTTTTTAATTAATTTATGTTTTATTTGACGAACAAGTTTTATTGTTGCTTTATTTTTAATGCTTCTTTAATACAAAAGCCTGACAACTCTATTGGCTCAATCTCTCTATAAATCTCAGTATAGCTCCTACATGTGCCTGCTCACGTCATATGAGTGGCTAAGCTCAGTACTTATGTTCTAATCGAATACAATTACCCTCTGAATGTGATAATTATATAAAGTTTGCTGCAGTTAAAACAAAAGCCTGGTAGTGACGTTTGTTCAAAAGCTCTCATTTTCTCTATACACACTCCTCAGCTATTGCTTTGTGTTAAATGCGTAATTTTGTGCTGATTGGACTTCATGAAGGAACCAAAAAATTTAATTTCGTGTTATTTTTTTAACTTGATTAAAAAAAAACAGTGTATTTTAAAACAAAAGCCTGGCTTAACTATAAAAGTTAACGCTGTAATTTTTAACACAGTTATTGATCATAACAACCTTCGTGCTATATGCCCTCTTTCACGTGCTTCTGTGCACTATATCATGTTTAATTTCACCTTTTATCGGAACTGTGTGCTATTTATAAAATTTCTTAAAATACGAAAAACAAAAGCCTCATCTTGTTATTTGAGCTACGCAACTCAAATTTAATATACAGACCGTAAACATTGTGCTTTGTGCTATACTGGTATAACCGCATTTCTCGTATTATTCAGTTTTCAAGTTTTCGCTATTTATTCAATACTATTTGGGAAAAAGTGCAGTAAAATTTGATACCACTTGTCATTGAGCTAACTTTTTGGGCGCTGAGTTCTTCCAAACCGGGCCTTCTTCTTCTGCTTCCTCTTACGAGCAGGAGGTGCCGAGTTGTTCACGGGATCCTCCATGTGCTTCCTCTTCAGATGCTGATAATCGTTCCCTCCAGCACGACTACCAGACGGAACGATCCAACTTAACCCGTGCAACCTCTCTGGAGACAAATCCGTGACCACTGGTGACGATAGCAGACACAAGCCCTCTTCATTGATCCCACAGTCGATGCCAGGGAGACCATTGACAGTGAGGACAGCGTGCCCAACCTTCTCTCGCAGATACAGCGTGTCACCAGGCCGTTGAATCACGAATCTGAATCCTTTCCCTGCTGGCCCCTGAACAAGCATGACATTTGGCAATCAAGAACATCAACCGCACTATGCTCCCATAGTGTCAGTAGAGGAAGAAAAAACAGTCAAAACCGGACTAATTGCGCAATTACTTTGAGGAAGCTGCACATTTCTTTCAAATCCAGCCCTCTAATGAACGCTGCCGTGTCTGTCTTGATGTCTGGACATATAATCCAGAGCTTCACGCCAAAGAGGAGAACAGCAAGTGTGGGCAGCGTGGGCTTAGAATCTACATGAGGGTCTGTGTACGTGAACGAGTTTGCAATGAGCAGGCTAGGATCATACAGACGTTCGCCCCCAAACACACGGAAGTTGAAGAAGCCGGACAAGTTATCAGTGCGATGTGGCCTCGGGTGATAACTTAGGATGTCACGAGGATACACACACTCGCACACCCATGACTGAAAAGCCCAATGTGGCCTGATCTTCTCGTTGCTGGCGAAGCGTCCTTCGAAATCCAATGACGTCCTCAATCCCGTTGCCAACTGCTGTAAAAACCAAACAGCACAACATGCATTCACAATTCATGCAGTCAACAACAACTACGACACGATTACTGCCTCTACACATACTTCAAGATTCTTACTTGCATCTCGGGGCTGCTGAACTCCATCAGAGGCTCCTCGCGAAGAATGCCAACACTCGTACTCTGGCCCTCAATTTCCTCACGGGTCACCTCTGGAACAGACGACACACTTCCAGCTGACACAAAATTCCATAGCTCTCTCGCCCAGACAACATTTCTCTGGTGCTTCTCGCTGGATGCTGATTCGCACACAGAACTGACAGCCTGCGCCTCGTCAGAATCACAGTTCATTGCGAATAAATTAAGATCAGAAGACACTGAAAACTGAAAATTGAAAACTTGACATTAATTTTTTTCTGAAGAAGTGGGAGTGTCATGCCCCTCATACATGCGTGCCATGCTTAAACATATTTGTACAATCCATGTGCGTGCATTTACCCCATTGTTAGTAAAGTTTAACTCATTCACCATACATTCGTGCCATGCTTAAACAAATTTGTACAACCCATGCGCGTGCATTTACCCCATTGTTAGTAAAGTTTAACTCATTCACACGCCCATAAACATCCGGGATTATAAAGATTAAATTGTACAATGCTCTTACTTTATCTCGTGGAAATATTTAACATCAAATGTTGTGCTCTAATCTAATTGCCACTCTCAGAACAGAGAGAACGATAGCTACAGCTCAGTTGATTTGTGAATAAAACATTTGCTGCACAAAACTTTTATTTCTGGAGATAGACTCAAAATTGCCAAAAGAACTCTTTCGAGCATCCTGACTTAAAATCTTTAAAACAAATGCCTGAGAAACCCAAAATAGTTAGCGCCCCCAAAATTGCTCTAATAGATAGCTGGCATATAGGAGAACGTCACATGGGTATAGCTAGGCCTCCGCTGACAAGCGGAAATAGGCAAAAGAGAGGAAGGAAAAACAAAAAAGTTAGATATTTTCCGTGCACTTCTCATTAAGTCTAACTTGTGTTGTTTTTAAGTCTTATTGCCTGTCAAGGCGCCTCCTGGTAGATTGTTTTTGTCTCTTTGAGGTGTGCGGATAGGCGTAAAGCCCTGATAACAACGACCAAGATTAACGGAAACTAAAGTCTATTACCTCAGTTATATTCAGAAACATATTGTTAAAAGCAGGGATCTCGAATAACTGCCGGTTGAAAATGGTAAGCTCCATTGAAGCAAAGTCAGAGAAGACATTTTGACGGTCCCGACTGGAGTCTTGGAGCAAAGATTACTATCCGACGGTAAATGAAATAGAAAAGCACTTGAGCAAAATAAACAAGGATTGGGTCAAATCCCTATTTCTTGAACTGCTCTTGCAATACAAAGACGCAAAAAAATCTTTTTTTTAAAAAAATACCATCAATTCACAATGCACAGAAAACAATAATATAAAAATTAAAAAAGACTTCTCCGGAGAAGTCGGAGCCGATCATAATAATTGAAAGCGTGAAGAAAGCGGTTCAGACAGTGTGGCAGAAATAATTGAGAAAACGCAGATGAGCACGCAACAGACAAAAAATAGCGCATGAAGCTGACGGATCTTCTGGTCACAAGGCAGGTGAGAATCAACGGCATTCAGATTCGATTTCAATGAACGGCGTTGCGTTATCTTACAGTTTGTATGATATCTCAGTGATAGTATTGAAGCCACTGAAAACAGTTCGCAAGAGCTTTCTTAACAATTTGCATGACGTTTTTCTTCTAGACTTTTCTAAAGCTTTTGACAAGATAGACCTCAGTTCACTCTTCTTTAAGCTATCAAAAATTTGGCTAGGTAGACAACGCCTGAAGCTCATAAAAAATACTTAACGAATAGACAACAGTCTGCAAATTGGGAGATTGTTGTTCAGAGTCATCAGCTGTTACTTCGGGAGCCCCATAGGTTAGGGCTGCATATTGGGGCCCCTGCTATTCCTTATTTTCATAAACGATCTACCGAACATTGTTTTTCGTTCCACTGTTTACTGATGATTTAAAGCTTTTGTACAATTAACAATTGGGTGCCTGCCGCTGAGCTCAACCTGATTTGGAATTAATTAACAAATGGAGCTATGAAAACAACATGAATTTTAATCTTTACAACTGCCCTGTTATTAGTTTTAAGAATGCGCCTAAGATGCAAATTCACTCGCGTAATTCAATCCTGCAATATGAAAGTCCGACGAAGATCTTGGTCTTACTGCTGTGCAAAGTTATGCATCTTGGAGCCAGCACGTTGCAGCAGAATTGAACGTGCCAACAAATTTTTTCACTTATGCTTTCAATTGTTACATGCCGTCAAAAACAGACCTCAGGAGTTTTAAAAATTTTTACAGAAAAAATATGAAATGGAAGGTTCCCAGTCTAAATTAAACAGAGAGGATAATTTTTTAATGTGTTACCTGTTGGCTATGTTTCAGTATTACCTGATATATCAAAAATTGTCATAGGAGGGTACGATATTGTCTATACTGATTACTTAGAAATCTCAAAATCACAGAAGTTCAAGCATTTCTTTTGGTCTGCCCAAAATAAAACGCGAGGTCCAACGCTCAAATTTTTGCAGGACAGCTTATCGCTCAAATTTGCTTTCAAGTTTTGTTAAACTAAGCGATCCTGCAGGGCTGAAAAAAGTTCTGTTCAAAGTCATCTGGAATTTTACGATTATTTCAACGAATCAGACACATGCACTTAGACGTTCATCTGCTTATGTGATTGCTGTCGCACATTACCGAGAACTTTAAGAGTTAACTGAAATAATGACCCATTACTGTAAATATTAAAGGGAGATGTCCAGCACGTTTGTGAAAGTCCTAATAATGATAATAGTACTCTGTTGCTGTGGTCTCTTCTTTGTCACTGTTTTGAAGATTGTGTCAGTCTGTTGTTTTAGCGCCAATTCACAGCAACATAATTTTGAAACAAGACTTCAACGAAAATATTGAGCAATTATTTTAATTCTAAACCATCATGTCCATAAATTTATTGAATTGTGAACTATTACTTCAATTCAACCTTTCTTATATGAAACACTTTCAATACGCGCAATTGGCAATTAAATGGAAACCTAGAAAAAGACGAGAATTTTTGATAAATGATGGCATAAGAGTTTTAGGATCTTTTGCGTGTGCCCCCCCAGGTTAGTGGGCGCATATTATTTATACCCCCTGGCGCACGTGCCATATTTTCACATGATGTTTTAATATGTAATGGCACGTGTTCTGTAATTGGGGGGCGCATAACGTACTGGGGGGCACAAACGGAAAAGATCGGACTTTTATTACTCTGTTAATATTGTTTTCAGTGAAAAATAGCTTTGATCTTTTCGTTTTGCGCCCTCCAGTTCATTGGGTTTTTGTTATTAGCACACCAGACGCAGGTGCCAAATTTGTTTAAGTATTGATCTACTATTTAAACAAACAATATCTGTTATTTGAGAAGCATAACATACTGGGGGGATAGGTTCCAAAAATTTCAAGATCTAGAAAGAAAGTTTGGGTCTTTCCCATTATAGCACCGCATGAAATTATAGCCCCAATTATGGTATAATTACCGTGATGGAGGGGGGGGGGGCTATAGGTTATCTGACCACTAAGCTGAAGGGTATAATGGGACAGACCCGGAAGTTTTATCAACCGAATTCTGGCATGGTTCTCCGGTGGTGATCTTGGGTTGTCCTGTAGTTGAGTACCTCAAGCTGTATTGATATTTTGTAAATACTTACCGAGCTCTCGAGCGATTCCATATCCGGATGGCACGTTGCTTTGTTTTCTTTGAGTTCACAAAATAGAATATTGACACCTGCTTTTCTATTATAATTACTTCACCAAGTACACTTTCTTTAAAATATTATCCAATTATACAAGTTTAGAAACTGACAAAGGTAGATCTTCTATTAAATTAGATACACAATACATATTCCTACTTGACATTAATTGTCTTGTTAATTGCTCTCAAACGAAGTTTGTAGCAATTATATTAGTCCTGTCATTCTTTCTTATATGCGATTTTTCGCTTGACCGATTTTTCGTCTGACGCTTTTGACTTTTCGTCCTCAAAAACGGGGTAAACAGGTAGCGCCCAGCGGGCATTAAGTGCTCTTAGAGCCTTTCAGCTCTGTTTCAGCTCAAACTGTTTTGGAGACTTATACTTATGTTGTGAAGGGCGGTTCTTGGAGGTTGACGACATTGCCCACCCACTCCCCATCAGACCCCCAGTGTAAACTGTACACCACCCCCCCCCCCCCCTCCTCCGCCTTCCGTGGGTACTGACGAACAACCGGTCGCTAAAAAAACGCAATTTTATACTAATTTTCACAAATTTTTTTAAAGTTTTTTGAAAATGTTTGTCATTTTTTGTATTTTTCAGCCCTAGGTGTCAAGAAACCTCCTCTTGGGTTTTATATTAGGTTGCTGCATAATTTCTAGTGGTAGTGGAATGGTTTCAACATGTTAACATCACGAATTAGCCTTTTTTGACAAAACGTGCAAATTTTTCCATTTTTACATTTATTTTTTTATCCACTCCTTTCCGGACGCAGGGACCAGAAAACGTTCTTAAGGGTTTGATATTAAGTTACTGAAATAGTTTTATCTGCCATTGAATAGCTTTCAATTTTTTAATATGACAAATTTATCATTTTTTTGATAAAACTTGCATTGTTTTCAAGTTTTTGTTGGTTTTTAGGTCTCTCCTGCCTCAAGACTCGAGGAACCTCCTCTAGGGTTCGAAAGTAGGTACTGTATATTTTCTTAATGCAATGACTTGTTTTTCCAGATTTCAACACCACGAATTTCAGCATTATTTTGACAAAACTTGCGGTTTTTAAATTTTTTTTAACATTTGTTAGTTTATTATTGCTATTGTAAGTTAATTTGTCATTACTGTCCTTTATTCAGCTTTTTCAGCCTAACAGAAAATCTCCATTTGGTTTTGATAATGTGTTACTGAAAAATGTTTGTTGGCCATGGATTAGTTACCACTTTTATCACAAATTTTAGCAGTTTTTTTTAAAACTTCTAATTTCTTTCAAGTTTTTTGAATTTTTTTGTCATTTTCTTGGTTTCTCCAACCTCAACAGCCACTTAGCCTCCTCTAGAGTTTGAGCTTAGGTTACTGCATAGCTTCTAGATTTAATGGAAGGTTTTTCAAGATTTTAAGATCAAAAATTTTCAAAATTATTTGCAATTTTTTCAAAAATTTGGAACCTTTTTGACTTCTTTATAATTTTTTCCGACAACTAGGGACCTCCTCCAAGGCTTCATGAAAAGTTTTCGATAAGTTTCCAGATTCATGGAATTGTTATCAATATTTTAATGACTCCAGCTTTAGCACTTTTTTGATAAAACTAATTTTTTAAATTTTGGAATTATTATTATCATGTTCCAAGTTTATGGATGTTTTTGAGCCAGTTAAACTAATTAAAGCTTGAAATAGTGATATTAGATAGACTCTTGAGACAATGAAATGGTTTTGAAGATCTTTTTGTCCGGAATTTTAGCAAGATTTTGTTAAAGTTTGCGATTGTTTTCATAAATTTTTGAGTGTTTTTGTCCTTTTCTGAGTTTAACTATCATTACTGGCCAACGAAGGTTTGTTGGCCAGTAACTATTATTAGTGGCCAAGAATTTGTTTACTAACGAAGGTAGAAAACTAAAAGTTGAAGAGTCGAGTCAAGCTAGAGCTAGCTTCAATAAACCGTGGCTAGCTAATGACGAAGCCAACCATTCGCCGGTCGTTTGAGAGAAATTCGCCCGACGTTAGTCAGTTATGTTCATCCGGTTCTTCGGATAAACATAAACAAAATATAGGGTACTGTCCCAGATGATATAAAAACTAAATATAAACTTGAAACTAATGAACTAAGAAAGCAGAGGATGAGGTGAGCGCAATTCGCAGGTACAAAGTTTTTAAAATTGTTCTCAAACGAATTTTATAGCAATTTGGCTTTTTATAGACTTTTGGCCTTACTAGTCTAAGTATGCGATTCACCAAAGTTAAACAGTTTCATTTTGTGTAGGGTGGTTCTTAATCTTAAAAGTAGCCCCCAACACTCCTTCCGTCTACACTCCTCCAACCTCACCAAGAACCCCCCTCCTTCGTTCAGCTCTCCTACCCTTCCTCCACAACAGAGCTTGTCACCACTCTAATTTATTGCTAGAAAAACAGCCTAAACTTGATGCAAATCTAGAGGACAAAAGAATGAGAGAGTTTTTTTCGGGAAATGAAAAAAAAATTGAGTGTACTTCTAATACATCTGCATTTAGAACAAAAACAACATATATAAAAAGAACATACATCATTAATATCCAAAGAGTTCTGGAATAAGTGTTTTGTATCGCCGCTCTGTTTTCAATGGTTCTCTTGAGTTCTCTTTTGTTTGTTTGAATTTTCGAATAAATTGAGTTTTCATAGAGATACCGACCGAAAAAAATGGATAAAATATTTTAGCTCAGTTCATGGCACAGAGGATTTTTATGTCTTTTTAAAAGCTCTTCATAGCGGATTTTAGCTCCAAAGATCTATATAAAGCTTTTTTGAAAGTTTTTTTGAGTTTTCTTTGTCGGCAAATGTCAGGCGTGCACAGTTGTTAACCATGATCTAAGACAGGCATGAGCATTGATTTGTAAAAGCTCCGTTTAACAGTAGAATGAGTGCTCCAAAGAATAATATTCTTTAGGCTCTGAAAGCTTGTACATGCTTTCGTCAACCTTTCCTCAAAATGACCACTCAATTACAAATCAGCGCGAATTACTACTCCCAAGTCTTTTGAATTTGTACATTATCGATTTTTAAGGGATTTGCAAATTCAACTAATTTTTTCACAAAAATTCAAAAATGTTTTACTACAGTTTGAAATCATCCCATTTTCTATGTTCTAATTTACAACGGTGTAAAAGCATTGCGAAAGTTGAGGGAACTAAACAGTAATTTTAGGTTATCGTCAAACATCTAAGGTATAGAATCGAGAAAAAAGCATGGCAGGTCACTTTGAAAAACAAGAACAGAAGAGGGTGCAGTACTGACCCTTGTGGGAGAACACTGAACACGTTTTGTACAGAGGATGAGAGTTTATACTTGAGTACTACCTAACAGAAAGCTTAAGTTTTCTACCTAACAGAAAATAATGAAATCAAGATTTGCTGAGTAAGCTCAATCATCAAAGCTGAGTGAGCTTACTCAGCAAAATGTTAAAAGGAACTTTATCGAACTCTTTTTCGTAGTTTAGATAAGTGGCGTCGGGCATGTAATTTTAGGTTATATCGTCAAACATCTAAGGTATAGAATCAAGAAAAAAGCATGGCAGGTCACTTTGAAAAACAAGAACAGAAGAGGGTGCAGTACTGACCCTTGTGGGAGAACACTGAACACGTTTTGTACAGAGGATGAGAGTTTATACTTGAGTACTACCTAACAGAAAGCTTAAGTTTTCTACCTAACAGAAAATAATGAAATCATCAAGATTTGCTGAGTAAGCTCAATCATCAAAGCTGAGTGAGCTTACTCAGCAAAATGTTAAAAGGAACTTTATCGAACTCTTTTTCGTAGTTTAGATAAGTGGCGTCGGGCATGGGTTATTAGCCGACACACAATTTAGAAGACACGCCAATCGGCCCACAAATTTCATCAGGACGATGTGAGAATGACGAATTAGACGTGGATAATTCAAAGTGTCGACCTAATTAACTTCAGGCTTGATATTTTAGTTGATAGATTTATATCAAGTACCACGGGCCGCTGAGGCAATGCGGTTACCTTGAAGGCAGCGAGTAAGAGCAGTAAACTATGAAGATTGTAAACTATGACGACTGTTAACAAGAAAATTAGTCGTCTCTTTTTAGAACAATCTTTTTCAAAGAGCAATTTCGCGCGCTAGGGAAGCATCATAAATGGCTTAATTGCAAATTTTGATAAATTTTTCTTTATGTTCCAATGAAGGACTGTTGCAATCAAACCTTAGGAACAGCTCTGGGACTGTTGTAATCTCCCGCTGCACCTTACTTTTTTAGATTTTTATCCGTCTCATTCTACTGGATTATATATTTACTCTTGCTCGGGAATGATTTTCCTTAAATCGACTTTTTGGATCTTTTCGGTTTTGCCCCCCCCCTCCAGCTTAGTGGGTGCATTTTTCTGCACCCCCAGACACACGTGCCATATTTTTATATGATGATTTAACAATTAATGACACGTGCTCTGTAACGGGTATGCATAACGTACTAGGGTGTGGGGAGAGGGGCACAAATGGAAAAGATCCGATTTTTTATTAAATGATTTGGCAGTTCGTGTTGTTGTTTTTGGCATTTCACGAGATAGATTGACTTGTCGTCGTCTGGTGGTGTGTTGTGTTGCATCTTCCTTCTTTTAAGGCTTTATGAGTTCAACTAATTATTCGAACAATGAGCGTCAAGAATTCTAGGAGTGCAACTATGTCCCTGTTCGTCGAACAGTCTGGTGGGGATCAGAATCAAATTGGAGTTAGCGAATCATCTAGAAGCACTACTTCTGTCGGTGGTGACATTGGTGCATCAGATCCATGCCTTGAGAATGTTTCTCCAACACAGTCCATAATACCACAGGATGATTTGATTGCATACAATGGTTGTCGACTAGTGGCTCTGGATAAATGTCCAGGTGTGAGACCTATTGGTATTGGTGAAGTAATGCGTCGCATCACCGGACGCATAATCGTCGACTGCATCAGGCAAGATCTAACATCCCTCGGTGGAAACATGCAACTGTGCCTGGGCCAGAAATGTGGCATAGAACATGCCATACATTCGCTTCGCCACAGTTTTGGTGATCCCGAAAACGAAGCAATTCTTCTAATTGATGCCAAAAACGCTTTTAACGTGCTCAATAGACGAACAGCTTTAGAGAACGTGAAAGCCTTATGCCCATCTTTGCATGTTGCCTTACAGAATTCCTATAGCCACCCGTCTCATCTCTACATCGGTAAGTCGACCATACTGTCTCAGGAAGGTACGACACAAGGCGATCCCCTTGCGATGGCAATGTATGGAATCGCAATCCTACCCCTAATAACATGACTTCATAATGACTCTTTGACCCAAAAATGGTATGCGGATGATGGTAGCGTCGTCGGTAAGTTAGAAGATATCAGGGCACTCTTCGACAAGCTCACTGAGCTCGGTCTCAAGTATGGATATCTTGTCAATCCTCCGAAGTGTCAGTTGATAATTAAGCCAGGAGGCGAGCGCCAAGCGTCAACTGTGTTTGCAGGCACAAATGTGGAAATCACGCAGGGCGCTCGAGTCCTGGGATCAGTTATCGGAAGCTCTGAGGCCAGTAAAAATTTCCTGAAAGATGCAGAAAATAAATACACAAAAAGTTTAGACAGACTTGGTCAATTTGCTCTCACCTCCCCAGAATGCCTATGCATGTTTGACGAAGGGGGTTCAACAGAAGTTGAGCTTCCTTTCGCGTACTACACCTTCCATGGAGGGGGTTCTGGACAAGGTGGAGGAGCGGCTTGGCCGAGTCATACCGAACATCGTCGGCAAAGAAGTAATCCAAGAGGAAAGAGAACTTTTTTCTCTCCCTCTCAGAATGGGTGGGCTTAACATCGCCCTCCCACAAGATCTTCACAAAAATCTTGAGCAATCAGTTGAACTCTCAAGACCATTGGCGTCATTCAATAATATTCAACAATGTGAAGTAGAACAAACCAAGATCAGTCTCAGACAGAAAGCAGACAATCAACGTGAACTCATCTCGAAAAAATCCAGAATCGAAAACAATCTACCAGAAATGAAGTATACCATCCAGCTGGCCTCGGAGAAAGGAGCATCAAGCTGGCTTAACGCGCTTCCGTTGTCAAAACATGGTTTTGACCTCACGCAGACTGAGTTCCGTGATGGAATAGCACTTCGCTACACCTGGGAAGCGAAGAACACGCCAGCCATATGCCCATGCGGGAAAGAACTCAGCCTCACCCATGCCCTCCATTGCGCCAAAGGCGGTTATACGCACCTACGACACAACGAAATTAGAGATGTGTTTGCAAACCTGATGGATGACGTTTGCCACGATGTACAGATAGAGCCAAAACTTCAGTCGCTCGATGGAGAAATTTTCTCGAGTAATTCCACCACCACTGATGATGACGCTCGACTGGACATCAAGGCAAACGGTCTGTGGGGCTCCCGCTTTAATCGCACTTTCTTCGATGTGAAGATTTTCAACCCTCATGCGAAGAGCTGCCCTAAGACCATAAAAGATGCATACAAATATCACGAGAGCATCAAGCGAAATAAGTACGAAGAGCGAATTCGCGAAACCGAACACAGCAGCTTCAATGCACTGGTTTTTGCTTGTTCGGGTGGTCCAGGCCCATCAGCATCGCGCGTTATGAAACAACTCGCAACCAAGATCAGCGAAAAACGCGGAGAGCCGTACGCCGACACTATAAGCTACATCCGAACGAAAATCAGCTTCGCACTTCTGAGGAGCTGTGTTCTCTGCTTGAGGGGATGTCGTGCCCTCAAGCCTCGTGTTCTCAGTGAGACTTCGATTAGCGCCGTCGTGGAGGAGGGAAGGCTGCACTGAGTGTTTGGCTGCTTATCTTTATTCATTTGCTTATTCCTTGATGATCCATTTTTATTTTAATCCTTCCATTCTAGTTCCCTATGTGTGCTATATATATATATATATAGGTGCTTTCCTCTCCACTTGTTATTTATTTTTGTGACTGGGCCGTCTTTACACTGTCTGGAGGGGAACAGCTTGGAGTGCAGCATCCGGCTACTAAGTGCTACTCATCATACCCTATTTTTCGACCTACATCCATCGATGCCGGATGGTGTACACGGCCCTTTTTTTAAGGAAAGAAAGATCATCAAAGCTGAGTGAGCTTACTCAGCAAAATGTTAAAAGGAACTTTATCGAACTCTTTTTCGTAGTTTAGATAAGTGGCGTCGGGCATGTAATTTTAGGTTATATCGTCAAACATCTAAGGTATAGAATCAAGAAAAAAGCATGGCAGGTCACTTTGAAAAACAAGAACAGAAGAGGGTGCAGTACTGACCCTTGTGGGAGAACACTGAACACGTTTTGTACAGAGGATGAGAGTTTATACTTGAGTACTACCTAACAGAAAATAATGAAATCATCAAGATTTGCTGAGTAAGCTCAATCATCAAAGCTGAGTGAGCTTACTCAGCAAAATGTTAAAAGGAACTTTATCGAACTCTTTTTCGTAGTTTAGATAAGTGGCGTCGGGCATGGGTTATTAGCCGACACACAATTTAGAAGACATGCCAATCGGCCCACAAATTTCATCAGGACGATGTGAGAATGACGAATTAGACGTGGATAATTCAAAGTGTCGACCTAATTAACTTCAGGCTTGATATTTTAGTTGATAGATTTATATCAAGTACCACGGGCCGCTGAGGCAATGCGGTTACCTTGAAGGCAGCGAGTAAGAGCAGTAAACTATGAAGACTGTAAACTATGACGACTGTTAACAAGAAAATTAGTCGTCTCTTTTTAGAACAATCTTTTTCAAAGAGCAATTTCGCGCGCTAGGGAAGCATCATAAATGGCTTAATTGCAAATTTTGATAAATTTTTCTTTATGTTCCAATGAAGGACTGTTGCAATCAAACCTTAGGAACAGCTCTGGGACTGTTGTAATCTCCCGCTGCACCTTACTTTTATAGATTTTTATCCGTCTCATTCTACTGGATTATATATTTACTCTTGCTCGGGAATGATTTTCCTTAAATTGACTTTTTGGATCTTTTCGGTTTTGCCCCCCCCCCCCCTCCAGCTTAGTGGGTGCATTTTTTTGCACCCCCAGACTCACGTGCCATATTTTTACATAATGATTTAACAGTTAATGACACGTGCTCTGTAACGGGTATGCATAACGTACTAGGGTGTGGGGAGAGGGGCACAAATGGAAAAGATCCGATTTTTTATTAAATGATTTGGCAGTTCGTGTTGCTGTTTTTGGCATTTCATGAGATAGATTGACTTGTCGTCGTCTGGTGGTGTGTTGTGTTGCATCTTCCTTCTTTTAAGGCTTTATGAGTTCAACTAATTATTCGAACAATGAGCGTCAAGAATTCTAGGAGTGCAACTATGTCCCTGTTCGTCGAACAGTCTGGTGGGGATCAGAATCAAATTGGAGTTAGCGAATCATCTAGAAGCACTACTTCTGTCGGTGGTGACATTGGAGCATCAGATCCATGCCTTGAGAATGTTTCTCCAACACAGTCTTGCAACAAGAAACGAAGAAGACCATTTCCAATGCGGCTCAGAGTACCGTTGCAGGATATTTGGAGTTTTGGGCGCTCAAGAAGGCAAAGAAAGTCCATGAAATCCGAAAGTTTTGAAGAAAAGGAGGAGCGTTCTGAATCTGCTGAAAATAAAAGTTTGAACGCAAGCAGCAGAGCAGGTAGTCAAAAATTGAGCACATCAGGACTGTTGACTTGTTCTGTTTGTTTTCATGAAAAGGAGAACAAATGTTTTCCCAGGTTAATTATGTGCGAACACAGATGCTGCCTTGATTGTTTGCAAAGCTACATAATTACAGAAATTCACGATTCCCGTGTCAATGTCACGTGTCCGGAATGTCCAAGAATGATTCATCCGAATGATATCAGAGACATTCTTGACGACCAAGGCATGCTGTTGAAGTACGAGATTTTTATGCTTCGGAGACATCTGAATTGTGAAGCAGATATGAGGTGGTGTCCAGCTGCTGATTGTCATTACGGTGTGATTGCTGCTGGATGCGCCAGCTGCCCACGATTAGAATGTGAGAGACCGGGATGTTCAACAAGCTTCTGTTATCACTGTAGACAAAAATGGCATCCGAACAAAACTTGCGACGATGCGAGAAGCGAGCGTGTCTCATTGATCTTGAAAGCCTCGACCAGCGAAGATTTGCAGCCACTGGACACCAAGCCATGTCCGAGATGCAATGCCATGATTGCTAAATGCGACGACGGGTCTTGCAATCATATGACATGCGTTATTTGCGGAGCTGAGTTTTGCTGGTTGTGTATGAAAGAGATTTCAGATTTGCATTATTTAAGCCCGTCCGGATGCACATTTTGGGGGAAGAAACCCTGGAGTCGGAAGAAAAAAGTTTTATGGCAAATTGGAACTCTTATTGGCGCACCTCTTGGAATTGCCCTGATAGCGGGAATTACAATACCGGCTATGATGATCGGAATACCCATTTATGTCGGGCGAAAATTGTTCAAAAGATACAGCACAACACATTCGACATCTAAGAGCCGCAGAAATATAATTGTAATTGTCGGTGTTTCTGCCTCTATAATTGTAGCACCGGTATTGGCTGCTTTGACAGTCAGTGTCGGAGTTCCAATTCTGCTGGCTTATGTCTACGGGGTAGTGCCTATATCATTATGCAGAACTGGTGGATGTGGTATCACCAAAACAGAAAACGGTGTCAAGCTCGACATGGACGACCAGTTTGAAGCTGGAGAAAATGTATACGGACGAACCGACTCTGTTGCAACTAACGGAAGTTCGAAAAGTGAGAGAAAATCTTCGAGTAGCACGCCAGTTGTAACAACAATCGTTTCCAGTGCTAGCTCCGGGGCTTGGGAATTAAGGAAAATGGAAGGAATGGAATTCGGTGACGCTGATTCGAGGCGCTCAGTAAACGGAAGAAAGCTCTCAATTCTTTCAGAAAACGCTACAGAAGAAGAATCAAATCGGAAAATTGGAAGTACGCACAAAAATGGAATGAGCGCGAGTATAGTTCATATTGAGCGAGAAAATGACTGTGTATCAAATACGGCAATAGCCGGAGAGTCTTTGAGTGGGTCAATTTGTGGGTCAACTGGATACAACCCGAACAATAAATGTAAGAGTTTCTGTTTGGCATCTTGTGGTCTTTTAGTGGATATACGAGACTACCATATTTGTTATAATTTCAAAGCGCATGTTGTACGGAATGCAAATGCATAAAAGACTTTCAGGAATTCGGTTTCTTGAAAAAACTGAAACAAACTTTGAATTTTGGTTATGAAGATTTTGGGAAAGAAGTGGAGTTAAAAAGCAAGTGGTTTTGCGACGTGAAATTTCTCTAACATTAAAGAAGAGTGAGAAAACGATGTTTGATGAAAAATTTGGGTTCTCGTCGATGGTGTTTTTTTCTTCTGATACATTTTGAAATTGATTTTGCTATTTTTTCCGAAGAGGGTTATTTAATCTTCTTCCAAATCTAATTCTAGACCAATTTGTTTGTTTAGTCAATGTGAATTCTTTGAGTTGTAGTTCAGGACTTCTTGCCTGCTGTTTTTTTTTAAATTTCGTCGAGATTTTTGTTTCCTATGTCTATCGTAATTTTTAAGTTTCTAATTGAGAGTTTTTGATTACTCTCAAACAAAGTTTGTGACAATTATATTAGTCCGGTGGTCTTTTTTATGCGATTCTTCGCAAGACCCATTTTTTTGTCTGACCCATTTGACTTTTCGTCCTCAAAAACGGGATAAACGGTTAACGCCCGGAGGTCATTAGGTTCTCTTAGAGCCTTTCGGCATACTAGAGTCTGAGTATGCTATTCACCCATTTTGTTTTGAGAAATTTTTCTCAGAAGATTCTTCGTAAATTTTTCTTAAAAGGGAGGTTCTTAGTCTTAGAAGATTGAACCCCCCATTCACCCAACCCCGCCTCAATCACCCCAACCCGCTATACCTCCAACCTGGTGATTTGTACCACACTCTCGTCCAGTTCTCCCACAACCCTCCCCCATCACTTGACCCCCCTGCCACCACTCCGCTCACACCCCCTAATGCTAGCATCCCTAATTACCAGCTGTCTACTACCGAAGCCAGCTTTCAAATACCAATGGAACATTTTGTGCCACTTAGAGATTCATCGAGCTCTCGTTTTTCATTTTTTTTAGTTCAGAACTTTTACTTTTAAAGTTTATCGATGGGAACCTCTTCACTCATCTAAGTTTGAAGTAGAGGAAGATTTTCCTGGTACTCTGTTCTCTAGATCACGATTTTAAAAATTTTCTGTTTATAATACATGGATTTCTCTCACAAAAACTTTGGTCTACCTAATCGAATCAGAAATAAAGATTAAAGCTCACATGTGCACGTTATAAAACGCTGAACGCGTACAGTGCCAGAAAGTTGAAATGGCAAAGTTGATATGCACATAGCCAGAAGCTGACATTCAGTGACTTCCGTCATTAGAAAACGTGCATGTTGCGTGTTTCAAGCAAGGTTAGTGACTCTGCAGAGGGCACTTCGAAATACTGGCTTAACATCGCTAACAGCTCGCGCTTTTCGATGAACGCCAGAAAATCTGTGGCTTCAAGCAGAGTCGGTAATCTGTATTTGAGGTTTCTGATTGACTATAGTTGAAATTTTCAATCGGATGTGTCCAGTGTATATATTTGGGGGTCGTTCTTGAGTTATACATAGAAGGGTGCGAAGATGAGCTCACCCTTTTTAATTGCTCTCAAACGAAGTTTGTAGCAATTTTATTAGTACTGTCGGTCTTTCTTTATGCGATTTTTCGCTTGACCGATTTTTCGTCTGACGCTTTTGAATTTTCTGCCTCAAAAACGGGATAAACAGGTAGCGCACAGCGGGTATTAAGTGCTCTTAGAGCCTTACAGCTCTGTTTTAGCTCAAACTGTTTCGGAGACTTCTACTTATGGTGTGAAGGGCGTTTTTTAGAGGTTGAAAGACCCATCTATTGTTGACCGCCCCAGAATATTGCCCCTACCCCCCCCCCGCCGCGCGCTGATACCCTCACCCAACTGTTGGTTGCCTCCATCAGCCCCCGTACACTCCCCCCCCCCCCCCGTTTCTAGCTACTGACAACCAACAGCTCGCTAAAAACACGCAAATTTATACTATTTTGCAATTTTTCAAGCTTTTTGACATTTTTTGATTTTTATCAGCCCTAGGTGTCAAGGAACCTCCTTTAGGTTTTAATAATAGTTTACTGCATAGTTTCTAGTGATAATGGAATGGCTTCAACGTTTTAACATCTTGAATGTTAGCATTTCTGAAAAAACGTTCAATTTTTTAAATTTTGACATTTTTTACCCTTATTCTTGTCCTTCCCGACCCAGGGGCCAGAAAACATCCTAAGGGGTTTGATAAAAAGTTACTGACAATTTTTTATTGGCCAGGGAATAGTTCTTCAGCTTTTTAATGTGAAATTTTGCCATTTTTTTTAACTTGCTTTTTTCAAGGTTTTTGAAAATTTTTGTCGGTTTTTTTTTACTTTTTTTCAGCCTCAAGAGACAAGTAACCTCCTCTAGGGTTTGCAGATAGGTCACTGTATAATTTTTAGATGTAATTTAATGTCTTGGAAGATCTTAACATCACGAATTTTGGCACTATTTTGACTTTTTTTTGCCAGTTTTTTTTCAATTTCTTGACATTTAGTCATTTTTCAAGTTTTTAAGACCCAAGGGTCAAAAAACCTACGTTAGTGTTCAAAATTTTTGTTGGTCATCGATTAATTTTTATTTTTTTAATATCACTAGCTTAAGCAATTTTTTTAAAATAAAACTTGCAATTTTTTTTAATTTGAAATTTTTTGTCATTTTTTAGGTTTCTCTAGCCTGAAGAACTTCCTCTAGGGTTCGATATTATGTTACTGCATAGTTTATAGACGTAATGGAATGTTTTTCAAGATTTTAGTGTCACGAATATAAGCAATTTTTTATAATATTTGCATTTTCATGTTTTGTTTTTTTTCGGCACCAGGGGCCTCCAGGGTTTGATAAAAAGCTGCTGCATAGTTTCTAGAGTTAATAGGATGGTGATCAGTTTTTATATGACTCCTGTGTTTGTAATTTTTTGAAGTTTTTGGAAAATTTTGTATCATTTTCCAAGTGAATGGTCCTTTATGAGCCAGTAAAAACTTCTTCAGGCTTGAAACAGGGATACTGGATAATATATTGATACAGTGAAATTTTTCTTGAGATATTTTTTATCTTGTATAATATATTATATAATTAATAATGTATAATATAATTTTATCTTGAATAATATCTTGTAAGATTTTGGTAAAATATGTAATTGTTTCCGAAATTTTTCAATATTTTTTGTCCTTTTCTAAGTTTAACGACCATTATTGGCGAACGAAACTTCTTAGGTCTTGGAGAGGGGTTACTTGAGAGAACTTTTGAGACAAAAATTGCTTTGAACTTTTTTACTGCGAAGTTGAAAACCGTTAATTTTCTTTTTTTTAATTTTTTGATTTATTTACTATTAAGGGTAGAAAACTAGAAGCTGCATAGTCAAATCCCATCATGGAAAATATTCCTCTCTCTTTCTCTGTTGGTTAGAATTTCTTTCCTTCTCTTTCTCGTTCACGTTTTATCTCTCTCTCTCTCTCTCTCTCTCTCTCTCTTTGTCGATGCCGCACTTCAGTTGCTGTTTTGTGGCGTAATGTCATCTGTGATCCTCATTAACAATTTTTTTCAGAAATGACTTAATCGGCACTTTTTAGGAAACCATTGTTAATTGCTCTCAAAAGCAATGTTGGCAAATATTTTAATTTTGTTGTCTCTATGCAATTTTTTGCCCGGCCGATTTCCGTTTGACCTATGACTTTTGTCTTCAGAAACGGGATAAAGAGGCGACTAGTTCGCATTAAGTGCTCTCAGAGCCTTTCAGCTCACTAGTCTTCAAGTATGCAATTCACAGAATCTGTTTTGGAGACTTATACTTATGGTGCGAAGGGCTGTTCTCAGAGATTGACTCCCCCCTCACTGTTGCCACCCCATCAGCCCCCCGGTGCAACCCCCCGCGCTGCGCTACCTTACACGCCCTCAATTAAGCTAAAACTAGCCTCACTAAAATATTCCTGGCTACTGACGAAGCCAACCGCTGACCGGTCGTTTGAGAGCAAGTCGGTTATGTTTTCAATTTTTTCAAGCTTTTTGAAATATCATGAATTCTAGCTTTTTTTATGACAAAACGTGCATTTTTTTCAATTTTGACATTTTTTTCTTTTTCAGAATTTTCTATACCCAGGGGCCAGAAATTCTCCTAAGGGGTTTGATAATAAGTTACTGACAAATTTTTATTGGCCATGGTATAGTTTTTCAACTTTTTAATGTCACAAATTTTAGCACATTTTTGATAAAATTTGCTTTTTTCAAGTTTTTGAAAGTTTTTGACATATTTTGATTTTTATCAGCTCTAGGTGTCAAGGAACCTCCTTTCGGTTTTAATAATAGGTAACTGCATAGTTTCTAATGGTAATGGAATTTAACATTTTAACATCATGAATTCTAGTTTTTTTTTGACAAAACGTTCTTTTCAATTTTTTTGACATTTTTTCCTTTTTCAGTTTGTTCTAGACCCAGGGGCCAGAAAACCTCCTAAGGGGTTTGATAATAAGTTACTGACAATTTCTTATTGGCCATGGAATAGTTTCTCCAACTTTTTAACGTCACAAATTTTAGCAAATTTTTGATAAAATTAGCTTTTTTCAAGTTTTTGAAAGTTTTTGACATTTTTTGATTTTTTTCAGCCCTAGGTGTCAAGGAACCTCCTTTAGGTTTTAATAATAGTTTACTGCATAGTTTCTAAGTTTCTAGTGATAATGGAATGGCTTCAACGTTTTAACATCTTGAATTTTAGCATTTCTGACAAAACGTTCAATTTTTAAATTTTGACATTTTTTACCCTTATTCATGTCCTTCCAGACCCAGGGGCCAGAAAACATCCTAAGGGTTTTGATAAAAAGTTACTGACAATTTTTTATTGGCCAGGGAATAGTTCTTCAGCTTTTTAATGTGAAATTTTGGCAGTTTTTTAACTTGCTTTTTTCAAGGTTTTTGAAAATTTTTGTCGGTTTTTTTAAGTTTTTTTTCAGCCTCAAGAGCCAAGTAACCTCCTCTAGGGTTTGCAGATAGGTCACTGTAAAATTTTTAGATGTAATTTAATGTCTTGGAAGATCTTAACATCACGAATTTTGGCACTATTTTGACTATTTTTGCCAGTTCTTTTTCAATTTCTTGACATTTAGTCATTTTTCAAGTTCTTAAAACCCAAGGGTCAAAAAACCTACGTTAGTGTTCAAAATTTTTGTTGGTCATCGATTAATTTTCATTTTTTTAATATCACTAGCTTAAGCAATTTTTTTAAAATAAAACTTGCAATTTTTTTTAATTTGAAAAATTTTTTGTCATTTTTTAGGTTTCTCTAGCCTGAAGAACTTCCTCCAGGGTTCGATATTATGTTACTGCATAGTTTATAGACGTAATGGAATGTTTTTCAAGATTTTAGTGTCACGAATAAAAGCAATTTTTTATAATATTTGCATTTTCATGTTTTTTTCCGGCACCAGGGGCCTCCAGGGTTTGATAAAAAGCTGCTGCATAGTTTCGAGAGTTAATAGGATGGTGATCAGTTTTTATATGACTCCTGTGTTTGTAATTTTTTGAAGAAAAATTTTCTAAGTTTTTGGAAAATTTTGTATCATTTTCCAAGTGAATGGTCCTTTATGAGCCAGTAAAAACTTCTTCAGGCTTGAAACAGGGATACTGGATATATTGATACAATGAAATTGTTCTTGAGATATTAATTACCTTGTATAATAATTACCAGGGGCCAGAAAACCTCCTAAGGGGTTTGATAATAAGTTACTGACAAGTTTTTATTGGCCATGGAATAGTTTCTCCAACTTTTTAACGTCACAAATTTTAGCAAATTTTTGATAAAATTTGCTTTTTTTAAGTTTTTGAAAGTTGTTGACATTTTTTGATTTTTATCAGCCCTTGGTGTCAATGAACCTCCTTTAGGTTTTAATAATAGGTTACTGCATAGTTTCTAGTGGTAATGGAATTTAAATTTTAACATCATGAATTCGAGCTTTTTTGACAAAACGTGCATATCAATTTTTTGACATTTTTTTTCCTTTTTCAGGTTGTTCTAGACCCAGGGGCCAGAAAACCTCCTAAGGGGTTTGATAATAAGTTACTGACAAGTTTTTATTGGCTATGGAATAGTTTTTCAACTTTTTAATGTCACAAATTTTAGCAATTTTTTGATAAAATTTGCTTTTTTCAAGTTTTTGAAAATATTTGTCGTTTTTTGCAGATTTTTTCAACCTCAACAGCCAAGGAATCTCCTCTAGGGTTTGAAAATGGGTTACTGTATAAATTCTAGATGTAATGAAATGTCTTGGAAGATTTTAAGTTGACGAATTTTATCATTTTTATACAGTATTTGTTCAGGTTTTTTGAGCCTCAAGGGTCAGAAATCATCCATTAGGGTATGATTATAAGTTACTGGAAATTTTATTTTGGTCATGAATTAATTTTCAATTTTAAATATCACAAGTTTTAGCTTTTTTTAAGCGTGCAATTTGTTTCAAGTTTTTGAAGTTTTTTTTGTCATTTTTAAGGTTTTTCTAGCCTCAAGCGCCACCGAACTTCCTGTAGGTTTGATTATAGGTTACTACATATTTTATAGGTGTAATGGAATGTTCTTCATGATTTTAATATCACAAATTTAAATAATTTTTTAAAATTTTTGCAATTTTTTCGTGTTTGATTTCCGTCACCAGGGGCCTTGGGACCTCCTCCAAGGTTTGATAATAAACTGCTGCATTGTTTCTAGAGTTAATGGGATGGTGGTCAATATTTTTTCCAAGTGTATGGATCTTTATGAGTCAGTGAAAATATTTCAGGCTTGAAACAGGGATATTGGATAGTCTCTTGAGACAATGAAATGGTTCTCAAGATAATAATATTTTGAATTTGAGCAAGATTTTAAAATTTGCAATTGTTTTCAAAATAAGAAAGGGAACATTGTTAATTTCCTCTGGTACACATAAGTATAAAAAGCAAATGGTAAAAGAGGCAATGTAAATTTAAGAATATAACATTATGTAAAATTATAAAATCATTAAATTACTTAATTAAAAATTAAAAATTGTGTTCAGCACCAGGAGAAGGTTAACAAATACTGTTCTGAATGTTGACAATGAAAGAATAGCAGAATCAAATAGTGTGAAGTATCTTGGCGTAATTATAGACAGCAAACTAAAATTTGATGGAGAAGTGAAAAAGATTCTTCAGAGAATGGCTTGTGGAACAAAATTTTTCAATATTTTTTTTGTCTTTGCTCAGTTTAACGACCATTGCGTTCGGTTATGTTTGATAGTTGAGTGAGATGGTTGTTTTAGTCCGGAAGAATAGTATCGGAAGTGATTCAATGAACTTCAGTTTGTGTGATAACGTGTCCAACATAACCTATCCGGAGTCGTTAGCCGGAACCATCATTGACACCACCAACTCGGCTGCAAACCATCAAAATCCGAATTGCTCAACGGTGAACGAAGAAGATTTCGCAGTTGATAAAATTTCTGCTAACAATCCTAACAATGGTCAGCTGCAGGAGTCCCAGCCACCAAATTTGCCTCCAAAGGCTAAGTTGGTTGTCACGGCTCAATGTTCGAAAGCAAACCCGGTTGTGGGGTCAACTGTTCCTGCTTCGTCAACTTCGAAACATCACAGAAAGACGCGGCTCACAACTGGGAACCCTGCGACCCGGAACCCGACCGCTGTTCCTGCGAAGCAAGGAAAGAAACAGAACACACTATCTGCCACTACTAGAACAGTTATCCTGTCAACAGCTAATGCACCGCCAACAACTTCGAGTAAAAAATCAAGCAAGAGCATACCGACAAACAACACTTCCCAGAAAACGACTGTAAATGGAGCAGCTTGTAGCTCAGCAAGTGCAGATGAGCCGACGCAAATTGGTGTAACTGCGGAAACTTCGAAGAAAAGTCCTTTTACAATCAGAAGCAGCTCAAAACTGTCCTCTCCCAATAACTCTCCTGTTAAAGTTACGGATCCGTTAATTTCAAAAAGCAGCACCAAGAAAAAGTGAACAAGTTGAAGGCTAACTAGTGGCTGATGTAAATAGGAGAACTTTTAGAACAAAGTCAATGTTGGCTTCTCTATTATTTTGCGTATTATAATTGTATTTTCCATTGATAATTACGAAATTCGAAATGCACCGTCGAGTAAGTGTCTTGGCTGTGTCTGCGGGTTACATGACATTTTACCCAATGCCAGAATACCTTATGTACCATGATAACCAACAAAGCGGCTATCGATGCCCTTTGAACTTTTCGTCCAACAGTCTGATTACAAATCTATTGGTATAACATAGCTGTTGGTATAACAATAAAATAAATTATATAATGGTTATAAATCAAATTATGTAATGGTGATTCCTAATATTCGTTCTAATAATTATATTCATAGGCTAAATATTGGGTATATTTTGGATAATATAACACATTGGGTATTGTGACTGTGGGTATTTTGTCCTGACACACATGTTTGCGAATGCTAATAGCATGCCCTGTTTCATATTCTCCTTGTCTTATTAGGCAATTGAATTTGCTATTTTGACTGGAAAATATTTCTGAGCACATGTATTTTTATGTTTGATGTTAGCTTGGGGAACTTGTTCATAACTAAAACCCGCCCCAGCAACCTGTTACAATTGGGATAGCTGAATCGCAATACCCTGGAAATTTCAGCAAATAGTGTTAGGTGGCAGGCTAACTTTTTTTTCGATACTTTTTGAGAATATTTTTGGAGTCTCCGAGGAGTTGGTTTTATTTATCTATAGATTTTATAAAACAAGGAGTGTTTGGGGCGGAAGATTTAACCATAATGCAGGATAATACGGGAAGTACAGAGATGGGTTAGTGCTGGGCAGGGTTGGGTGAAGTGCTACTTGTGAAAAAGTTCCTGTTTTGAAAACTGCCTGTCAAGCCTTCAATGATTTGAAGAATTATGATATCATTAATGTGTAGATAACAAAACTCTATAGAAGAAACTCAATTGTATTGTTTGGTGCTATTCTATTATAATGCTCCTATGCACAGGGAAACGGGAAGTTCTCTCCTTTCAAGAAATTTCAGTTAATATTTCACTGAATTGTCGACATGTGACTTTGCTGAATGCTCGACATTCGAAGTAATCGAAAATGTAATCGTTTGCCTACCCTTGATGATTTCTCTTGCGTTTTCGTGTCAGTAAATTTGATCAAAAAATGTTGCGATTGGGCTCAATAATAATAGTTATTATCTAAAGGTATAGAAATCACATGAGCATACCATGCAAAGTTTGCATTTTTTTGGAAACCTTAATAGTTTTTCTGCTTGGATAACCTAAAGTTATCTAAGTGAGTATCAGAACTACAAGCAGCTCATTAGTTTTTCTTATTAATTGCACTCAAACTAAGTTTGAAGCAATTATCGTGTCTTTTTTATGCAAAATATTCGCTTGACCGTTTTCATCTAGAACATTCTTTCGATCTCACACCTCGAGTGACTTTTTTACGCTTGAATTTTTATTTTTTAATTGAATTGCGCGAATTTAGAAATTAAGTCTGCTGCTAAAATAGAACCGATTGTGATCGCGGAAAGCATAGCCTTTGTAGCGGAGTGGTTGATTTGCCCGACTCTCACCTGAGAGACAGCGGGTTTGAACCCCTCTCTAGCCAGAAGTTTTTGCACCGAAGTTTCTCTTTCCTATACATCCTTCTAATTTGTTTGCCTCGTCAGTCGTTTGAGAACAATTAGTTCGACGTTAATCGGTTTGTGTTTCATTAGAATTTGCATCATTTCTGGGTTTTAAATGTGGCAATTCGTTGGCACTTGTTTCTGGGAAAAGGGAGCAGTATTAAGCAAAATTTTCTTGAGTAACTTTTCGCTGTTGTTTTTTTGATTTTTGGATTACCGAAATTGTTCTATCATTCAGAATATCGATCACCTAATTTTAATTGGCGGCATTTTCAATTGGTTGAAGTTGAAAATTAAAGGTGTCCTGATTTTCATCTATAATATTCGTGCCCATCTTGAATATTGCAATCAAGTTTGGTACCCGCACATGAGAAAACATGTCAACCTTATCGCAAATGTCCAAAGGAGAGCCACGAAATTAGTCAGCCAATTGAGAGAATTGGACTATGAATCGAGACTAAGGGTACTGAATCTTCCAACTCTTGCTTACAGAGGGAAAAGAGGCACCATGGTAGAAGTGTACAAGCTAACAAACCAGTTTTGCGATAGCAGTGCAAATGAGAGATTGTTTGAGTCTAACGCCAGAATCTCCAGGGGAAACTCCTATAGTAAACTACTATAGTAAACTCACCTAACATCATTTGAACTCTACTCGTAAAATTATTGCATGTCCGAAACTGATGATAATAATAATTTAACCGAGACTATCGTTCGAGAGCAATACATAGAACGTTAGTGGTTATGCTTGCATTTTATATCCAGCGGATTCAAGTTTGCTTTGAAAGCGTCTCCAATCTATATACAGTGTTAAATTGCACTCAAACCAAGATGGTAGCAATTATATTACTCCTGTTGGTTTTTCTTTTATGCGATTTTGCGTACTACAAACTTGTCGTCTAACTATTTAACTTTTCGTCATCAAAACGGAATGTTTTTCTCTTTCTCAGTCTTATTGTGAAAAAATTTGAATTTGATCATTAATATTTTTTTCTTACTGTTTTCGTTTTATCGCTTTTTGGATTTTTTTTTTGGTAAGTGAATGAGCTTTCCGTAGGTTGAAATTAAAACCTTGACAAGAAAAAGAAATCTACATTTTTTTTTGCGTTGATGATACTTATTTGAACCAAAATGTATGTTTAGCGATTTAGCTTCTAATAAAACAGATTTTCTGTTCTGGAACAATTCAAGTTTCAACAGCGCATCTGAACTCTATTGGCGACAGATTACTACTAAAAGTTGAATAGAAAGTACGTCGACCTCGCTTCATTTTAAGGGTAAATCATTTTTGTGGTCTATAATCAGCTCTAAATACACAATTTGAAGTCCCTAATTGAAGTCGCCCTCCAGCTGAAGCAATCTAAATACAAACCCGCTCCCCTTCTGGCTGGAGTAGGTTACAATTAGGCCCTTTATTCGATGCTAGTCGTTTATGCTGCCACCTAGCTTTTCTCTTAGTTGGTTTCACTCTACAGGAAATTTGGATAAATTGTTTCTGACAGTTCGTTCCTGGCTTAAACATCGCAAAATATTTAGTAGTCTAGATTTGATCAAGGAAATCAAGACTTCTATGCATTACAAAACATATGGTCTGAAGCTCAAAGCATGACCAGCTAGAAGTGATTTAATAGCTATGATACATTTTTCTCATAAACATGACCTCGCGTTTCTCTGTCCGTTTTAAGATTACGTCACAATATGAGTGAACGAAGAACGCTTTTTGTATTTGTGTATGATGTAGTAGAAAACAAACTCACACTATCTTGTCAACAGCAGCTACCAAAGTAGTTTTTACGATGTGTTTTAAATGGATATTACGGATCGAGTTAATTTGAAAGGAGGTGAAACTTGATTGCTGCTAATTAACAAGATAGTAATTTATTTAGCTGAAAGGTTAGTTTAGATTCACTAACCAAATTAGCTCATGTAAATAACGGACCCAAAGTGTATTTATTAAATGTCTCTCTTGCGTTAAACAATATCTGCTGCTCTGTCAAATCCAGCAAAGCATGCTCAGATAGAGTGACAAAGAGAAGAAGAGACCACCATTAATGAGAATAGGTCTGAAACGAAGTTGTGAGACATTTTACAAGTTTAGAGCCGAAGTTAGTATCGTATGTATTTGTTATGCTTTATCTGTGCAAACAACATGCTTTGGTGAGATAAAGGACTGAACGTATTTGCTGAAGGTAACATGATGTTGATGACGATGAATAATATCCGAAAATTGAGTAAATGCTTGTTTCTCTTCTGTTAAGCTCTGTACTTCTATTGGTCAGGCTCGTATAGAGAATGAAACTGAAAAATCAGAAGTTTAATGATAAATGAAAAAATTAAAGTTGCTTGGTATGAAACAGAAAACAAGAAGGGTGGTGTCGGGGGGGGGGGGGGTTGATAGCAATTAAAATTAATATAGATATTGGAAGGGAGTGGGTGTGATAGCAATGAATATAGTCATTGGGGCGGGGAGGGGGTGTTGATAAGAATTACTAGTCATTGGAAGGGGGTGTAGGTGTGCTAGCAATGAATACAGTAATGGGGGGGGGGGGGGGGTTGTTAACAGCAATCAATAAACTAATGATAGTCGCTGATAATAGCGAAGTAATGCATGTCGGAAGAATTAAGAAATTGAATTTGAAATAATATTGACCAAAAATATTGACAAAAAATGTCTTCAAATCTGAATGAGTTGAGAGTCTTGAAGCTCAATTTTATGGAAAATTAGCCCAAATGCCATTTTACGGGAATGTTAAACTGTAATAGGATTTGAACAAGAAATATAACACAGTGTGGCAAACTAATCGATGCGATTCGAATCTTTTGTAGCTAAATGTTTAAAAAAATTAGCTAAAAAATGTACTGAGTTTAAAAAAGAAACCAAATAGGTTGAAATAATTACTGTAACATATTTTGTCAAATTTCTCAGTATATCTGGTTAATGATGTTCTCTGTCTCTCAAGCGTTTTATGGACCATAATAGAAGTTAGTTCAAATAGCTCTGCCTCTTTCCCATTCTCTTCCCGACATTTCTGAAGTTTGTCCACTCTCATTAGCTCCACCCCCAACCTTACCTTACTTTCTTACCTTTCGATATAAACTCAAAATGCTGGAGGATTGTAACTGCATTATGTCTGAGCTCTGGCTTACTGGCTGTTCGAAGCTGATTTATATCACATGCATATATACCTGGAAAGCGACGACTATTTAAATGTGCTTACAGCTTACTTTTAGTTTTAGAATTCAAATTCAATGTTTTAATCAATCTCTTTTGCTTGAAACACATTGTTAAGTGGCACAGGAAATGTTTCGACAATAAATCATATATTGTTCAAAAATAGGTATTGAAAAACAAGACGGCTCGTGCGAGACTGTGTTTAGCATAGAATGTTCCAACAAGCTCGACGAAATTTTTTGGCATCTATAAAAACAGTTCCTTCGTATCATGCTAAAGTTGCTTTTGATATAGTTTTGAGTGCTCTACTCAGATTAAACATGAAAAGGATTTCATGTATCGAAACAATAATACCTATTTATTTTTTACTTGTTGAAAACAGAAATTATTTTTTCAGTGAAAACTGAAGTTCAAGAAAAATTACTAACCATCACAAGATGAAAACCAGATCACTTTTATAGAAATTTAAAACTAGCTAACAGCTTTTTGAACTTTAACTTTGGCTGCAGAAACGTTGACATCAATTTATTTATCTCGATAGAATGTCTAAAAATACAAACTATTTGGAAATGAAATTGGGGAAAAAAACATTCAGAAAGGTATGCCTGAAGGAATATAAATTTACACACCATTCATAAAGACTTAAAGAGTGTTTAGCTGCTCTCAAATGAAGTTTGCAGCAATTATATCAGTCCTGCAATTTTTCACTTGTCACATTCTTCGTCTGACCCTTTTGACTTCGTAAACGCGATAAACAGGTAAAGCCCTCAGGGCATTTAGTTCTCTTAGAGCCTGATGGCTCAGTAGTCCTTAAGAACGCTGTTCACCAAAACTGTTTAAGAGATATAATTTCAAAATATGAAGGGTGGTTTGTAGAGTTTGACACCCTCCCCCTTAACCCCCCCCCCCCCCCCCTCGAGCCAAAAATGTTGTTAAGATCCCATATCATGATGGCTGAAGCCATTAACCTAACCTCGATATCCCAATCAATTATACTTATATTGACAACAGTAGAATCGTTTTCAATTAGATACAAGTGCTTTTCATTGAGAAAGATTTTCAAAAAATTTTAAAAGCTTATTTTTGCACGCTTTTGTTTTGCTCATGAATGGTGTTAAGTAACTTCTGAATTTGGGCATAAGGGAAGATGTTATTAACACAATCATGGAATCAATTTCTTAATATTAGAATTGAAATTTTAAGCGTACAAATTTTATTTGCATAGTGTTTTTAATCAGAGCGAGAAAAGATTCAAAATGTGAAAAATTTTGAAATCTGTTTTTCCTCAAAAAATGAAAAGTTTGAGATTGTCTCGTCAACAATCGATTCAATTGTCAAGAGCAAAATTTATTGAGCAGGATGAGCAAAAAAGGCAGGGTAGCATAAAGATGCTCCCTCGAATAAAATTGGAGGTTGGAACAGTAACAAATTGTGCTAACCCTACGCCCTTGTGTGGTGAAAAGATCGGCATTTAGTATAGGAATTCATTTTCATAAGTTCCCATTTTTGATGATAATTATACCAATATGATGATGGATTTTTTTTTGTATTCGAATAATGCATTTTTGTAATTCCCTTGAAATAGGAGCAAAATAAATGATAGTTATAGCTGGAATTGTGCAAAAATATGGGAAAAATTGGACTTTCTTAGACGTAATTTTGTTTATCGTACTACCGTAGCGCGACAATAGATTTTTTGCCAAAATTGGTCTTAGCTTTTGGACTACTGTTACATCTTGTTTTTCTTTGGAGAAAAGTAAAACGGTGTTCCTTTAGCCTGTCAAATAATTAGGACTAGTTGTTATTGTTATCAGGTGGCTCTCACATTCAAGAATTGGTAGAAAACACATCGCTCTATTTATTCGGGGCTAAGATAAGTGGCACACTATTTTTTACTCCATAAATATCTTTTCAAAATATGTTTCCATTGATAGAAAAAAATTAGACTTTCTCAGCCGTCCCGTCATTTCGTTTCGATCGTACTACCATAGCGCGACAATAGAATTTTTGTCAGATTTTTGAATTTTGAAGATATCTGCGCCTTCAAAGTTGTTTGGCGCAGAATTTAAGAGTTTGGGTGGACTTCCTTCAACTTCTTTCGCTGCCCTTCAAAATAGACAACTTCCGACGTCCTAACGGCCTGCTTCTACGGACTTAATCTTTTGTAAATGTCAAAAATGGCGATGAATATTATTAGCATTTAATGGACAGTTTTACTGGCACAGATTGTTTAATGGAAACAAAAGTGAGGCAAGCTTTGAAACTGACTTACATAAAGTACATTACTGCCCACATTGAAAAATTTTAGTGGGCGCAAGCCCGTTTCTAACTTTCACGCGTGTATTTTTACCCTTTTGTTATCAACTAGTTGTTAAATTGTAGAGATGTATTTTACGCAAGTTGATAACTTTTGTAGCGTAGCAATTTCAGTTTTGTGGGTCAAAGCTTTCGTAATAGACAAAGTTAATGAAATAGATAAAAGTACATGTTGGCTCGATGTCAAAATATCCGTTCAAAAAGTCATGCATCAGGGCATGTATTCAATCAACCTTTGTTCATGCGAGCTTAAGGCAAGCTGAAAATGATAATTGTGTGGAATTAAATAGTACCAGTGAATATAGATTAATATTTGGCTTTAGAAACGTGGAAATGATAAATATCTGAAGTCTTTTCATGCAGAGGTAACAAGAAAGGCATTTTATCCGAGGCAAGATGATGATACATTTGCTAAAGTATGTCTATGTCTACACCCCTGACAGGTAGGGATACCCGCCAGAAGTTCCCAAAACAACTTGACTTGATAGTCTCACTGATTTTTTTTGGGAAACATTTAATTTCTCTTTAATCTACAGAAATAACTGAGTTTTGTGTCCTGTGATTTACAAGTACGATCTTAACTGTCCGATAATTGTGTTTATTATTTCGACTGTCGAATCAAACTGTCCAATCATTTAGGTCGGAAATGATTTCTGCCACAAAAAAAAACTTATTTTTTCAAGTTCATTGGACCGTTGATTTTTGGTACTTGTTGTAAATGAATTCTTTTCGCCGAATGGTCTGATGAAATACATTAATGACTCGGTTCGGCGAAAGACAGGTCTAAAATATGCTTGTTTCGAAAAAAAACTCTAAGGTGATATCGTGTGCTTAGATTTATTATCACTATTGGCGTTGTTATCAATTTTGAACTCAAATGTTTACTTTTGGCTTGTTGGTATTTTTATTTTTGCCGTTTTTGGATGGGTGGTTTGTGGTTTGAAGTTGTGCTCGAAGTTGAGGTTAATGTGCAAGTAATTTTCCAAATCGCAGAACTGTGCATCAAAGAAGGTTTCTTTCGTAGATGATGTGAAGGCAATGTTTCGCTGAGGCCATGGAGGTTTTATCTTGTTCAAGATGAACTATATTTAATTAGCCTCAAAGAGATGATGTTATCTATACCCTCGATGTTTCCATTGATTTTCTTCAAATTTTTTGAGAACAGCAAATATATATGCTACGATTGCTTTTTTCTTCAATCAAATTTTCACTTTTTGTTTACGCACCGTAGAGAAAAGAAGGACATCATTTGGTAGCTCTGGTGGTCTAGTTTTGAAAATAATTGCTGAGGAAAATTGAAACAAAGTGCAGTTAGATCTAGGAAAAATTTGAATTTCGTTTAAAAATAGTTTCCTAGCTCAATTTTTTTGTGTTCAATGTTCAGAGGCATTCGGATCCTAGAATATCTTACGGATTTCTTCAACTGAGTTTGGTTAATTTTCCAGCACGGAGAGTTAAGCTATTATGATAGTTTGACCAAAGTAAAATTGTTCTCAAAAGGGTTACAGGCCTGGCCAAGCAAGAAAGAATAAACGAGCGGGGACATAATACTCATTCAAATTTAATAGCGTAGCACAAGTTAGTTGAATTCTTTGAATATTAGGCTTCCAAGTAAGAGATGCGGGTTTTACGACAGCGTTTTTGAAATCAAGTACATCTCCTTGGACTTCTTAAGCGATTGAAGGTGTAATATAACCAAATCTTGATTTTGTCTAATCATGTTTTAATTTTTCAATTTGAAACGTAAATCCACATACATACACCCAAAATAGAAACAGCCTTTTTATCTCGCCCTGTTGTGTAACAATCAAGTCAGAAGTGAATCTTGAAAAAACGTTGACTTTTGTCTTATCGCAGCCAAAACGAGTTGGTATTTCCCGCAACTTAAAACAGATACAAAAACTTGGCAAACTTGAATGTCTAGAACTATGTAATTGAATCCTTATCTTTATTCTCTTAGACGCCCTTGCCCAGACCCCATAAAAAGAAAAAAAATGAGAGATATTTGAACTTTCCAGACAATTGTTGAATTTTAACGGCTGTGTTAATTTTAAACCGCGAAAAGTGGTGTGTTGGCAAGCTTTTTGTTTTTCATCACTCAATTTACGAGTCATATTTGCACCTGACGTTTTTGTTTACATTTTTATCGTAGCTTAATCGGAAATCCGGAAACCCTTTCAGTTATTTGGATAAACTATTGGTTTGTGTTGACGTTATTTCGATACTCTTGTTGTGATTATTTTTTATCGTTGTTGATTATGTGTTGATATTCCACGTATCATTACTTAACAAGAGACTTCAAGAAGTCGGGGCTAAAAGTGCCGACAACATTGCCGTCTTTGTTGACAAGGGTGTCAAGTGTAGTTTGATTTTTGTACAATGTATATTGATGACAATTTGCAAGTATGGCAATGTCAACTTTTAACCGTAACCCTGACGTTGGCGAATTTGTACAGGTCAAAGTGAGAGAACATCCATGTAACCCAAACCTCGTTATTTTTTAGATTTATAAAAAATTATATAATTAAAAAAAATTTAATGTCTAAAATTTAACATTGATAAAAAATTTGGATCAATATTTAAAATACTATATTCTTGTAATTGTATGCATATATGGATCATTCTTTCAACATCATTCCTCAGTTTTGTTTTGTTCAACTTAAATTTTTTAGAAGGAAATTTTTTATCTGTTTACCTATAAAAATTATCAATAGTCGGAAATCAATTTTTGACAGCAAAAAAGGCATTTAATGGTATTCATGTAACTTACCGAACTTTATTCATAACCAAGTAGCTCTGAGAACCTAAGAGTTGGAGATTCAATGTTATCTGACCGAACAGAATGCAAGTAAAATGAAATTTCTAGTTCTGCGGCCATTTAATTGTGTCAGTCTTTTTGTGTGTGCTATCTGACATTGACTCCAATCTTCTTTCTATTTATAAATCGGCGTCTGAAACAGAAAACATTTCAAATTTTGGCACCTGTGTTTTTTTCTCGCGTACTTTCACCGGATCTCACTCTTGGTGGAAATAGCCGAAGAACAAAAATAGTCAAAGCAGAGAAGTAAGTGACCCAAAGAGGTCATGCAATTTTTTTTTAGTTTTTCATCTTTCTGTAGATGATTTTTTTTCAACTAAAATTTGAAATAAATTAATTGTTCAGTGTGTTAGTTCTTTGGTTTGTTCCAATGATGGGTTCTTTTGTTAATATTAATTTCTTTGGATTTCGGTTGTTTACTATGCTCTACAGAAGTCACAAATTTTTCAGAGTTCAATCAAATTTTATACGCATTGTAGTGAATAATGTTGATGGCGAAAGAGCAAAATCAGAAGAGGTGGGATAAATTGATAAACCAAATCATAACATGGAGCAAGCTAAATGATACTAATTTTTTATTTTATAGTTTTCAAATTAGAAGTTGGGACTTCTTTGGGAAGAAAATTGTATGTGAATGTGTGTGTATGTGTGCGTGTTGTTTGGGCGTTTTTGTGTCAGTTTGTGTATCTCTGTGTGTATCTATGTGTTTGCTTTTGTGTGTCTGTGTTTGAGTGCGTGTGTGTGTGTGTGTGTGAGCGCGTGTGTGTGCCCTTGCGTGCGTGTGCTTGTGTGAGTGAGAGAGAGAGAGAGAGTGAATGAGTTTGCTGGCGTGTGAGCGAATGTGAGTAAAGGAGAAACTTTCTATTATCAATTATCTTTTATGTTAGGTAGCCTTTGAGCAAGCAGTCTTCTAAAGCTTCATCAAGATCTTGACCAAATTTTATTCCTAAAGTTTCTTCAAAATTGTTTCCTAGCTCAATTTTTTTGTGTTCAATGTTCAGAGGCATTCGGATCCTAGAATATCTTACGGATTTATTCAACTGAGTTTGGTTAATTTTCCAGAACGGAGAGTTAAGCTAGGAAACAATTTTCATTTCTCGCTAGCGTTTTGTTCACATGCGGCATTTTGACATTGATTTTCAGTTTTTTCTTATTTTTTTGATCTGATTTTTTTTAAAAATGGTTTTTGCAATTCCTTCATAGTCCATTCTAGGTCTAGTTTTTCTGTTTAGTCAATGAAGTTTCTTTGAATTGTACGTCAGGACTTATCCTGCTATGTTTTTTTTAAGATCTGTTCACACATTTTCATGATTTTTGAAGTCAAATTGGAGTAGTGATTTTGGTCACGCCGAAACAGGAAATGGAGCAAAAAAGCGAGTGGTTTTGCGGCGTGAACTTTTTTCGCTCTAATTTTAAAGTAGAGTGTGAAAACGGTGTTTGAACAAAAATTCGGTTTCTCGGTAGTGGTTTTTTGTTCATATGCGGTTTTTTGTTCATTTCACTCTTGTTTTTACTGTTTTTTCGATTTTTTGGATCGGATTTTTTCTAGATGGTTTTCCCAATCCATTCACAGCACATTCTAGGCCTAGTTTTTTGTTTGAAATAAATGTTCATTGTTTTTTGTTCACATGCGGTCTTTTGACTTTCATCTTCTGTTCTTTTTTTATTTTTTTGATCTGATTTTTTAAAATAGTTTTTTCAATTCACTCATAGTCAATTCTAGGTCTAGTTTTTTGTTTAGTCAATGAAAATTCTGTGAATTGTACGTCAGGACTTGCCCTGCTATGTTTTTTATTTTTGTAAGATGTTTTCACACCTGTTTTCATGACTTTGAGCTTTCAAAACGGGATAAACAGGTATGCTCAGCGGGCATCAAGTTTCATTAGAGGCCCCTGTTTAGTAGTCTCTCAAGTACACAGAGTGGTGAAGCTACTGGGAAGGCCGTAATTCAAGGTTGAAAGGTCATTTTTGGGAGTTTTTGAGCCTAAAATAATTAATTTTTTAGCACTTTTTCGTCATTTTTTGGATTTTTTGTTAGACCACTCTGAAATTGAGGTTTATTAAAGTTGATAAAGGTCCTTTGCAAGACGTAATTGCTTTTTTACGGCCACTTTAAGCGCTATATCTGTTGCTACTCCAAACATAAACCCGGTAATTTATACTAATTTTTTCAAATTGTTTGAAAATTTTTGTCATTTTTTGAGTTGTTTTAGATTTTGGTGTCAAAAAAGCTCCTCTGGGGTTTTTTAATAGGTTATTGCATGGTTTCTATTGGTAATGAAGTGGTTTTAAACATTTTAACTTCATAAATTTTACCAATTTTTTAAATCAAAATTGTGTTTTAAAAAGTTTTCTGACATTTATTGTCCTTTTTCTAATTTTCCAGCCCCTGGGGGCAAGAAGCCTCATCTAGGGTTTGCTAACAGTTTACTGAAAATATTTTTTGACCATGGAATGGTATTCAACATTTCTAATATCTTTTACCAATTTTTTGATAAAGTTGCAATTTTTTTCTTTTAGAAATTTTTATTCATTGGCCAGGGAACCTGCTATAGGGTTTGCTAGTATGTTACTACATAGTTTCTAGGGGCAATAAAATTGTTTCCAATTTTTTAATTTTGCAATTGTAGGGAATTTTTTAAATAAAGCTTGCTTTAATATTTTCCATTGATTTCAAATTTTTCAATTTTTTTGTCATTCTCGGAGTTTAACTCTTTACTGGCCAACGAAACTTTTTAAATGTTGTAGACGGTTTACAAAACAGAACTCCAGAGTCAAATAATTTTTTTCACTTTTTATAGCCGTATTTTTGGAAATTTTCTTTAAATTTTCTCTTCTCACTTTCTTGATGCATTTGTCATATTTGTCCAGTTTATCTAATTTTAGTGGCAGATTCATCTCCTTCAAGGCTTTTGCGTGAGTTAATGAGTATTTTGAAATAATTCATATATGGCCTTCAAGTTAAAAGCTTCAAGGGTTTTAGCAATGATCGTTTTTTTGGTTAGTTTGTTTGATTCTTTTAGTTTCTCAACCTTTGAGATTTTTTTGTTGGCTGGGATTGTTCAATTGATCTGCTGGTCAGGTTCATTAGGTCTGTATTTCATTCAATTACTTGGATTGTATTTCTGGACTTGTACTGCTATGTTTTTTTTACTTCGTCGAACTTTTTTTTCGCTTTACCCATTTCGCCGCTTTTTCGACATTTTGCGTGAAATCTTTTTGACTTCTCTAGGCTAGTTTCACTCTTCTGTAATTCTGCTCAAAGTCATTTTAAACAGCAGCTGCTCAGCAAAGCAATTCAAAATGAAGACAGTCAGTATAAAAAAAAAATCAAAGTCAGAAATAGAAACGGGATAAACCCATAAAGCCCATTTTTAGATGCCGGTATTTTAACTTTGTTATCATAAGTTTTAGTTACTATCTATAAAGCTTATTGGTATTAATACTAGACACTGTAGCCTCTCAGTGAGAGACAGGAGTATGTTCATTTACGAAATGACATCAAAATAAATCGCACTTAAAAATGTTATACAAAAATCAATTTTTGTTGATATTTTCTTTTCTTTCAATCCCAGTAGAGTTATGGGAATCAACGGGGGCTTTTTTCCGGCAATCTGCCGGGTATGTTTGATAATTTTTGTTTAAAAAAATTGTAGAGCATTAAAAAATTGCAGCGACCTGTTTGTTCTCGGTTTGTGAGAAAAATGAAACTTAAGCTTCGGAAATTTTCTTATTCGGAAAATTTCTCTGGTTTTTTTCTACTGAGAAATTCCAACTGAGAAATTTCTCTCCTGAGCAAATTTTTTTGTTCCAAACAACGCTTCCTTCTCAGCTATTCATATGCCAGCTTTATTTGATTTCGTCCAGAAAAAGCTGGTTGCTTTCAGAGGAACATCCCTCTGAAAGCGCACTGCTGGAGTTCTGGGGTTCGAAACCCTGTTAGTCGGAAAATTTTGAACCCACAAAAAAATTGTCTATGCTACACCGACCTCTGAATCATATGGCGCCGGTTGTTGTTCGAGAACAATTTTCCCGACATTAGTTGTTGGGTTTTGTTAATAGTCGAGCGAGTTTCTTTTATGGCGAGACTTTACTGCTTTTAGTTTTACGTGGCAGGGTTCCAGTGCTTAATAGCGTGATGTAAATAATTAATAACTTATTGATTTTTTAAGTTTTTTGTTTCTGTTTACCTTTCCTTTGTCGAAAATTTCTGTTAACTCATAGATGATATCTGCAGGTTGCGGTGGTTGAGGTCTATGTTAAAGACGAGTGGTTGCAATTTCTTAGCTGATTTTCATAGCAATTTCTTAGCCGAGATTCTGAGCTCCACGTCAAATTTATCTTTAATTTGTTAATTCTTGGTGAACTTTATTTTGGTATGTCAGAAAAAGACTTTTGTTCGAAATGTGTTGTTAAAAGCCGCCGCCAGGATTTCAAATGCTTTTGTTTAGCCGCTCTCCTTTTTAAATTTCGTTTTAATCTTTGATCGCGTTTTTGGTTTGCACATTTTAATAGCCGCGAAGCGATAGCTGAGGCTATTATTGGCCTTCTCTTGGTTTTTTACAATTCAAAGAATTTGAATTGTATTGGGGCGCTGTCTTTTTAAGATCCGTTCGTGTGAACGGATCTTAATGATTTTCATGATTTTTGAAGTCAAATTGGAGTAGTGATTTTGGTCACGCCGAAACAGGAAGTGGAACGAAAAAGCGATTGGTTTTGCGGTGTGAATTTTTTTTCGCTTCAAATTTAAAGTAGAGTGAGAAAACGGTGTTTGAACAAAAATTCGCTTTCTCGCTATTGGTTTTTTGTTCACATGCGGCAATTTGATTTTGATTTTTACTCTTTTTTCGTTTTTTTTTGGATCGGGTTTTTTCTAAATGGTTTTTCCAATCCATTCATAGTCCGTTTTAGGTCTAGTTTTCTGTTTAGTTAATGAAAATTCTTTGAATTGTACGTCAGGACTTGTCCTGCTATGTTTTTTATTTCGTCATCATGATTTTTGTTACGACCATATGACTTTACAACCACTTCAAATCTGCGTTTAGTTCATTCGTTCATACAGTCTCGACTGATTTGCGTGCGTGACGTCATTTTTGGTCACACGTGACTTACCTCACTCTTAAAAATCACTTCCTCACTCTAAAATTGACTTTTCTTTGCTTTAACTCAAAGAGATAAGGTCAAATGAGTGCTTGCCACTCTAATTGAAGGTTATTTAAGAGCAGCAAATAGAAACAGCAATAAATTATATAGATTTTTAATCAAAATTCAACATCTCAGCTCTTAATGAAAAGAATAAGTTTCTTTTTTGGTCTGTCTTTTTACCGTCTTTTTGAGACTACAGATCTATGAAGCTGTTGCGGCTACTCTCTGATAATTTGCCAGCTATGTTTTTTTTATTTTTCTAGTTATTTTTTGTAAGAGTAATTTGTCATTATTAGCAGCACAATTGTGTTTCTGAGGATGTTAGTTGCGACAACTTTGGCACTTTTGTAAGTTCGCCAAATTTCTGATCTTGTCATTTTTGCTTTTATTTGCCTCTTTTGTCCAACCGGCTTTCTGCTAATCTGAAAGTTAGTTGTTTTTTGGATTTAGTGAGGCAGAATTGATCTTGAAGACACAAGTACGGTGAAATTATTAAGATTTTTTTTAGTCATGTTAGTAAATTCTTTAAATTTTCAAATTTCTGTCCTTTTAAGTTTTCTGAGCTCAATTCATCAATTAAAACGTTATTTGAGCTTGGTGCTGCACTCATGCTTCGATTTTATATTTTCGTTTTGAGGACATTGATACGAAGAACCTAGCGAATACGAACTTACGTTTTTTTGTTGCTAATTTCCAACTTTTTCGTCTGCATCTGCTTCCCTATTACGTCAAGCAATTTTTTTCATTCCATTATTTTGATAAATGCCTGTACATTTTCGATAATTGGTATTCAACACTTTGATCCTAAATTAATCGACAAATTAAATGCTCTTCTTGTTTTTTTCAATATGTGAAATTATGTTAACTGTTTGGCTCGTAATGTCCAATTGGTCTGCTTGTCAAGGTCGAGGAGAATTTAGTTTCTCATTCGTGTCTTTGAATTGTATATTTGATTTTTGTTTTTTTTTCTTTTTTACATAAGTCACCACTTCTGCGTTTCACTTTTCGCATTGCCTCAACCGATGTTTGCACTGAATGGAACCTAGAATTCAAGCTGCAGATTTACGCAAATACCGTCGAGGTCAAGAAGCGAAATAAAAAAAAAACGAGACAAACAAATAAAGATCGGGCACTAAGACTTAATGAATTGAGTTAGAAATTTTTTTCGTAGTTTAATGTTAACTCGTGTTAATCGTTAGCTTATTGTCCTTCAATACAGAAGCTAAAATCACCATATTTGTTTAATCTTATGGTACTACGGACCGAAAAGGAACATTTTTTGACCGTCAGAAGAAATTAGCCATCTTCATTTTTTCTCTAATGTTTTTAATCCTAATGTCGGTCCGCGGCCGCGATTCTGGCAGTTTGCCGTCTATGTTGTTAATAGCTGTAATAGAGAGCTATTTTTGGCGCTCTCGTGCTTTCCTTTCTCAAAATTTCTGTTACGACCATATGACGTCACGATCTTTTCAAATTTGCTTTTGGTTCATTTATTAATGTAAATTCACTGAATTGCTTGTGTGACGTCATTTTAACTTTTATTTGAACTGTTTTTGCAATCCAAAGAATTGGGTTTGTTTGGTGCTCTGTATTTTTTGTATGATGTTTCCACATCTTTTTCCATGACTTTTATCTGTCAAAACGGGATAGAAAAGGTAACGATCCGCGGGCATTAAGTTTCCATAGAGGCCCATAGCTGGTGGTAGTAGTCCTTCAAGTCCTTAGAGTGCTGCAGCTGCTAGGAGAACTTTACTACAAGGTTAAAATGTCGTTTTTAGAAGTTTTGTGGCCAAAATGGTGCTATTTTTAACTTTTTTCGTTGTTTTTCGGTTCTTTTTGTTTCGTCAGTCGAATCTCGTTGTTTTCTAAAGTTCATAAATTCACTTGACATAATTATTTTCAATGACCTTTTTAAGGGCTATGTGTTTTGGTACTGACATTTTTGTTGGTACACTCAAAATGATATCAATTTTTGCTATTTTTCAAGTTTTTGTTAAAAAGTTTTGTCATGTTGCCTCAGGAGCCCAGGAACCTCCTCTTTGGTTTGATAATGGATTACTGCATAGTTTTTGGAAGCACTGCAGATGTTTTTGACTTTTGATTATTAAAATTCCTGCAATTTATTTTAATAAGATTTGCAATTTAAACTTTTTAAATTTTTTGTCATTTTTTGAGTTTGTGTGACGTCCGTCATGTGGGGTTTGATAATAGGTAGGGTTTGATGGTAGGGTTTAACTCCTGTAGAGTTCGGTAGTAGGTTACTGTATAGTTTCTAGTGGCACTGGAACGGCTTTCGACATCTTTATGGCACGAATTCTGAAAATTTTCGTATTTTGTTCTTCGTGCTCAGTGGCAGGATAACCTCCTCTAGGGTTTGGTAGTATTTTACTGAATATTTCCTAGGGGCATTTTAAATGTTTTCAACTCTCTAATATCATGAATTTTTGCAATTTTTTGATAAAATTTGAAATTTTTTCAAATTTACTGAAAATTATTGCCATGTTCCTAGTTTATCGATTTTATGAGCAAATGAAACATTTCAAGGCTGAAAATTGGGTGACTGCATGGCCTCTGGAGACAATAAATTGGCTCTGAAAAACTAATATCACAAGTTTTTGCACCATTTCAATGAAATTTGTCAAATTTTTTGAAAATTGTTTTCTGAAGTTTATTGATCTCTATAGGCCAATGAAACTTTTAAGGTCTTGCAGATAGGTTACTGGACAGATCATTCAAGAGACAAAAAAGTGGTTTTGAACCTTTTAATATTGCGATTTTCTGAAAGGTATTGCAGCTGTCTTCCGACAAGCTACCAACTTTTTATCATTGTTTTCTATCATTAATATTGAAGATTTAAATTTATTAGATTCTGAATGAGAATTTTTTGTTCTGTTTTTTTTTCTATGTGTCAATTTTATACGTTTGGAGGTTGGCTAATCCTCCAATCTCATGTTCACGTGTTTGATTGCTGTTCTTAAATTTTGCAGTGTCTCGGTTTTTTGTCTGTAATTAACACATCCTTCCGATACTACGCAGATGAGATTCTTTAAACGTAACTTCATTTGGTATGAATTTTTAGGCCACGTTTATGACAAGTTTAATTGGCTTTTGCCTCTGAAAAAGTGAATTGTGAACTACTTAATTTAGTTTTCACTGAGAAGTTTCAACGCTAATCGAAATTCAATAGTGGTTGTCTGATATCATAGGGCTCTGTTAATTGAAAACTGGTGCTTGAAATCTGATTTGAAAGTAGGGTTAGAATTGAAACTGAAATATACATTTTTTGAACAGTAGGTCTTTTTGTGTCAGTAGTTTACTTTAAATTGGGGTCTCAGCTGTCTATTTCGTGGGTAATAGGCCATCTGCCGGAATTTTTCACGGTTTTTCTTAAGTGAAGGTTTTCGAGTCGCTTATTATAGTTAGTAAAGTGAATTTCATTGAGCAAATCATTCGTAAACAGTAAATTGCAGATCCTTTAAGAGATCATCTATCTAAAGCTGAGATGTTTTAAGTCAAGGTTGTAAAATGTTGTGGATTTTTTTAACGTGTCAGAAAGTAGTAGTTTGTTATAATTAAAAGATTTGCCTTGAATTAAATTCGCTTACAGATTTCTATTGAGTTCCTTGTTGGCGCAAGTATATATTTAATACATCGATACTGTTTTTGTTTCAAACCTTCATGGAATGAGGCTGGCAACTTTATGCTAGCCGGATTTTTTTTTGAAGTCATTTTTTGGGAATTAAATCAATTGTTTCAAAGAGACGTTTTCAATATTTAGTTATTTTATGTAAGAGTTATGCAGACTTAACGTATAAAAGGTTGAATAATTATATTTAATAATTGCTCCCAAACAAAGTTTGTAGCAATTATATTAGTCCTCTCGGTCTTTTTTATGCGATTTTTCGCTTGACCGATTTTTCGTTGACTTTTCGTCCTCAAAAACGGGATAAACAGGTAGCGCCCAGCGGGCATTAAGTGCTCTTAGAGCCTCTCAGCTCTGTTTCAAGCTCAAAATGCTTTGAAGACTTATGGTGGGAAGGGGGGTTCTTAGAGACGAAGTCACCCCCACTGTTGACTCCCCCACTATTGCCCCCGTGTACAATATTCACGTCTTTCCTGACTCAAGGGCCAGAAAACGTCCTTAAGGGTTTGATAAAATACTGAAAAATTTTTTTTTGCCATGGAATTGCTTTCAATTTGTTAATATGACAAATTTTAACAATATTTTTTGATAAAACTTGCATTTTTCTCAAGTTTTTGAAATGTTAAGTCTGTTTTTAGTTATCCCCAGCCTCAAGAGGGACATAACCTCCTCTGGGGTTTGATTATAGGTTACTGCATAGCTTCTAGATGTAATGGAATGTTTTGCAAGTTTTAAATATGAGCAATTTTTTAAAGTTTTTTTCAATCTGTTTAAATTTTTTATCATGTTTTCCGGCACCAGGTTGCTAGGTTACTTTCTCCAAGGTGTAATGATAAGCTGTTGCATAATTTCTAGAGTTAATGGAATGGGTATCAGTATTTTAATGAATCCAGCTTCATTTTTTTGATAAAATTTTCTTTTCAAATTTTTGGAAAATCATGTTCCAAGTTTATGGATCTTTATGAGACAGTGCAACTATTTAAAGCCTGAAATAGAAATACTGGATAGTCTCTTGAGACAATGAAATGGTTCTGCAGATTTTGATGTCTTGAATTTTAGCAAGATTTTGATAAAATTTTTGATTGTTTTTGAATATTTTTTGTCCTTTTCTGAGTTTAACAGTCATAACTGGCCAGCGAAGCTTGTCAAGTCTTGCAGATGGGTTACTTGACATAACTCAAAAGACAAAAAATGGTTTGCAACATTTTCACTGCGAATTCTGAAAGCTTTTTTAAATTTTACAATATTTTGCAAATCTTCAAAATATCGGTTTTATAATTGGTTTATTTATTAACAAGGCTAGAATTCTAAAGGTTGCAGAGTCGAATCAAGCCAACGCTAGCCTCACTAAACCGTGGCTAGCTACTGACGAAGCCAACCGCTCGACGGTCGTTTGTAAGCAATACGCCCGACTTTTGTCGGTTATGTTTAATAGCTTTGATAGCGAGCTATTATTTGCTTTCTCTTGTTTTTTCTTACTATATAAAGGATTTAGATTGTATAAGTGCGCTGTCTTTTCTATTTGTTCTCGAATGAACTCTATCGCAATTATGGTAAGCATGTGTGTGTCTTTTGTGCGCAAAATTGTCGCTTGATCGTATTGTTTAAAACATTATTTCGTTTTCACTTTTCGAGTAAATTTTTCACGCTTGAATTCCTGATTTTTGTGTGACCTAGATTACTCAGATTCAGAAATTAAGTCAGTTGCTAAGAGAAAATCGATCGTATGATAGTATAACCCTAGAGCATTATTGAGGTAATTTTTCAGTCTGGCACGCCGGAATTTTTGCACCCATGAACAACTATCTAGGCTGCAACCCCTTCTGACTTAAATTGCCAGGCCTGTCCCTGGAGAGCTATTTGTCTGCCAGTTTGTTTTTAAGATCTACTCACTCTTTTTTCGACTGTTTTAACATAACATTGTTTCGGTTTTTTCAAGAGATTTTATTTCACAAGCGACAATTTGACATTATTTTGTTGTTTCTACTTTCTTTAGCTAAGGGTTTCAAACGGTCATGCAGGTTTTCTAGTAATGCTTAGTTGTGTTTTTGAATCTGACTAAATACAGTGAATAGTTTTTATGACTTAGACCACTTTTGTTTCAACCAAATATCAGTAATTTTTGTTTTTACCGTTTTTTAATGTTTTTCTATTTCTAAGTATTATTAATGACTGGTCTCAATGATTCTATCTCTCTCTCAGGAGGCGTAGTATGAGCTATCTAAGATTTTCAATTAATATCTGAAAGTTTAATCTATTTTTTATCAAAGCCAGTTTTCCAAAATACCGATGTTTTTTTAAGTCTTGCCTTGGTGGGTGGTGAGGCTTACAAAAATTCTGTTATTGAATTGAGTTTATAGCAGGGTTTTTAATGATTTTTGCATTGTTTTCTTCAACAAATAACAATTTTTGAGGCTCTCCCGTTCTTGGTGCTTTTCTCCTGCTGTCATTTTTGAGACTTTTCATCTTGAGGCTTCTTTTTTAGCTATCGCTTTCATCAACTTGGTTACCTTTTATTTTTAAAACATTTTGGGTAATTTTTGCGTTTCGCCTCTATTTTTATCTGTTGTGCATTTTCCACCTAACCGAACTGTTAATGATTGTTCTATCATCTCTAAAGTATTTCGTTTTTCTGACTTTGGCGGCACTAAAATGTCAAATTTCTGATTTTTGCCAATTTTTGTATCGTCTGCTACTGAATTCTACAAGTTTGTGGTTTTGTCTACTAATTACGCTCATTTTCAATATTATATAGATGTTGTTTTTGTTGATTTTTTAATATCTGTAGCTTTTGGAAACAATTTTGTCAATTTGTTTTAAGATTTTTTTGTTGAATTTTAAGTTTAGAGGATCATGTCCTTTTTGGCTGCAATGTTTTGTTGAGCCTGGAAAACAAATGGTTGTCAGGTCTTTATTTAAAGCCATTCTTCGGATTGTAATTTAGGACTCGTCTTCTTGTTTTTTTTCAGTCGTCAATATTTTTCATGCGAACATATTACGTCACGATCACTTAGATCTGCTTTTTGCTTCTTCGATAATTTAATTTCAACTGAATTGCGTGCATGACCTGATTTTCCACTCTTAGTGGGGCCGTTAGTGGGGGATTGTTTGGTTACACTTCACCTACCTCGACTTACATAGAAGTTTTTGGCCTGTGGTTTGAGCATTTTTTGAGAAAAGACCGCAGATCTCTTTTTCTAGAAATCTTCCAGCTATGTTTAGATCTCAACTATAAAATGTGAAATGAGTTTGATAAATAGCACTGAATATCTGATTCACTGATTGACGTGTTTGAAGTTGAGACGGGTGACCCACTTTGAAAAAGTGTTCAAAAAATTCTTTAAAGTGGCTCATCTGGACGTTTTATTTGTTTTGTGACGTGTTCATGCTGAACATACTACGTATACTTTGTCGCAATTTTTTTATATTGCTGTACTGTTAATCTTTTCTTCTTAAGTTATTAATGAATTTCATTTAAGAGCATTTTTAAAATCTGAGCTCTATCTAGGAACAGTGTAATCTTTTGAACTTCAGTTTCACTCTTTTACTCTTGGAAATTTACACTTCAATTTCAACTTACTCATGCAAAAAATATTCTCTGAGTTTTTTCCAAATCATCTGAGAAACGAATGTTTGCAATTATTTGACTTTTCGGGGAGGTTACGGTTCAATCAAAATTATGCCAAACTTTTGCAAGTTTTCTAGCCTATACCAGTATGCAGAAGAATGAATATGCACCTTTTTTAATTGTTTAGGCTAGGCTGCTCTAATTTCATTAATCCACTCTGGACCACGAATTTGTCGAAAATTTATTCTCAAGCTTCGTAAGATGTCTTTCAAGCACGTTCTTTGAGATGGCAAATCATTTCAGAGGGCATTTTAACTCTATGATTCTGTAAACAACCTATGCAACTTGAACTTCTTTGCTAACTTTGACTCCGCTGGTGTTTGCTTTTTTGCAGAACAGCCTAAACCTGAATTAATCAATAATTCCGGTTGACTTTTTTGATGGTAGCTGTGGATTAAAAATAATGTGTTAAATCTAAACGCCGGCCGCTCATGCAGACTACTATAAGTTATTAACAACTAAAAAGTAATCGTAAATTAAGTTGATTCGATCATTTTTGTATTTGCTTATTTTTCTCTTAATTTTCATCTTTTGAGCAGAAACTATGTCAAGTCAGTCAGATTAACTAGTTCTTAAGACTTTTCCAGTGGTCAAAACTGAAAATTTATCATTTGGTATCATAAGACAGCTTTTTCTATTTTTTTTTTTTGAAATTTTTATCAGATTGCTTTAGAATTACCAAAATGGGTGATACTTTTTTTCTCCAAAGCTAAGTGTAAGTTCAATAATTTTAGATTCTGTTTTGTTCTTAATTGACGTAAATTTTGACGTCGTGAAAACATAAGTCATGGGACTCGCAAAAATTATTATTTTTAAGAAAATGAAACGATTATTTGGAAAGCAATCTCTCTTTGACAGGATTAGATATAATATATGTGATAGATTGGTAAAATCGGTACATATGCACAGTACTGATTTTTGTTGCTAGTCTTCCGTTTTTTGAATTAGTGTTTACATGGTGATGCAGGTGTTTCAGAATGCTCAATTTTACCTATTATCAAATTTTGATTGAGATTATATTGATTGTTATGTTTAAAAATTTTGATTTTTGTATCGTCTGCTACTGAATTCTACAAGTTTGTTGTTTTGTGTACTCAGTCTGATGACGTTTATGTTCAATATTTATAAAACTTTATTTTTTGTTGATTTTTAAAATCTGCACCTTTTGGAAACAATTTTGTCAATTTGTTTTGAGATTTTTTCTTGAATTTTAAGTTTAAAGCATCATGTCTTTTTGGCTGCAATGTTTTGTTAAGTCTGGAAAACAAATGGTTGTATGGTCTTTAATTAAATCTATTGCTCGGATTCTAATTTAGGACTTGTCCTGCTGTTTTTTCAGTCGTCAAGATTTTTCATATGATCATATGACGTCACGATCACTTCAGATCTGTTTAGTTTAGGCTGCTCTATTTACATTAATCCACGCTGAACCTCGAATTTTTCAAAAGTTTATTCTCAAGTTTCGAAAGATATCTTCCACGTTAATTTTGACGTAAGAAAGTTCTTGACATTAATTTTGACGTCGTGAAAGCTGCTTGTAAGTGCATCTAAAATCTAGAAAACAAAAACCATGGGATTCGCAAAAAAATTTTTATCATTATAGAGAAAATGCAACGATTATAGAGACAGCAAGCTGTCGTTGACAGGATTAGATACTTATTGGTTGAACCGCTCATCAAATAGGAGAAAAACTGTTTTCAAGTGAACAGCTGTAGATTTGCATCTATAGCAATTAGATTTTTTTGTTTTCAAAATTTGTTAAATGACTTATATATGATGGGTTGGTAAAATCGATGAATATAAACAATACTGATTTCTGTTGCTAGTCTTTCAATTCTGAAATTAGTGTTCGATTGGTGATGCGGGTGTTTCAGAAGGTTCAATTTAACATATTGCCATATTTTGATTGAGATTATTTTGTGAGTTTTATTTTTGAAAGTTTTACTCCAAACAATTTTTTGGATACAGTTTACCTACTATGAATCAATCAGAGACATCTGATCAAAGTCAGATTTTGGGTAGGCTATAGGCATGTTGATATAAAGAATTGATATTTAATTTGAAGTTCTAGTGTTCTGTATTCTCAAGTTTATCGGTACCAACGGTAGTTCTTGAAGGTCAAAAGTTTTTAAAAAGTGAAAAGGATGAAGAAGACAAATCAATGTGTTTTGATGATATTATAAACTGACAATCAGAAAGAGTGTTTAACAGTGGTAAGCATTGGTATTGATAAAACTGTATTTTTTGTTGATTTTTAAAATCTGCACCTTTTGGAAACATTTTTGTCAATTTGTTTTAAGATTTTTTCTTGAATTTTAATTTTAAAGCATCATGTCCTTTTTGGCTGCAATGTTTTGTTAAGTCTGGAAAACAAATGGTTGTAAGGTCTTTATTTAAATCGATTCCTCGGATTGTAATTTAAGACTTGACCTGCTGTTTTTTTCAGTCGTCAAGATTTTTCATATGACCATATGACGTCACGATCACTTCAGATCTGTTTAGTTTAGGCTTCTCTATTTACATTAATCCACGCTGAACCTCGAATTTTTCAAAAGTTTATTCTAACGTTTCGAAAGATGACTTCCAAGTTAATTTTGACGCAAAAAAAAGTTCTTGACGTTAATTTTGACGTCGTGAAAGCTGCTTGTAAGTGCATCTAAAATCTAGAAAACAAAAGCCATCGGATTAGCAAAAAAATATTATCTTTTTAAGGAAAATGCAACGATTATTCGGACAGCAAGCTGTCGTTGACAGGATTAGATACTTATTGGTTGCGCCGCTCATCAAATAGGAGAAAAACTGTTTTCAAGTGAACAGCTGTAGATTTGCATCTATGGCAATTAGATTTTTGTGTTTTCAAATTTTGTTAAATGACTTATATATGATGGATTGGTAAAATCGATGCATATACTCAATACTGATTTCTGTTGCTAGTCTTTCGATTCTTAAATTAGTGTTTGCTTGGTGTCTCAGAATGTTCAATTTAACCTATTACCAAATTTTGATTGAGATTAATTTGTGTGTTTTATTTTTGAAAGTTTTACTCAACAATTTTTTGGTTACAGTTTACTTACTATGAATCAATCAGGGACATCTGATGAAAGTCAGATTTTGGGTAGGCTATAGGCATGTTGATTTAAAGAATTGATATTTAATTTGAAGTTCTATTGTTCTGTATTCTCAAGTTTATCGGTACCAACGGTAGTTCTTGAAGGTCAAAAGTTTTTAAAAGTGAAAAGCATGAAGAAGACAAATCAATGTGTTTTGATGGTATTATAAACTGACTATCAGAAAGAGTGGTTAACAATGGTAAGCAATGGTATTGATAAAACTGTATTTTTTGTTGATTTTTAAAATCTGCACCTTTTGGAAACATTTTTGTCAATTTGTTTTAAGATTTTTTTCTTGAATTTTAAGTTTACAGCATCATGTCTTTTTGGCTGCAATGCTTTGTTAAGTCTGGAAAACAAATGGTTGTATGGTCTTTATTTAAATCGATTGCTCGGATTCTAATTTAGGACTTGTCCTGCTGTTTTTTCAGTCGTCAAGATTTTTCATATGATCATATGACGTCACGATCACTTCAGATCTGTTTAGTTTAGGCTGCTCTATTTACATTAATCCACGCTGAACCTCGAATTTTTCAAAATTTTATTCTCAAGTTTCGAAAGATATCTTCCAAGTTAATTTTGACGTAAAAAAAAGTTCTTGACGTTAATTTTGACGTCGTGAAAGCTGCTTGTAAGTGCATCTAAAATCTAGAAAACAAAAGCCATCGGATTCGCAAAAAAATATTATCTTTTTAAGGAAAATGCAACGATTATTCGGACAGCAAGCTGTCGTTGACAGGATTAGATACTTATTGGTTGCGCCGCTCATCAAATAGGAGAAAAACTGTTTTCAAGTGAACAGCTGTAGATTTGCATCTATGGCAATTAGATTTTTGTGTTTTCAAATTTTGTTAAATGACATATATGATGGATTGGTAAAATCGATGCATATACACAATACTGATTTCTGTTGCTAGTCTTTTGAATCTTAAATTAGTGTTTGCTTGGTGTTTCAGAATGTTCAATTTAACCTATTACCAGATTTTGATTGAGATTAATTTGCGTCAGTTTTATTTTCGAAAGTTTTACTCCAAACAATTTTTTGGTTAGTTTACCTACTATGAATCAATCAGGGACATCTGATGACAGTCAGATTTTGGGTAGGCTATAGGCATGTTGATTTAAAGAATTGATATTTAATTTGAAGTTCTATTGTTCTGTATTCTCAAGTTTATCGGTACCAACGGTAGTTCTTGAAGGTCAAAAGTTTTTAAAAATTAAAAGGATGAAGAAGACAAGTCAATGTGTTTTGATGATATTATAAACCGACAATCAGAAACAGTGGTTAACAATTGTAAGCAATGGTTAACAGTAGGTTAGCAGTTCTTTTGAGAAATTTAGTACTTCATTTTAAATCTCCGCTGTGTTCTTTCAGACTGTATTTAAGCATAACTTATTGGCTACATGAATTTCATTCGTTTTGTTGATTAAAAATGGGAAATTTTCGATTTTTCTAATATAAATGCCCGAAACATTTCAAATTTTGCTTATTTAGCAATTCTGAGAAATCTTTTAATTTGATATATTTTTCAGATTTCTTCATAATTTGTTGCATTCACTAGAATCTTCATCGCGTGCCATTGAATCTTTCAAACTGTTATATTTTAAATTTTGTCTAAATTTTGTCATTTTCAGGAAAAGCATTAATTAAATCTCATTGTTTTTTCATAAAACATGTGTACTGCCTAATTAGCCCAATATACGCGATCTATATTTGAAAGTTTTTAATAGCCGCGAAGCGATAGCTGAGGCTATTATTGGCCTTCTCTTGGGTTTTTTTTTATTTCGTCGTTTAGATTTTTGTTACGACCATGTGACGTCACAATCACTTCAAATCTGCATTTTGTTCATTCGTTCATGCAATTTCAATTGAATGGCGTGCGTGACGTCATTTTTCACTCTCAATTGAGCGAGGTTTTTTTTCATTCGCGTGATTAAGTTTTTGTTCACACGTGACTTACCTCACTCTCAAAAATGACTTCCTCATTGTGAAATTGACTTTTCTTCACTTTAATTCAAAGAGATAAGATCAAGCGAATGTGTTTCACTCTAAATGATAGTTATTGAGAGCAGCTAATTGAGGCAGCAATAACTTATACAGATTCTTAATCAAAATTTAGCATCTCAGCCTTTAATGAAAATAACAACTTTCATTTTTGGTATATCTGTTTTCTTTTTTGAGACTTCGGATCTACGAAGCTATTACGGCTGTTTTCTGGTTATGTTTATTATTGTCGTTAGAGTTATGAAGACATCATGTATTTCACGCTACTTCGAAAAAGCTAGTTTTCAAGCCCTTGTTCTTTGAGAACAAACGTTTTTCTAATTGACTTCAATGTTTACCGGCAGGATTTTACTCAAGATATTTTAAGACGGTGAAGTTGGAAAAAGTAAACGGTTTTAATGACAAAAGTTATCTCTCAAAATTTTAAATACTTGTAGTTGATTTTTATACATCTTGTAGTTGATGGAAAACCATATCCACATAAGTAATTATTCCAACATTTTTTCTAAATAAGGAAATATATATGACAGGCTGCCTTTTTTCTTCAGTCAATTTTTTCTAGTTTTGATTTTTATCAGTTTCTAGTTTTGATTTATATAAAAAAGCAGTGGAAAATTGTCATATTCGAAAAAAGGTGAACACAATGAGATTTCGAAGGAAAAATCTAAAAGGAAATCGCCCAGGGGGGGGGGGGGGGTGGGGGGCTGGCAGATTGATGTTTCAAGCCTGAAAATTAACTCTTAACTATTTGACCATAAAAATCAACCATTGTTTTTTTCCTCAAAAATACTATTTTTGCCTTTTATGCGTCTCCCTGTTTTTTGCCAATTGAAAACTATTTTAAGAACCTATGTTTTTCTGTATCGAACAGATTTTTCTTCAAAAATAGAAGGCTTCGGAATTTTAGAGCTCTAAATAGCTAAAAATCAGTTTTGAAAAAGTAAGACTAAATAACTAAATGCAGAGAAAAAATTTATTTCTAAATTCTAGAGGTGCTTTTGCAAACAACTTTTATTTTATCAGAACTAGCCATTTCAGCATTTCAAAACTGTTTAGACGGAAAAATTGTTCAGCATCAAATCAACCAATTTCATTATTGAAAAGTGAAGATCTTTTTTCTTTGTTTGTATTCCTTATGTTCTCAGAGCAGATTGTCCAAACTAACCTCCTCTAGTATAATGCAATGCAGAAAGCACTTGAGAGTCGGAGATTTTAATGATAGGCAGATTGAAAACTTAATGAAAATGTTTACAATTTTCATAAGTAGCAGAAAATTATTTTTCACTTGTGTTTTAAAATTGCATTTGGAATGGACCTTTTCTAGAGTGGGCGTTTCTGATTAATGAAAAACTAGCTAATTCTTTATTTTGAAAACCTTAAAGGTTAGCAGAATTACTTAACAGCTGTTAGAAATTGAGCTTTTAAAACTGTTTTTTAGTTTTAAAACTGTATTTACTAAATTTAGCTGGTAAGACATCTGTGAGATTTTGAAAAAAAACCAAACTGGTGCATTGTGCTCATGACACATCAAAAATTACAAAATTTTTTTGGAAAAAAGTTTTTTAAGTTAATTTCAATTTTTAGTGTCAATTTTACAATTGCTGATGCAATTGCTTCATGAACGATGCGAATTTTGGGTAAAGATCGGTTGCAAAGAATGTTAAAAAAAATTTACTTTAAGTTTTTTTTTAAAAAAAATAATTTATTTGTCTGCTTGTGTGTGTACGTGCGTTTGTGTGGGTATATGTAAGTGAGTGCGTGCGTGTAACCTATGTGGTATGTGTGCATGAGGGAGAGTTAGTATGAGGGAGTTAGTTCCTTTTAATGTTTGACACAAATAGAAGCAGAGTACAAAAACTGTTAGAAATCATAAAACATTGGAAAAACTAAAATGGAGTTTTTAAAATCTCGCTGGTAGCACATCGAAGTTTCAGTCAAATTATAATGCCAAACGTACAAATACCTGATTTAATTGCCTCAATCAGTGCACACCCAGTTATATAGAAAAAACGAACAAGAAGACCTAAATGAACTTGAGTGACGAACCTTGAGTAAAGATCAGTTGCCAAAAAGAGTAAAAATTAAGTTTTTTTATTCGGTGTTGGGGATTGTATTTGTGCAATTTTCCTTGTGTATGTTATATGTTGGTTGTATTTGTCTGTTTTTTCTCTGTCTGTATCTCTCAGATTGTACTACTTTCATCTTTGTAGAATGTTCTAAGGAGCTTTCGTTTTTTTCTGCCGAAAAAAGAGCGCATATTTACTTGTTCAAACCGTACAAGTAACTCTCTACGATGCAGATAAGTTGATTTCGGATACTCCCAACGGTTTTTCTGACAGAAATTAATGGTTGCTTATGTAACCATGAGAGTTATGTTGGAACACTCGGTGCTGCGCACAGACTCGCACGAGCCAGCTTATTGTAGATATTTATCTTGATTAAACCCTTCCTGCTTTTTCAAGTTTCAACTGATTTGGTGTATGACTGGCAAGGAAACTATGCAAACTCGCATCACCGATCCATATTGTCTCCTTTAAATTTTTTCTCATAGAATTTGCCCTTTCTAATTTTCGTCTGTTTTTATAGTGTTTCCTAATGCTTCTAAAGAGGAATCGTTTTTATCCTACTCAACCGATCATTTTCTGGATTGCGAGCTCAATGAATTTATGTCTAACACGAATCCAAATACTTTTTAAACAAGCTTGCATGCTTTAAAAGAGATATCTTTGATTGCGTTACCTACTTTTTATTCCAACAGGTTCATTCAATGCTGCTTTTTTGACTCTTCATTTTTGTCAGCTTGAAGAAAAGATTCCGGAAATAAATATTTCTTTGTTGACCATATTGATATTTAGGTTTGATGCTACCAATGCGATATAAATATTGCACAGCAAAATAAGATTGGATAAATTTATGCATAGATTAAAGAGTTTTTACGCTAAAGGGGAAAGGAGAGAGAGAGAAAGTTGATGTAATACAACAAAGTTTGTCGAGATCAGAACTTGTCGTGATATTTTTTGATGTGTTTTTCTAGAGTTGAGTAAACAGAGAATGGCATTTTGCAGATGTCGCATAGAAATGTTTCCCGACCCTCTCTTCCATGTGTTCGCATGTGTCGTGTCAACTTACTGCTCTGGGCGCAAGCGTAATTGCACAGGGTACAATGGTAAGGTTTTTCGCCCGTGTGGGTTCGTCTGTGAACTGTTAAATTGCTGCAATTTTTGAACACTTTTCCGCAAAATTCGCATGTATCTGTTCGTCGACTTCCGGTGCTTGAGGTAGGAACTGGAGCGGGCGGCAGACCATTCGATCCCGGCTGGAGCCCCCCAAAAATGGGAGATTTTTGGGCGCTCAAGGGCATTTTAGCGGTCGAGTTGTCAATGTTTGAAGCAGAGATCCGATTGGGAAGGCTTGCATTTTGAGGGTTGCTGGAGGCGAACATTGGGTTGTACCCATTAAGCTGAGGTTGTAACATTGATGCTGAGTTTTTGGAGTTGAGTAACCAATTTTTCAAAATTTCGTTTGAAAGCGCCCTTTGAGCGAATTCGGAGTCCATTTCCATCCTGCGTTGACCCATTTTGTCGTTCATATATGACGCGGCGTGACTTAGCCCGGATGATGCAAGTTTACTGAACTGGGCTAAATTTGCTGGGAAGTTGCTGATGGGTGCTTTTGAGGTTGGTGTCTGTGGGAACAAATTGTTTACGTATGCTGCTGGCATGTTTACACTCTGATTGGGAATGTTGTGAATTTTCTTGATATCTGAGCTGTGTTCGCTCAAAGGCGCGAAGTTGAGCTGGCTCTTACCACCAGCTGGAACAGCAGAACTGGACGTACTGGTTGAAATTGGCTGGTAGGACAGTGGTGACCTCTTCACTGAGTTTGAATTTTGCTGTACAGAGTTTGCGTAATTCATAGCATTGGGACCTACGGGCAATGATAAAGAGGCCAAATTTGAGTAGTTCGGAACTGAATGTTGACTCACGACTGGAATCGTGGACGTCGAAGGAACCGAACAAGGAATCGGTTGTGCCAATGGTGTCGGCACATTCAAAGTTGTTGGGTTCAAAAGCCTGCTTTGCTGTTGGTTCAATTGGTTTTGAAGTTGCTGTTGATAAATTTTTGTCAACAACAGAGCGTCCAGACCTAGAGCGTTGGGAATTTGAGGCGCTGAGCCGTTTAGAATTGTTTGCTGTTGAAACAGTTGGTTCAGAGGAATGTTTCCGGCTGCTGCGGCCATCATTGAGCTCAGATTCATCAATTTGCTGTCCACCGTTTTTCCATTGTCAACGTGACCTACTTTGGGTTTTTCACTGACTGACTTGTTGAAAGCGTTGGGTATTTCAGTTTCGGGTTTTGAAACTGGATCTGTTGTTTCTGACTTGTTCTTGGATGGGGTAGAACTCTGCCAGTCCATTTTATTCAGCTCATTTTCTGTTGTTGTTTTTGACTGCGGGGCCGATACAAATTTTTCCTGCCCCTCATCCGCAAACCATCTATGGATTTTACCTGGGGGTGATTTATTGGGCTTGGTGGGTGTTTCAGGCTTTTGGGCTTTGAGAGGGTTTCCAGTTTGGGGTTGCGACTTTGTATTGGGTTGAGGCGACGTTGTATCGATATAAAGTGTGGCATTTTGTAAAGATAGATTGTTTCTGTGTGGTTGTATGATGTTCTGACTTTTGATTGGGTTTTGATTTATCATATTTTGTTGTTGTTGTTGTTGTTGTTGTTGTTGTTGTTGTTGTGACTGTTGTGGTTGTTGATAGTTGATGAGGTTTAGCCTGTGTCTTCTGAGGTGCATTTTGAGTTTCGTTATCTGAAAAAAAACAGTTCATTTCAAATTTAGTTATTTAAAAAAATTTAGTTATCTAAAAGTTACAGGAAAATATTTCATTAATTCGTTAAACAATACTTTTTACATATTGTCTATTGTTGTAATTGACCGCTGTTTAGCATCAAGAAATTCCCTGTAATATGATAATTATCGAATTTTAAATTTTACAAACTTTTTTTTCATCGTTTCATTTACACTTCTTTCTCATCCACTTGGCTGATATTTTGTTATCGGTGTTGAAACCAGATAAACGATTCATTGTTTTTTTTGCAAGAAGAGCAATGAATACTTTAATGTGAACATGCGTTCATTCGTTCATTCTAAAATGGACCCGCTAATGGACTGCGATGTACGTTAACTTATTCGGGGACAGTTCTAGTTGCCAATCATTGTTGAGGAGCTGGTTGTTTAAAATGGCTGCTACTTCTCGAGCCATGCTTGGGGATTATAATTAACGAAAGAAGGCAATTAGCTAGGCAATACTTGAGAGTTCGCTAAATGCAGGCCGACTTGTTAGGTCTCGCTTTGATGTTTCAGCAATATGAATGTATTTATTCAGCCTACCTGTGTTCATTCCCTCAAAAACCTTTTTAACGCTTTCCGCTCATTAAAATTGGGGGATTTTTGCTGGAGATGAATAAATTTGTTGTGGCTTTTTAGTTTTGTTGTTGTTGTTAGTTTTCACTTGTTGTTTTCCACTGACAATGTAGAGGGGCCAATTAAGATGGACTTTCAACAATGACTGACGCAGGAGTCAATTGTTCAAACTACCACAACAAATATTAGCAATAGCTTACAAATAGACAACAACAACAACTTCTACCACCTTTTTTGACTACTGTTGTTATTATTGCGACTACTGCTAATTGTGAAAAAGGGAATACTAACAAAGACTTGTCAAGTTTGTGGAAGATAAGAGAGAGAGCATCAGTGGTAGTGATTAGTGGCCGCAACTTTCCATTTTTGTAAACTTGGTTTAGCTTTTCATTTCTTATTTTTCTGATAATTCAAAACTGAATTTGCGCCCTTTTGTGCCCTAATCTATCTGTTTATCTCAAGAGATGTAGAATTCGAAATGGCTGTGAGTGAATGTTGTGCTAATGTACGTTCATTTAGAACTTTATCAAATAGGCAACTTTTTGGTACTCGAGCCGAACGGACAATCGGCCCTAAGGGGGGGGGGGGTAATCAAAAAGCAAAATCTGACAACAAACTCAGTCATAACTATGCAGTTATCTGATAAATTTTTAGCAAAACGGCTATTAATAAAGATAAGGTTAACTTTTGACTTTTTGCTCATTTTTTGTAACTATTACAAATTGGAGTGATTTGAAAAAAAAATACATGTTTAATTGGTATTCGTGCAATTTTTCTCGCTAAAAGTTGCCTTTTTCTTTTTATCTGTTTTCTGACTTTTATTCTGCATTTTTTGCTCAGTTTTGTTTTTATTTACGTGTGTGTATCGATGCCATGTGTTTACTGTAATCTAGCCGTCCCTTAGAATTAAATTAAAGCCCCATCTGTTCATAATTGTTCATTTCCCACTTTCTTAATAGATGTCCGCCACATTCACCACAGAGGCCATTAGGACCAAAAAATGTGTGCGTCACTGTTGTCAAGTTTAACTGTGTGTCAACTTATGACAGTTTTGTTCTTGTTGTGACAAATTGACTTTTAATTAGTCCTAAGATAAGTTTAATTGCGTCAATTAGACCGGAGCTTATTCCATCAAACGTGCAATTTTGGTTGCCAAGATAAGGAGCTTCAATTTTCGGGTCTTTCCCATTATACCCCCCCCCCCCATTGAAATTATAGCCCCCTCCCATTATGGTATGTTTACCATGAGGGGGGATATAGGTTATCTGATCGGTAAGCCGGGACTATAATGGGGGACTTCAACAAAAAAAACACACTTATTTGAACCTCTAATAAATGAGCAAAAACTTTTGATTCCGAATCAAAGTTTGATAACAAAGATTTGTATTAATTCACATTATTAGAGAAAAAAATAATGGGAAAGACCCCCAATTTTTTATGATGCCAGATGGCTATGTTGATATGATTCTTCTGTCGAGATATAGTACATTTTGGGTTAGCACTGTTGATATGATTCTTCTGTCGAGATATAGTACATTTTGGGTTAGCACTCACGGTCGGAATAACATTTAATTTAAAGATTCTTTTAGTTACGTAGAAACGTAAATTAGTTCATACTACAGCGTTCAATGAAATGAGTGCTACCCAAAATTTTAATAAAAACAACGTTAAAGAGTTTAAAATGAGAATAAAAACCAATTTAAGAATAAAAAAGAGAATTTAAAGAATTTTTTTGCCGTTAAAAACATCAAAAAGGCTCTTTGAAGGTCACAATATTTTCGCTACTGAAATAATAAAAATTTGTCATCCCTATATGATTAAAAATTCTGTAAGTCCTTAATAGGGGTGTCTGAAATTAAGTAATGAAGCCAATGGGGTTTAATGGGGGGGGGGGGGGTGGGGTAGTTGAGCGTGAAGCTGAATAGTCATTATGATGGTCCCCTTTTGCGTCAATGGGTGTCAGATTTCGATGCCTAATGGACTGAGGGGCTGGCTGGGAGGGGACAGGGCAGAGAAAGTGAACAATTAAGTTGTTGTCTCTTGTGTCAACTCCCTTCCGCTTCGTGGCTAAATTGTCCGTTCCTACAACAGGACCCATCGGATCCCATAACCCTATCTACCCGCGGACGATTGAAGAATACCTCATCAATTTAAGAGTTCCAACCCATTTAACTCAACACTTAGTTGTGCCTAGCAAACTGGGCGATTGGTTTCGGTTAAATTTAGAGTAATTTTTGTGATTTTTACTGTTTCTCGATCAGTAATTTACGTCCAAGAATAACGGATCTAAAAATGAAATGATCCGGAGTGAGGTTGTATGGTGTATGCACCAAAATTAGGAGTAGTTAATGTGGTAACTAATTTATTGTAACTCATAAGTGATAACTCATAAATGTTTACTCATGAGTTTTTAAACCTAGTATTTGTTATAGCCAGATATATTTGGTCTGGATTTCTGCTTCAATTTTAAAAGTGTGGTGACTGTTCTTACCGAGGTTACTGTCTGGTCGCATTTGTTGCAGTTGAAACAGTTCTCCGATTGTTGTTGTTGTTGTTGTTGTTGACGGGTGGCTTGAAGTGTACGGTACTTTGCAATTGTCGACATTCCCTTCATCTGTATGAGGTTTAGATTCTTCTTCACAAGCACTGAAATGAAACAAAACGTGTAATTGTTGAAAACATCACATTTGAGATAATCGATTTTGAGAATATCATATCCTTCAGATTTCGCATTGTTCAGATTTCAACTTTTTGACATTTTTTTTCGCAATATCTTTCGAATTTTTCTCTTAGATTTCGAATAGGGTCAAAGGATAACGTTGTCAACTTTTAAAAATTTGCTCTTTATTTTGCAATTGTGAATATAAATAGCATTTGGTTGAGTTTAGTTAGGAACACTTAAAAAGTAAGCATTATGTTAATTTTTATCATGATGACGGTCATTGTAATTAGTTTTGGCAAAAATCAGAAGCGAAATTTAAACATTAGAATTTTTCATTCAATACAAAATTTGCATAAGTGACAATTCGAAATTTAGTCATTGAAGTCTCACTCAATAAATTGAGAAATCAAATCAGCGGAGAAATCCCAGGGCAAAATTGGAAATGATACTGCTAGATTCCTTTTAATCAGAAAAAGATTGATTCGATCGATGAATTAAACCAGCCGTTATCTTTTTTTCCGGTAGCTTTTTCCCCGAAAACATTTATTATTACTTTTTCTTTTTTTCTCATAAACGTATTTAAATCTTGATTGCAAGTTTAGTGTCTCACTGGGGCAGGATTTGCGGGTACTAGTACCCCGTTACCTGTCCTCGTTGGTTGTAGTAAAGAATTATTTTGTTTATTATTAGATGTTAGATTTGTATTACTTTGTATTACCTGATCAAAGAAATATATTCTTTCTTTTAATTGAAGACTATGATGCTTTCGGCAAAAAATGTCCATTTTTCCCTCAAAAAGTCAGACCTTTCAATTGAACCAGAGTACTTTAAATGAAATGACGTTAAGCTTGTAATAAATTTTCTGGTAATGATAAATGATCAAAGCAGAAAGTAAGGACTACTCACGTTTCTTCATTCTGCGTGGTGTGATGGTGGATGTTGATGTCGCAGCTGTTTGTAATCTTCGACCCATGAGTGAAAGTGCTTTCGAATGTAGAGATCTACCCTTCTGAAACAGAAATGTATCCTTAATTACAAATCCTGTATCTGGCTGATGCTAAGATATTTTGGATCTTCTCCGTTTGTGCCCCCCCCCCCCCCCCCAGTACGTTATACAGCCCCCGGTTACGGAGAACGTGCCATTACATGGCAAATTGTTATGCAAAATATTACACGAGCGTCTGGGGGGTGCAAATAATATGCTCACACTAAGCGGGGGGGGGGGCACAAAAAATAAAAGATCCGATATTTTTATGTTATTGATGGGCTGTATCGGACTTCTTAAATTCCATGGCAAAAATAAGAGAAAAATTGGATCCATGTTTGTCCCACAAGCACACGGGATGTATTAAGATTGTGCTTGGCTAGGTAACAAGGCACAACGTGCTGGGGCATGGCGACAATACCGGGAAAAATCCTTACATTTTTGTTTTTTTTTGCATGGAGAAGGAAGTGATTTTAGGGTATTGGAGTATTAATATTTGTTGACGGTTGGGTTGTTGAGTATGTGTCATTTTTTGTGGGTATCGTATGTTGTTTATTTAACAGTCTACTCCGACAGATGTGTTTGTTTGTCTGTTTGTACTTTCTGTACCTCAAGACAGTTTCTGTTGACCTTAGGACCTAAGTCTCAATTAGTCAAAGACAAGTCCTCAGTTATCCCACAAAACTTCCTATTTTTGCACGAGTCGGGAATACAAATTGGGTTCTTGAAATACGACCGACTTGTTCTGTTGAGACAAGAATGACAGGATTTCATGAGTTAACTGCTCAAATATAAAATGTAAAAATTTTCTTATTTGATAGTAGATTAGATCCGAGTAAATTGGGCCTATATTTTTTCGGCCTCCCTCCCTACTTTAGTGAGTCTCAAAAAATTTTCAAACTCCTCGATCTCCGGGCTTTTTGAAAACACTAGCGTGCCATATATTAATTCAATGAGGGGGGGGGGGGGGGGTGTTGTAGAATAAAGTAATAGTCATTTAATCATTTTCTTCCAATAGATTTCCAAGATCATTGTTTAGAATTATATACGAGATTTTCAACCTTCATTGAAATTGTGCAGAATTTGCAGTAAATTATAAATAGCTGGGGTTTCTAGTTAATGAAATTGGAATTAAGAAATAATGGAAGTTAAAAGTGGGGAATGAAATGAGGGGAGGTAAGGGAGACAGAAGTGCAATGGTAGTTGTAGTAGTAGTAGGGGCACTGGATGACTTTGAAATGGGGTCCAGAAGTAGCCTGGCAGTGACAGATGGCCACCGGAGCAAAGGGGTCTTTAATCTTGCCACTAGACCTCTCATTGGCTATCAGCGCTACCTCGAGTACCAAGGCAACAGACCCAAATAGTGTATGTTAGCGTTGTGTATTCGTTAACATTGCTAGATATTTCAATTTTTTTTGGGGGGGGGGGGGGCTGGATTCTTCGTTTTAAAATCATTTTAAGTTGGACAAGGGGGTCCGTTGACGTAAGGAAAATTAGGGGATAATTTTTAAACTTCTTGCATCGAAGCCCCCCCCCCCCCTCCCCCTCCCCCTCCAATTAAAAGTACACAGCGCTACTACTGCGGCAATTAGGATAGTAAAATTATAACAGTAATATCCTATTAGTTATCGTGAAATTCATATAAACAAACTGTTTTTAGCCTTTTTGCACTTATAGTTGATTTCGGAAGCCTATTAAGAGCTACTTTTAGCCATTGTGAGCCTTCTTATGTGCCTGGAGCTTAGGAAATATCAATTTTAGATGATCAGTTTGTGTTCTGCGGATGAAGTAGGTTGAGGAGTGAGGTAAAAAGTAATCTATATGACTTACAGTTAAGGTGAATGGTTTCGTAATTTTCGTTGATTGTGTTTCTGAAGCAACTGCCTTGTCATTTTGAACCCCGTTACTAACTGGCCCACCTCCGATTTCAGGTGTGAAATGATTGGCAAAACCGACTGCTGTCGTGCCCCCGTTAGCCCCGGGTGCGTATATCTGGCTATGGAAATTGCTGAAATGTTGGACAAGATCCCACGCACTGGAACACATTTTGCCGCAGTGAAAGCACAACAAAACAGTCGGTTCCAGGTTCGGTTTTGGATTCAATTCTGTTGAAGGTGACATTTGTTGCAGATTTGTGACCTGATGACCTTGAGAAGGTACCAATTGCTGCTCTTTTAGTGGGCTGCTGTTGATTGAGGTCAATTGAGGGTTGTTTTGGAATAGAGTTTGAGTAGCCGATACCAGCATCGTTGTGTTCATGTTTAGAGATTATTGCACAGTTTATAATTTACACCTGAACAAAATGTTGCGATGCAATGCATGCTATGGTCGATTGAGTGGTTCAACTCAAATGAAATTTGAGCTATTAGCTTGGGGGAAATATTTGATCAATTATTTTGTCTCCGTAATTAAAAACGGACGTTTCATGAATCACGGCTAAAATTTAACATTCGATTGTACAGATAGATATCGTTTTTCAATATTCTTAATTGTCTAACAGGATGCTGCAAATTTCAATAGAAAATTCTAAATTTTTTAGTGCTGTTACAATTTCGGGGAAACTTTCTAGGAAAGTTAGAAAAGAAATTGATCCATCCAGCGTAATGTTATTGCGATTTCTGGCATTGGTATCAGCTTCTGTTATTAATATAAGTTACCAATTATTTAAATGGAATTTTCTATTTGTGATGAGTAATAATTGCTCTCAACGTTTCACTATAAAATAGTTTTAAAAGTTTTGGTTTAGAAAACTTTTGCTTTAAAGTAAAATTTATTTAACGCAAATTTTCAAAAATAATATTGGAAAGTTACTCGGGCGTGACTATTCTGCAATTGTTTTTGTTTTTCCAGACGGTTTGCATCGAGTTTATCACTGAATAGCTCAGTGGGTGATTACAAATATGAATTTATTTCTTTACAATGGGAGGGAGTAGTTCCAAAAAACCTAGAAAAGTTATTGAAATCTGTTTTTACACAATTATTTTATTTCTCAGACTTGTTTTTATTGAAAAACAGCACTATGGGTTTCTGAAAATTACTATTTCTCACCGGGAGAACACATCTGAGGAAGAAAATAAAGATAGAATTTAAATTGCATGATTTTTTTCTGGTTACGAAGAAAATTGAAATATGTGGCGTAGCCCGTTTTGCCTAGTCGGACAGACTAATTTGGGCTCATTTTAAATTCTGATCACCCCGCAGAACTGGGCTACACGGAAGTGACCCGTCTAAGGGGCGAGGGGGTTGAGTCTGCAGAACTGCTGAAAACTGATTAAAAAAATGGTGTGCCCCAATGCAATACAGTACCGATTGTTCCAGTAACTACAACAAAAAGGGGGGTGATGGGGGGGGGGGGGGCTTGTGTGTAATAGTTACCAATGTTTCTTGCTGAGTGCTGGTTAAGAGGGTTAGGAGATGGTGATTTTGGAGGGGGTGGGGGTTGTAATTTAGTGGCCCATAATTTGGGAGATAGCCCAGAATTGAGGAGGCTACTAAGGGGGTCAGCTTGATTTATGACACGTGTAACACTGTCCAAATTTAATTGCAACTGCCGCTCTTAACTGGGTCGAGCCACAACCTCCCTCGGGCAAAACAGACACCCCACCACCTCGCCACAACCCCCTATCCCCCTCACTCCAACATTACCACTGCACCCCCCCCCCCCCCCCCCCGTCTCGCCAGACGAACTGAAAATTATTTTTTTAAAAAAAAAAATTGAAAACAACTAACTATAGATGCAGCAAAAATAGAATTTTTAATGAACTCTGAGTACTTTTACTTATTTGGGCTATTGAATTTTTCTTTTGAAAATTCTTAATGCACTATTTTTTGTCAATTATGAACTTTTGAAAATTTAGTCTTAAGACTGTAAATTAATTGGTTTTGCGTTTTTAAAAACTCACCGTTCTCGAAACAAGATCTATTACCAGATCTATTCTGAGTCGCTTTTTCGCAGAGAAAGCTCAAAATGTTCAAAACTAAATTTAACGATTAAGCTGTAAAAATGAATGAAAATGTAGTGCAAAATTAATTAACCAATAGGAATGATGGCTAAAAACTGTGAGCAAATAAAACCGTTTTTTGTTCACATGCGCCGAAAATCTTACTCGAAGAAAAGAATAAGTCGTTCAATGAACCCAAATTGCAGTTCAGTAAAATCTACCCTACCCAGACAATCAAGGGTTGGGCTCGGCGGTGCTGGGTGACCGCGGGCGAGAGACAAGTCTGGTGTTCGGCCGATTTAGCCCACCGCAATTGAGATCTCGCGACTAGCCAATAATTAAAATGGCTTCAGGAGAACCAATGAAATAGTGGGGAGGGGACAGTTATAGTGGTGTAAGTTTTTTAAATGGCTATTTATTGCAATATCCTGATTTTGTAAGATAAAGGCAAAAGTTTAACTTGTCTGGCTTGTTGGGGAATTTTTTTTGGCCCCAAGTTATCACCAAACTTTGCTGTTAGAGATTTGGAAGTCTGGATAAATATTTGTTGATGTAAAAGATAAAACTTGCCGACTATTAGTTTATTTTGTCTACAAGAATTGAAGGTAATAGCCCACGTGAAGTAATTAGGGTTTCTTTCATTGGTCCCCTCTGGGCAGTGGTGGGTTTCTATCCCACTGGAAGTACCCTTCAAAGTTGAACCCAATCCAAGCTATAAACAGTTATAAACAGCCTGGTTAATTTGGCCCCTTTCGGCCCAGTTGTTGTGTTTAGTTAATAAACCAGAAATCCGGAAGGACCGGTTCTCGTGGCCTGTTTGTTGACTGGGGCCTGATCACGATTACAATCGTAAATATTAGTTTTAGCACTTACCTGTAAAATGGGTGGAAAAATGCTCAAATAGCTGCCACGCCGACCACAAATTAACTCACGCAGCTATCCTCTAATCTTCTTCAGACTAAAAGAAGAGGTTTCTGACAATCTCAAACTGAAGAGGTTTCTGGCAAACGTTGTAATTAGAAAAAATTAACAAATGTGCAAAATTTATGTAAATTTTGATGAAAGTGAGATATTATAGTTGTTAATTCATAAAATGGCTTAAAGTCGGCTGGAATTAAGAATTGTTTGGTTTTGAAATTGAGCGGTTAGTTTCGCCGCTGTTTTGAAGTTATAATCTGAAGATGTAAATTACAATGTTGTTCTCCTTGGAAGTTTTGGGAGGAAGAGGAGCTTAGGGATGTTGGATTAGTAGAGTGGAATTTGTTTGTTTATTGTTTATTTGTTTATTATTACTAGCAAGCTAAGCTGAAGTGCGAAAGTGTAGCGAGCATGAATAAATAAATGTACTTTTTAATTGTCTACTCACTGCTTTCTTAACTGCTCCGTGACTTGAAAAAATTTAGTAAAAATTCAGCTTCAATCGGAATCGAGCGCTGTGATTGGTTAAAAATATCGCCAAATGAGTGGCTAGAAAATGTGTGAAAATGACTGGAGCAAAATTAAGGATAACGGCGATTATTTAAACTGGGAATTAAATCGGATATTTATTAAGCTATTATTAGATATATCACTAGAAATATTGAGTTAATGATTGTTTCTTTTCAAATTTTAATTGGATAATGATCAGTGTAGAAGAACAGCAATTATTAATTAAAGATTTAAGATTTTTGTCAATGTGGTCATTGTTAGTAGATTGATCGATGACCTGAAGTTGAGCGAGGTGGGACTGGGACTCGGGACTTTTGCAGAAAATGTGATGAGGTCATCCAGACGATATGATTACGTAACGGTTAAAAGAAAGAACTTTCTCTAAGTTCTCTCTTTTAACCGTATCCCTGAAGTTGGCGAATTTTTGCAGGTCAAAGTGAGAGAACATCCATGTAACCTAAACCTCGTTCTTTTATAGATCATTTAAAAAATTACGTAAATAAAAAAGTTTAACATATCTAAAATTTACGATTGATAAAAATTATATCAATATTTAAAATCATATTTGTTTGCAATTGTATGCATATATGAGTCATTATTTCAAGATCATTTTTCAACTTTGTTTTTTGTTCAACTATTATTTTTTGGAAGAAAATTTTTTATTATCTGTTTACCTAAAAAATTATCAATAATCAGAAATCAATTTGAGAATGGCTGTATAATGGTATTTATGTAACTTACCGCATTTTATTCATAATCAAGTAGCTCTGAGAACCTAAGAGATGGAGATTCAATTTTATCTGACCGAACAGAATGGAAGTAAAATGAAATTTCTAGTTCTGTGGCCATTTAATTGTGTCAGTCCTGTTCTGTGTACTATCTGACATTGAGCTCAATCTTCTTTCTATTTATAAACCTGCGTCTGAAACAGAAAAAAGATCCGAATTTTGATACCTGGTTTTTTACGCTTACTTTTTATCAAATCTCACTCCAGGTGGAAATAGACGAAGAGCAAAAATCGTCAAAGCAGAGAATTAAATTACCCAAAGAGGTCATGCAATTTTTTTGAATTTTTCATCTTTCTGTAGATGATTTTTTTTCAACTAAAATTTGAACTAAATTAATTGTTCAGTGTTTTTAGTTCTTCGGTTTGTTGCAATGATGGTTGTGCATCCCTTTTAGATTTCAGTGTAGAAATTTTATTCAGCTAGAAAATCGTCTAATCGAACTGAACTGAACAAAAATAGAACTTGTTTTGGAAAATTTTTGTTTGTATGTGTGTGTGTGTGCGTGCGAACGCGCGTTTGTTGGCGTGTCTGTCTGTGCGTGTATGTGTGTGTGTGTGTGTATGTGTTTGTGTGTGCGTAAATGTGAAACTGTCTTTTTTTATCAATTATTCGTTATATTAGTTAGCTTTTGAGCAAACATTCTTTCTAAAGCTTCATCAAGATCTTGACCAAAGTTTATTCCTAAAGTTTCTTTTCAAAATTTTTTCCTAGCTCAATTTTTCGTGTTCAATGTTAAGAGTCATTCGGAACCTAGAATATTATACAGATTTCGGTAGCTGAGTTTGGTTATTTTTTCATTACGGAAAGATAATCTATTATGATAGTTTGACCAAAATAAAATCGTTCTCAAAAGTATAACGGGCCTAGAAAAGCAAAAGAGAATAAACGAGCGGGGACATAAAACACATTCTAATTTAATAGCGTAGCACGAGTTTGTTCAATTCTGTGAACATTAGGCTTCCAAGTAGGAGATGCGGGTTTCACAGCAGAGTTTTTGACATCAAGTACATCTCCTTGAACTTCTTAAGCCATTGAAAGTGTGATTTAAACAAATCTTTATTTTGTCTAATCTTAATGTTATAAGTTTTCAATTTGAGTGGTAGATCCTCAAACATACGCCCAAAATAGAAACCAGCCTTTTTTTATCTCGCCCTGTTGTGTAACAATCAAGTCAGAAGTGAATCTTAAAAAAACGACTGGTCAAACGACTGTGATGTGTTGTTGGCCCCCTTTTCCCCTGAAGAATGTTGTATAACAATCAAGTCAGAAGTGAATCTTGAAAAAACGTTGACTTTTGTCCTTATCGCAGCCAAAACGAGTTGGTTGTTCCCGCAACTTAAAACAGATACACAAACTAGGAAAACTTGAATGTCTAGAACTATTTATTTGAATCTTTATCTACACTCTTACATAGCGCTTGATCCAGGCCGCGAAACGCACTCTTTTGATCTTTCCAGGCTCCAGAAGAATGTCGCTTGATGTGTTCAGGACAATTTTGGTCGAGACAGAAGCTATATTGAACGCCAGACCACTAACGATTGTCACTGACCTTCCAGAAATTGACATGCCCATCACGCGAAACCATTTTCTGATCAACAGACGTTCAACTCCCCCCCACCAGGAAAGTTCGACAGCCAAGATCCCACCAGCTTTAAGTCTTGGAAGAATGTGCAGCAAATGGTCAACCATTTCTAGAAACGACTCGTCAAGGAGTATCTTCCGAAACTGTTAAAGATGTCCAAATGGAGCCATAGTGATCAAACAATACTCAGAGTCAATGACATCGTTTGGATTCGGAAAGATATGACTCCACGTGGAATTTTGCCCCTCGGACCTGTTCTCGGAGTCTACCGTGGACGAGAAAGACAACACCGTGCCTGTGGTGAAGGTGAAAAGGGCTCACGACACGTACGTTCGCCCGGTCTCCGCCCTCGCACGCGCTTTGGTTGATTACACCATTTTTTTCTTGAATTTTTCGGAACGGTTCTCTAGACGAGTTGGGTTATACTTGAGTTGGGTTTTACTTGGAGATATTTGAACTTTTCAGACAATTGTTGAATTTTAATGGCTGTGTTAATTTTAAACCGCGAAAAGTGATGTGTCGGCAAGCTTTTGTTTTTCATCACTCAATTTACGAGTCATATTTGTACCTGACGTTCTTGTTTACGTTTTATCGTAGCTTAATCGGAAATCCGGAAACCGTTTCAGTTATTTGGTTAAACTATTGGTTTGTGTTGACGTTATTTCGATACTCACTGTTGTGGTTTTTATTTTTATCGTTGTTGATTATGTGTTGATATTCCACGTATCATTACTTAACAAGAGCCTTCAAGAAGTTGGGGCTAAAAGTGCCGACAACATTGCCGTCTTTGTTGACAAGGGTGTCAAGTGTAGTTTGATTTTTGTACAGTGTATATTGATGACAATTTGCAAAATAACAGGATCCTTTGTTTAAGGAGGCTAAAAACAGAACAAATCGATTCCTCAGTCTTTGAGCCTTTCTCTTTTCCTGTATTATAATTGCTGTTTCCTCCTATCATAGCTTTGGCCGGGGCCCGCACGTGAACAGATTTTCCCCTTTGTACATAGAACCGGTGCAATGCTAGAGAGAGGTAGATAGTTCAAAGTTAATCAAAATTCAAAACTGCTCACTTCGCTGCTACTCGATTAAATTGAACCAATTAGTGCTAGTGTGTTGCGAATTCCAATCAATGTGTTTTTAGTTGATATTCTCAAGTTCCGATATTGTTTTGATTTTCTCGCTCTCTCTCATCAGCAACTGTCGATTGATTCTATTGCATACTTGGCCAGGTCCGTCTCTTACTCCTGCTCAACTTAGTCGAAAGGTCTCAAAGCCGACGACTGATGGGGGTACTTTGTAAAAGTGATTACCTTTCTGATTAAAATAATTTCTCTTGTCATTTTTGACTAGACTTTTAGGCTTGAATTTGATTGGTCAGCTGCCTTACTGCCACATAAAGAATTTTTTTTCAAGTTACTTTGTTTTTTCTAAACATATCAATTTTTTCTTTCGTTTTTATCTTTTTTTTGCATTTTTTTAAATCTGTTAAGTGTCCGACATTTAATTTGCAAACCATGTTGCGTTTTTTCGTTCAATAATAATTTTAGCGACAGCTTTTGAATTCAATTGTGAAAATATTCTTTTGCGTGTTTTTTCTTTTAGGTGTGTTCTTCCAGCTTTGTAAATTTTTAATGATAAATTGTGGTCAGGTTTTCGACTTGGCAGGAATTCTTCTAGTTGTAGCGGCCGATCACTTGCATATCAATTAAGCAGTGATCATTATTGTGAAATGAAAGTGATACTGCAAGTCGATTTTCCATCCACAAACAACAACAAAATAACACTTAAATGGATTTGAAGTGAGGAATACAAATTATGAGGGCCGCTTCCCTTTCTTTTCTTTTTTCTTTTTTTTCATAGTTTTCCTTATTTGTTCACTTCAGTTGCTTACTATTTTCATCTTTTTCACTGTGGAGTGTGAAAAACTTAAAACAAAAACTGAAAATTAATTTATTCAACTCTCTCTTTCGCTTCTTTTCACGCTTTAATCTAACAAGTTTTCCCCAATTAATTACAGTATTTTTCCACAAATGGATTTCCCCTCAGAGCTATGATCAATCAAAATATTTGTCAACAGTACAAAACACACATTGTTGATTTCTCTCAAATCAAAGCGGCAACTTTTCCATCGATAAAAAGTTGCACACGCTGATAAAAAGAACCCAAGACAAGTTATTAAAGATAATGGGAGTTAATTGATAGTTAACACTTGCAACCCCGCATAGCTAGTGGAATTGTTTGCGTCATTAACTAAGCACCGTTTGTGTTCATTATTTCTAATGTGACTTTCCTAGTGTTTTTACGAAGATCTGATTGTTCCTAATTGGTGACCTGGAGCAGTAATGTTACTAATAGTATAAAACAATCTGTCTTTTTTCAACTGTACAACCTACAGTTAATCAGAATGTCGCCTCTATTTAGCAGATAGACCCATCTATACAGCCTGTATGACTATTTCCTGTACAATTTTTGAAAGTTTTCCCAATTTTTATTTAAATTTATTTTTGAGCTGTCCCTTGATTCTGTTTGCGATTATTAAAATTTTATCGTTTTTGAAAATTTAAGTTGAATTTAATGTCGAAAATGGAACCAAAACACAAATTAACAAATTTATAACAAAGAATTAACAACAGGCAAATCACAACAAAAATTAAAAATTGTTAAATTTTTTTGTTGTTAAAAATTTTGTTTTATATTGTGTTATTTTATATAATGGTCTTTGTTGACGCATAAGTTTTATCTAAATATTCTTGTTTCAGATGATATCTCACACAGTATACAACTGTCAAAATAATGAAATACAGAAAAATATTCACTTTATCTCGTTTCCGAAATCCTTTATAGTCCATGTGAAATTTTGTACAAAAAATGTAAAAATCAGTACCAAAAAAGTGTCGATTATTTTAAAAATTAAATTCAAAATCAGCCGAGCTGGTCATGGGAAATCCTGTTGTCAAAAATGACAATGAACAGCATTTTTCATTTTTGTGATTTCTCATGGTAAATTTTTAAAAGTTTTTAAGTTTTAATTTTTCTAAATTTCTTTTTATTTTGGAAGTTTTTAAAAATTGAGCTGAGCGAAAAAGTTAGGCTGGGTGGATATTGAATTGATACTTGGTTATTTGTTTGTTTACAAGTTTAAGTTGCTAATTGGACTTGATTAGGCGTGAGCAGTATAGTTGCCGTAGGCTGGGATAAACTTTACTCCATCCCTCCTTCCTGCTAATTGCCTCGCCTTAGAATGAGAAGGGAAAAGTTGCGTTTAATCCAGAAATTAATTGAATCCCAGCACTGTCCCGATTATTTGTGGAGCCCAACGTCAATTTGCTACCTGACATTCTCTCTCTTCCTCTCATTATCACAAACTCACTTGCAGGCAAGCGAGAGCCTTCTACTGGTTTGAGGCGAAAACAAAATTTGGAAAGTTTGTTTTTCTCTCTTTTGATTAGTCGCAGAGCGGCTAATAATGCGGTGGATTTTTTCAGTAGCTCGTGATGTTGTAAATTAAGTCTTTGAATTTTTGAGCAACTTTTATAACTGAGGCTCTGGGCTTAGCGCGGCTTGCGATTTGCCCCGCTCTTTCGATTCTTTAATGTGAGGAAACTTTGATATAATACAAGTAATCAGTTGCAATCATCAAGCTAAATTGGCTGTTTCAACTGTTTTTATATTACCGCTGCTGCCGCTCAAAGTGGATTTAATATCATTCTGTAGACCTTTGCGTCACGCTGGGCTTCATAGCTTGTGTGTATGGAAAAATTTTCAAATTAGGAAGTAAAAGCATAAATGAGAATGTTTGAAACAACTCGAAACGTCCAGTAAAAGCACAGTACTGAAATACATGTTATCGCTAATTATTTGAAAAAAAAACAAAAAATATGGGCTCGCAAAACCTCGAGAAAATTTGGGCTCGCAGACGCAAATTTATCTGTCACCATCGGCGTTTGAAAAGGTGTGACTCTGATTGGTGGTTTCTAGCCCCTGCCATCTGCCCAGTCTTTTTAGCGGATATTTCAAATGCGACAACTTCTTTGATCCAGAACACAAACGCAGACTCTGGGAACCATATAAGTGGCTTTTCAAAATCCGGTACAATGAATCTGATCCGTGCACTTGGTGCGTTTTATGTGGCTAAAGCAAATAGAGATCTAGAAACTCAGTTTTGCTTAATAAAATTAGAAACCATAACTAAACCCGTTGTTATTATTGATGTTCCCACCCGACAAATACTTGACATTGTATGATTGAAAACTTGGGTTCGTAAAAACTGGTTATTCTTGATTCGTGTTCTAAGATAGTCATGTGCCTGAGCATAGTCATGCTGCTACTAAAAGACTAAGTTGACAAAAAAAATTATGTCAATGGTCTCGAGTGACCGCATTACATTTTGTTTCAGAACATAAAGATAAAATGAAAGCTTAAGTATCAGTCAATTTTTGCCCTGTGGCCGTTTTGTTTTCAATATCCTCAGCTCTTTATTAACAGCTCTGAAGGAAAGGGTGGACAAAATTGTTGAAAAAAAAATGTTTTCGCTTTAGTTGTCGTCGTAGAACAAAGGATGAAAAGATTTTGAAAAATTGAAACTTTTGGTTGGCGTAAGGATTATGTAAATTATTTTGTTACAGCTGACAAAATCTGCCGACTTTTAAGATTGAAATAAACCAATAATTGCATCCAATGGTCAAAATGCCAAAAACTCAAAATTGGCTAACAAAAAGCACGCTGGCAGACCAGACCGTCAAATAATTTTGGCTTGTTGAATAACAGAGTCAAAAGTTATCTGTCATGTAAATCTGATGTTTGTCAAGAAAGAAGCATAAATGAATTTAAAAATGGCGCGTCATAATGACCCACAAAAATATAGCCTCGTGAAATCACCAAATGCGCAATTAGTTGTGCTGAGCAGAATTTTCACAAATCCTCATCATTCGAACTAAAAAAACAGTTGTATTCACAGAAATTAGTCCTAAATTTTCACGCTAGAATTATAAAAAACGACACGAAAAATGAAGTATGAAACTTGCAGTTTAACTTTTCAGACTCAATCTTTTTAAGAGCTAAAATTTAATAGCTTAAGTTACAGATAAAATCAATCAATTTGAGTTCACGAGAGTTATAGAGCAACTACTGCTCTCAAATGTATCTATGCAATAACAATTATAGTGGTTTGTTATCCATTTTTTAACATATTTTTGATTTACGAACTTTTGGCCAACTGTTTTTTATATCAGTCCATCATTGTGATCAACAAAAAATGGTAAAAATGAAAATCAAAAGTCTGAAGAATGCAAAAAAATTTTCTCGCTTGTTGCCCCTTTTTTGTTCGTAAACTTGCTTAGAAGTTCCGGTATTTATTTCATGCTTTGAATTTGTCAAATTCGGCAGATGAAGTTGCAATGTTATAAAAACCATTGTATGCACCTCAGAATTACCATGTAAATATTTTGACTATTTTTGAGCTAGCTGATTTTTTTCCGACTTGGGATTTTATTGTAAGTTTTTGTCTCTGGTATTTGTGGCATATTGAATTTAGCTGGATGGGAAGTAGCTTGAGAGGTTGCGTTGTGAAACTCAATCTGATGTAGTTACGTAATATGTTTGATATTTCAGCTAAACAGCTTAATTAAGGTTTTAATGAACATTAAGTTTCATAAAGTTTCATAGCAGTGCTCAAGTACTAGGAGAACCTTCTATTGTCAGGGTTCCTTTGCTTTGAATTCGATAACCTGCCAAATTCTTTGCAACGTCGAGAAAAAAATTTTTCTGCTCCTCGCGCGCTCGCCGTCGCTTAATAATTTGGTGATAGTTTTTGGTTGGGAGTGGGGGGGGGGGGGGGTGACCGCCAAGAATGGATCCCGTCAAGAATAGATCCCATTGGAGACAGGAAATCACGCGACGATTTAGCGTACAAATTTTTTGTTTAGTTTAATTGCAATTTGGTTAATTACACAGACTTTTCCAGGGCGGGGAACAACAAAACTATCAATATATACATCAATATGTAATTATGTACGTCAATATGGAATACAGGAGATAAAAAGGGTTGGATTTTGCTAATGAAGGCCTTCAATTTTGTTTTTCAGTTTGATTTTAACTTCTCGATTTCAAAAACAACTTTGGCTCCATAAATTGCATGGCTGTATCGGCCTACCTGAGCAGAGCTGAAGATAATCAAAGAAGGGACCGATGTTATCGATGGGATGTTTGAACCGCCCCGTTTTGAAGTCACTCTTAATTGGTGATAGCTCTTTTTTAGTCACTTATAACTTTTTAGTTATAACTATTCTCAGTCGAGATGTAGCGATTTTCTTTTCGCCTGGTGATTAGACAATTTTATGCGGCCTTTTTAATCTTCAAGGCTTGAATTTCCAACTATTGACGCATCAGAATTTAGTTGTTACGCAACCAAACCCCCCCCCCACACACACACACACACACACACACACACACACACACACACTACGCCGCCCCTCCCCTTCATCTCAACTGAATTTGCTTCAGTTTCTATTTTCAGGGGAAACTTTGATACAATCAAATGTGATATTTTTGATTTCAGAGTTATTACAAAGATGTGAACAAAAATTTCTTCAGATACTTTTTGTGAAGTTTGTGCCGTTTTGTTTGTCAATATCTGTTATTCTACGACTAAAGAGTCTGAATTTTATTGCATAAAATTTGTCATCAGTAAATTTAAGGCGCGATGGGGAATTTGTGATGAACTATTTTTTCTTGGGTTGTCTATAAAAAAACTTTATTGATCATTAAATTGTGTTGCGGATAATTTCTGCAATTTTTCTGCTATCTAAAATTTTCGAAAATAAGCTTCTTTAAGTGTTTTCTCAACAGTGCTTACGTCGTTGGCGTTTTTTTATATCAACTTTTGTGGTTCAAATAAAGGATCTTTTCCGTTTGCCCCCCCCCCCCCAGTACGTTATGCTCCCCCAAGTTATAGAGTACGTACCATTACATAGTAATTCATTATCTAAAAATATGGCACGTGGGTCGAAGGGGAGGAAATATTATGCACCCACTAAGCTAGGGGGGGGGGCACAAATGGAAAAGATCCCATATGAAATATAAATAATCAATTGGGGAGTCAATAGTTGCACTGAATACCCGATTGTGTCGGGTAAACTTCTGGTTTAGTCTCGTGAAATAATTCCCCGAACTGTTATGGTCTGTATAATTGACCAAGATTCCCAAAACGGTCATGATTCGGAACCATGAAATGTTAGTAAACAAGCTTTGAAAAAAAGTTTTCAATTTTTTAAAAAAAATTTCGGTTCATGAACAGGATTTTCACATTATTTGAAAACAAATATGTTTAAGTCATTATAATTGCAAACTTTTTAGAAGTTCATTTTAAAAGGCGTGGAAATAGTTCGATGAGAAAAGCTAGAATCCTTAGCCAGTTTTAATCATCACTTAAACTAGTCAGACATTCATATGAAAAGGTCGGGAAATTGCCCGCTATCGGGACGACGTCCTAGATAGACGAAGAAATCACTTTTATGACTTGTGAAAAGATTTATGACTTGTGAAAAGATTTGTGAAAAGATTTGATCACATCTGCTCACTGTAACATATTTGTAGTCAGCTTTATTCCCAAATGGCCCAATGTTCCCTGCCAGACAGACTATTGTCATCTAATTTAAAAGTAACCATTGTGTGTGTGAACAACTAGTGCTAATATCACTTTTGTTATCCTCAAACTCCCTTCTTGTTCAACCCATTGTTTGTTGTTTAGATGTTGTCGACTTCGAAAGGTGTCTGATCCTATGTTATTGTTGTCTCTTTACTCTCTATACTAGAACAGGGTCTTTACGGAAATATTCTTCTGTTTAATTTCATTTAGTTATAACTCCTCGAGCAATTATAAGTTTTCGAGTATTTTAGATCGATTTACAATCGGGGCGATTATGATATGGGCATCTTTCTTGTGTTAAAAAATAGTAGATTTGATTTTCGAGAGAAAACAACACTGTTAAAGAAGATATATTGTCTCTTTTTATAGTAAAAAGTTATAGAGAAATCTTTTTTGTTGTAGTTGAACTAGCGAGAAATGAGTTGATGTCTAGACTAGTAAGAAACTTTACACAGAACGTGAACTAAATAATAAATGAGAAAAGTATGGACTAAAAATCCAGACATATTTTGACCTGATTCGTTGCGCCTTTCCGCCCATTTAACTATTTGTCCATTGCTATAAGTTACAATGTTTTTGACAGTTTTTAAATAAAATAGCCATCTGGGTCTTGTAAAGTTGTGTTTAACAAATTAGAATCTGCTAATTTATTGTTGACATTGCCTGCTGTATGGAAGAATTGTTTATTCTACAAAAATGCGTAGATTGCAAACTCAAACTATAGTATACGTGATCCAACAAAAGTGATTTTTTCAGTAGACGTGTCTGCATACGGTGAAAGTATTGATTGTCTGATTTGTTTTAGTTGGGCAATCGCGCGATCTTGTACCGCTCAAATATCCTGCATGCCGTTTGTATTGGAAATTTCAAAGATCAGTTATTTCTCTCCTTCTAAATTCTATTTAAAGTTTGACGATAGAATGTTCAGAAAGAAAGTGCTAATGAAAGTTTCAGAACATAAATAATAATAATAAAAGTCATTTATAGCGTTATATATATCAGGCTGGCGTTTTGAATCTTTTGAGAATCTGATTTTTGAGAATCTTTTTCAATGGTTTTTGATGATTTTCAGAATATAATTGTTGTGTGAAAACAACTTTTTTCCGTAGTTTGCAATGCCGTTCATGTGTTTTTCTTGAATTGCAGACAAGAATTAGACAGCGTTCGAACCTTATTAATTGCTCTCGACCAAAGTTTAAAGCAATTATATTAGTTCTGCGGTTTTAATGCGATAATTCGTTTGACCTATTTTTCGCCAAATCATTTAGACTTTTCGTCTTCAAAAACGGGATAAACAGGTAACGCCCGGAGGGCATGAAGTTCTGTTTCATGATTTGAATGGCTGTTCTTAGATTTTAACCCCCCCCCCCCCCCCGTCACCACATCCCACCACATCAGCCACCAATCCCCATCTGCTGGACATCATTCCACCCGTATCCCAGTGCGCATATAATTGATTTATGTGGCCATATGTCAGTGCTCCGCAAGATTAGATAGAAAACCATCGCAACCAAAACCAAACAAAGATAAAAATAACAGTGTTGAATGAGTATGATGATAATGTTGAAAGGAGCCTAAAATGTCACTAGGGAACTCATAATTGGAATTTTAAGAAATTGGATTCAGTGTGTAGTTTACTTGCTTGTGCATATGTTTTTCTGCTAATCAGTCATATAAATTGTGTCTACTGTTTTGAGTTGAAATCAGATCTCTAGTAACGCGTCATTACGCTTTAGCGTTTTCAACATCTAGTAAACGGTGTGTATCGTTTTCTGACAAGATTGTTGTGACATATGCATCAATTTTGTTCCAAATTTCCAGCATTTCTCTCCTTTTGTTTGATGAAATAAATTGAACGATAACTTTTTCTTTACGCGCTGGAGTATTATCTTATTGAAAACTAAGTTCTTGAAACTTTATACGTTTTTTGGAATTTCTCTAAATGTGATAATGAGATTTTTTTAATATTTTTTTATTTTACTTAGTTATTGTTATTATATTCATAGTAATTTTTAATATTCAGGGTAAAATTTAGAGTTTAGTTTATTTGGGCTCCTAACAAAAAATGTTGATCGTATTGCTCCCCAAAACATTATTGATCATTGGTCTGAACTCAGATGATCTTGTAGAGCATATTTATTCACCCTTACCTACCTTTCAGCTTCAATTTGACTTCGACCATGGGATGTGCTTTTGTATTTTTGTTCATATCGTAACAACTTGTCAAATAAAGGAAGAACAAAGCTGCTTTACGATATTTTCTGTTTAACTGGAGAAAACTAGCATATGACAATTTTTACATAAAATAGCCATCTGGGTCTTTCAAAGCTGTGTTTAACAAATTAGAGTCTGCTAATTTATTGTTGACATTGCCTGCTGTATGGAAGAATTGTTTATTCTACAAAAATGCGTACATTGCAAACTTACTTCCGAAAACTCAAACTATAGTATACGTGATCCAACAAAAGTGATTTTTGTTTCAGTAGACGTGTCTGCATACGGTGAAAGTATTGATTGTCTGATTAGTTTTAGTTGGGCAATCGCGCCATCTTGTACCGCTCAAATATCCTGCATACCGTTTGTATTGGAAATTTCAAAGATCAGTAATTTCTCTCCTTCTAAATTCTATTTAAAGTTTGAAGATAGAATGTTCAGAAAGAAAGTGCTAATGAAAGTTTCAGAACATAAATAATAATAATAATAATAAAAGTCATTTATAGCGTTATATATATCAGGCTAGCGTTTTGAATCTTTTGAGAATCTGATTTTTGAGAATCTTTTTCAATGGTTTTTGATGATTTTCAGAATATAATTGTTGTGTGAAAACAACTTTTTTCCGTAGTTTGCAATGCCGTTCATGTGTTTTTCTTGAATTGCAGACAAGAATTAGACAGCGTTCGAACCTTATTAATTGCTCTCGACCAAAGTTTAAAGCAATTATATTAGTTCTGCGGTTTTAATGCGATAATTCGTTTGACCTATTCGCCAAATCATTTAGACTTTTCGTCTTCAAAAACGGGATAAACAGGTAACGCCCGGAGGGCATGAAGTTCTGTTTCTTGATTTGAATGGCTGTTCTAAGATTTTAAACCCCCCGTCACCGCTTCCCACCACATCAGCCACCAATCCCCATCTGCTGTACATCATTCCACCCGTATCCCAGTGCGCATATAATTGATTTATGTGGCCGTATGTCAGTGCTCCGCGAGATTAGATAGAAAACCATCGCAACCAAAAACAAACAAAGATAAAAATAACCGTGTTGAATGAGTATGATGATAATGTTGAAACGAGCCTAAAATGTCACTAGGGAGCTCATAATTGGAATTTTAAGAAATTAGATTCAGTATGTAGTTTACTTGCTGGTGCATATGTTTTTCTGCTAATCAGTCATATAGATTGTGTCTACTGTTTTGAGTTGAAATCAGATCTCTAGTAACGCGTCATTACGCTTTAGCGTTTTCAACATCTAGTAAACGGTGTGTATCGTTTCCTTACAAGATTGTTGTGACATATGCATCAATTTTGTTCCAAATTTCCAGCATTTCTCTTCTCCTTTTGTTTGATGAAATCGACGATAACTTTTTATTTACGCGCTGGAGTATTTTCTTATTGAAAACTAAGTTCGTAAAAATGTATACGTTCTTTGGAATTTCTCTAAATGTTGTAATAATGAGATTTTTTAATATTTTTTTATTTTACTTAAGTATAGTTATCATATTCATAGTAATTTTTAATATTCAGGGTAAAATTTAGAGTTCAGTTTATTTGGGCACCTAACAAAAAATGTTGTCCATTTCGATCTTGGACAATGATCGTTGGACAATGAGAACTAGAATGAGATCGTATTGCTCCCCAAAACATTATTGATCGTTGGTCTGAACTCAGATGATCTTGTAGAGCATATTTATTCACCCTTACGAACCTTTCAGCTTCAATTTGACTTCGACCATGGGATGTGATTTTGTGTTTTTGTTCATATCGTAACAACTTGTCAAATACCAGAAGAACAAAGCTGCTTTACGATATTTTCTGTTTAACTGGAGAAAACTAGAATGAGATGTCCTTTTCACGCTTATGTTGACTTTTGTTAAATTCTTTTATACATTCTTTTTATTTTCTTCAAAAAAATTTCTTCAGATGATTGAATATATCGCTAATAAACAGTAATAGTTTTAATAACTAGAGTAGGAAAAGCTAGGCAGAAGAGTTATTAACTTAATAGCTATAAAAGTTAGATTTTAATTTGTGCTTTGACCCCCATTTCGCTCGTGATTATGCTCGTTTGATTATTTTTGATACACTGAATGCGGATTACGACTTTGTAAGGCTGAATGGCTAAGCGAGCTGGTGGTCATTTAAATCGCTTCGCTTACCTCACAAACTTTTGATCATCGATACTCTCAAAATTGACTAGTTAATTACACCCAATTTATATCATCAAGTTAACCACTCGTAAACACAAAGAACGCCGAGGCCTCTGGACATTAAAAGTATAATTGTAATGAGGCTTCAAAGTTCCGCCGTTTCAGCCAGTGAATAGTTTTGTATTGGTGCTGTTGGCATATTGTCTTACATTAAAATTGGTTTTTGTATCAAGCCATTTGGATTTACAAAGATAGATCATTGGTAAGATTTCATCATACAACTCTGTCTCTCTCGCTTATTGGATGTTTCTGCTGTTTTACTTCTTTACGATCACGTGCGACTTAATCGTGTGTTAAATTAGCCGAAACTGCATTCGGACGATTTTTCCGATGATTGTATCAATACTGTGTAGTATCAGCCATTTAGTTAAAAAAAGCCAAAAATTTTGATTTTTTAAGGAGTTTGTATTAAAAACAGAAAACAAATTATCTACATGCGAAAAGCTGCAAATGTGGAAATTATAATGCTTGAAAATTATAAGAGCGAATGATGAAGTTCAAAGTTTTAAAAGTAAAAACAAGAAAAAATATTGGAAATTATTTTAATTTCGATTATGATCTGATTAATATGCTTACTAAAAATCAAAATAATTTGATACCTGGCCTGTTTATAAACAAAATCAGGTTTCTGAGATCGGCATAGTCTCATAATGTATAAGTGTTTCTTGCACATCTTAGAAAAGTTCAATTCAGTTTGATGTGTTAGAGTAGTATAGTCAAGCGATAAAAATCACAATTCAAAGAGCGCAAAAAGACAGAGTTAACTGATTATACTAGTGGTACGTCAATGAGCTTAACCACTGAAAGATTCCGACATTAAATTTTTTAAAGGTCAAATCAGAGAGTGATTAGACTAGGTTAACAGTCGGCTACTTGAATGTCAATAGGTGTCAAGGGGTTCGACTACCGGAGAATCGCGACGTAAGCGAACCTGACCTTTTGGACATTGGGGAAGTTTATTCCTCGAAAAAAGTGGGCAAATTCTAGGGTGACTGCGCTAGTGCCAATGTCAATGAGCTTAACCAGAGAAGCATCCCTCCTAAAATATCATGGAATCCGTTTTTAGCTCCCAAGTTCAAGTCTTTTTAGTCCAACATGATCTTAGCTTTTGGATTCGCTAGAGCTAGAGGCAAGCTGTGGAATTGAGTGATTAGGCTAATTTAACAGTCGACTTGGTGAGTGCTGTTGAGATTTAATTTGACCAATAAAGGATTGCGGCTGAGTAGCCCCAAGGGATGGTCAGCACTATCAGTTGTTACTCGGTGTGTTTTGGCGTGTGTTTGTATCTGCGTATGATGATGATGATGATGATAATAATAATACTACTAGAGAGAACAACTCTATCAATAGTTCTATCGTGCACACATGAGCTGTTCTTGAGTCGTATCAGTGGCCAAAACAGCTCAATCAAGAAGCACCTCAAGTCCTAATCGTTGTTCCGGTCAAGCGCGAAATCAAAAAACAATTATCATAAACATACACAACACCACCACCACTACCACCACTAACATCTATCGCATCTACTTAGTATAGCTTGTTGAGCTTCTTTTCAATTTTGTCGATGAGATTTATTGCTTCTGCTCTTTTTAGATTGTATTTAATATCTGGTCTGTAATGGCGGTGGAACAGAGGTATTCTAGCGGCAATTAATATGACACAAACACGATAATTGTATTATAGTTAGCGAATAAATAAGAATCGCTAATTTCGCTTGGCTAATGTGATGCCAGGCCATTATTAATATGCGCTCTGGTCATTCGGTTGATTAAAGTGACTTGATCCGAGAGAAACTGAGATGCGCTTACTTTCTTTCTTAATAATTAGCTAGTTAATTTTATGTCATGCTATTACCAATAAAAAATTGGTGAAAAACTGAAATGTCAAGCAAGAAAGTGTGCGAGTTATGCGTTCCTGATCTCAGACTGAGAGACGAGAGAGAAATTGATGATAATATATTTTAAAAATAATGTCCGTACTGTTTTTTTCAAAGAAAATTGAAGGAAAAAAATGAAGAGAATTGAGTTGGGGCCGTCTAGTTTGACCAGTTTTTCCGATAGCTGGGCCGAGCCATTATTTCCTTTCTCTCTGCTTTGAAGTTTTTAAGTCGTCATCCTTTCATTGGTGATCCTCGACAACATGTTTTGTTCAATTACTAATGTCGTTTCAACTGACTGTCATTTTTGCAATCAAAGAGTTCAAAATGGAAGAGTTTTAAATCACCGCATAGAGAAACCCAAAATTGTTCTTTACAAAAAATGATAATCAAAGTGCAATGCAGTTTAAGAAAGTTTACCTGTCCAAATAACACTTGCCTCTCATATTTTATACCAAACTGTTTCGAAAAATCTTTTCTTTGAAAATTGACAGCCTCGCTTGCATATGAAATTCTGCTGCTGCAATTATTACCAAATTTTTGCGCCTATACCTACGCAAATTCCTTTGTTTGATAGTGATCTGTCGTCGTTTTTTTTTTAATTTTCAAGATTCATTTGACCATCTATTGTAAATACCACTATATCACGTTTTTGAGGCTACAAATTGGAGTCGTATGCTTCAATCAAAAACTTAATCAAACTTGAATTTTCTGTCAGTTTATCAGTTTTATTTCGTTTTTGAGTGTCATTTCTGTATCCTTGATGGTTTAAGTGATTACTTGGAACCATAAATGAAAAAAAAGTTTTGTAGTTACATCAGGATACAGTTTTCAAGGGCCTGGAAATGGAGAGAAGCCCTCATTGACAATTTGCCGACAAAATTCGTTTCAAATTGCTCATTTTCAGTGTCATGAGAGCCAATTTTGTGCTCGTATTATAGGTCAGTGCATAAGAAACAAAATAGATGCCAAATTGCTTACAATTTCGTTTTTTATATAAAAATATTTCAAAACCGAACCGTTGGGAGATCAAACATTTTGAAAAGGCGTTTTTGTCTCAAAAGTACGGGGGTTACAGTAACCTTCTAGGAGAAAAACGCAGAAAGCTAAAAAATGACACTATCGGTCACAATGGGTCAGTTTGATTACTTTTTTTTGAAAAAGGGAGCCAAATAACCCAAAAATTTTAGTTTTAAATTACTAATCTATTCACCCCGTTTGTTTTTTAGGCACCCGGTTACAAATTATGTGCTATTATACAGCACGTTACTATGTATAAAAACGTGCGCGTGGCGGTGTAAAAGATGGGACAGAAATCCATTTTTTGGTACTTATAAACATAAATTTTTGCAAAAACGAAAATCCTTAAGCCTGGATTTTGTTAATTGTTGATCGAGCGATAAGTGTGGAATAAAAGCAAAAGGACGTCAGCCAGGCACACAACCGACCCGCGTCTCAGAAATTTTCCACCAACCGTGTATTGAATAGTTTTTTTGCAATTATCTCAAAAACTAACATTCGGTACACCAATTTTTGCCCTCATTTATACTCTATTTCAACGCAATATTTTACAAATTAAAAATAATCCCTGAGAGGGAAAAATTTGTGAATGACCATATTGTTATAGAAAATGCCAGGAAATAACTTTCATTTTTAAAAAAAATTCACACAGTTTGCTATCGTCCCTTAATATTGAACCAAATTTTTGCACGCGATTTTCGCGGCTTGCCAAAGCAACTTAAAACTAGAAAATGATTTTAAAATTTTCAAATTTTTAAGCTTTTTCCAAAAAGCATTAAATTTTGTTTTCCCACAAATTCTATTATATTTAGATTAAACAAAAAATTTTCCTCAAACCGAATTTTGATTGTTTTTCACTTTGTTTTTACAAATTTCTGTTTTGCTGCGCACATTGCACAAATATTATTTGCCATCTTTTCTGAGGTTAAACATTGAAAAGTGAAATATTTTGAAACATTTAAGATGTTTTTATTTCTGATGAAATTTCAACTGTTTCTGCAAGCAAGTATCAAAAATAGCTTAGAGTTTTTCAAAACAATTGTTAAAGCATCGTTAACGTTGGTTTATATAAACAGAAGATACATTTTACTGTGGATCTTCGTGACATAAAATTGCCAAATCTTTAATTTAATTTTTTTTGCGTTTTTATCTCGTCCACCTAAATGTGGTTATCCGTCAGCTAACTCGATATTTGGTTAGTGGCTGATAGGCATCTAAATTGACAAAAATATCTTTTGAAGATTTGAGCAGTTACCTATTTTCCTTAATTTTTTCAGGAGAAAGGGAATAAAAAAGTACTTTTTTAAATGTTACTTGGGTCATGAACAGTTGAGTTGAGTCCTCTAAAATGGCACATGGTTCCAGTTTTTCAAAAACCTTCCTGTTTCTTCACTCCAAACTGCCAAACTCGACTTTGAGTTGTTTCTTTTAAAAAAAATCTGAATCCTATGTTGTTAAACTAAACTGCTCTCTTAAAATTTTTCTTAGATAGTCTTTTTTCAAGGTGTTGTAGTTGTCACTCAGCGATTGTCGGCGACTTCTTTTGCTTGACCTAACCTGATTTCGCGTAGAATTTGAAGCGCCTATAGTCAATTGGGCACGCGACGCGGTGGCAGGTTACTACAAAAAGTCAAATAATAAAATAACCGAATCTATCTTTGCGGCTCAGATTTAGTCGAGTGAGCGGCTAATAGTGCATCGTAATTATTTTATTTTTCAAATTATTCGCTCCCGCAAAGGTCATTTAACTCAATTTTAATGTGGCGAATCATCGGTGTTATATTAATCGTTATCGCTTGGAAATTACGACGCCTTGAAAAATGAAAGGCGTTTTCTCAACTGGTTTTAACGGTAAATAATTTTTTGCAAAAAAATTTTGAATTCAAAAATTTTCATTTTTTATCTGATTAAATTGAGTGCTATTAATATAAAATTTACCGCTACGATTAATTGATGAAAAATAATATTAACAACATTTTGAACCTATTTAAGGTCAATTTAAAGGTTTACCATGTCATAATTTTTGTTTTCTGATTTAATTCTCAAATTCCCTGGTTTTGAAAGTTAGTGGACATCTTAAGGCATACGCGAAGGTCTGTACTCAAACTATATGTTCTTTCCATTTGTTGTTGATTTTGTTGCTTCCTGTTTGTTCTTGTGGAAATTTGTTCAGCGATTTTTTATGACGCAGTGGAAGATTTGCTGACTGTGATATTTATGACCAGCGTTTGTGTTGTGCTGTTTAGTGTTACATTTTTAATTTTTCCTTCCGATTTTCACACCGCAAAGACAGTTTAAAAGGCCATAACCGAGTTGTTTATGACCCGCAAGCTGATATTAACTCAACTTCGTGTCCATAATTTGCACTTTGGGATGCTAACTTGTCTTAATTATTTATGAGGGAAAGCTTACAGCTTGTATACGTTTTTACTGACGATTGTAAAATGTTTAATGTTTCGCGTTTTTTCTTCGTGTTCAATCTATCGCTCAAATACTAATCAATTCTGTATGTGAATAGTGGAATTAACCGTGTTGAAGATTGAAGAATTAAAAATGCTCGCCTGATTTTTGTTCAAGCGTCATAAGTATATCTCAATTTAGATCAATTATTCATTATTTTTAACACTCTTCTTTTACAAGAAGTGACTTTAAATTACCGTAAACAAATAATGCTGATATCAAATTGTCCCGTTATGTAATAGTGAAAATATTATAAGTTTAGTGATGTTAGAAAAAAAGTGGGTAAAAAAAGTTGGTTTGTTATTTTTTTGGTCAAACTTTTCCGGGAAAATTTTCTGCAAGTTGAAGTTTCCTGTTTATCCTCTAAAAAGGAAGCAAAAAGGAAAGCGAAAGCTAACCTGTATCACCTGCTGGTTGTCATAAATTGATACTTTTTGTTTTTTGTTAGTTTTTATTTATAATATACAGATTCTGCCAAATTTATTAGCCCAAGTTGGGTTATAAACAAATGTTTTCTGAAACTTCCGCTTAAGCATACAGAAACTCAATTTTTAATCATTGTTTATGGTTCCTGTTAGATCAACATATCGCCTCCCATTTTCCGCTTTCGAATCTTGTAAATAGCGAAAAATAGATCCCTGAAAATTGTTAAAATTAAGACATAAAATATACACACAGTAGAGTAATTCATTTGAAAGATGTGTTTGGCACATTTCAAAATTTTCAAGATTTGGCAAAGAACCAAATCAACGAGAAAACAATTCAAAAAATTCGATAAGAGATTTAACTTTGGGATAACTTTTTTTGCATGGGTTTCTAGGATTTCTGAGTTTTGACAATTTTTAGTCCAAAAAGAACATTTGATTATGAAGATGCTTTTGAACTTTTTGAGTACACTCATTGTTTTTATTTTTGAAATAACTCGTTGCTGAAAATAGAAACATTTTAATGGTAATTTGGACTCCTGGAAAGTTTTCCATTTTGTGATAGCGGTGGATTTTTCAATTCTATTTTTCCATGATCATTTGCGACATTTGGGAATCATTCGAGTCCTTTGACAACTTTCCAGTGGATCGCAACTTGAAAGCTAATTCAATAAGAGCAGGTCCAAAGTTTTGAACGTTGATTTTAATTTTGCGAGTGGGAATAATTCTTCGCTTGGGTCGCCAATACAAGGTAGGGGCTGGCTGTACTATCCCCTGCGAAAAACTTTAGGACCCGATGCTTACTCGGGGGGGGGGGGGGGGGTATGGTTGAGATTGAGGGGAGGGTTATGGTCTCTGATTGACCGGGGAATAACCACTGATTAGTGGATGAAAGGTGAGAGGGTGGCGGGATGATGCTAATGAAATTGGGGAGCTTTTTCGACGCAATGTGTGAGGGCGACTGCACAAGGAGTGAAAGTGGATGTGTCCTAATTGTGGCATTGTCATGCTAAAATTATCCACCCCCTTTGAAGTTTCGCCGGCTCAATCGCCGCTCTATTACTCCTATTACTGCTCAATCAATCGATCGTCATCGCGCCTGTAAATAAATGGCCTGTATTTCTTTTGCAAGGTGCAACTTGGACTGAAATCTCGTCGAGCAAAATTTAAAGTTGATGAGTTTGTTTTCAGGTTCTAAACTGCGATGTTAAAATATAAAAAATTTGAAAGTTAACCGTACTGATTAAGAATATGGCTATGATGAATATTTAATTAGAATTATTGTCGCTGATGATTCATAAAAATGGGACCCTTTCAAGAGTTAGATGATTTGATTGATCTTTGCAATCAGCAATTTTCCAAAATTTTAAAAACCCAATTCTAAAGTTTAAATAGTTGCGACAATGTAAAAATACTTGAAAAAAATGAGGTGAATAGAAAGACACGAAATGGATCTAATATCAGAATTAATATCTCGAGTAGATTTTTGTTTAAATTTCATCTATTGTGTTGAAGTTCATTTCCATTCTGGCTATTCAACGTAAACAAAGGCGACCGTAGATTAAAGCGAATGCCCATTTAAAAAGTTGCAACTGGGCGGAACTGGTGGCCGGAGTTGGGAAGGGGTGATTGAGGTAGGGTTCGAGAGATCCTTCAATACCTTTGGCTTCTGTGAGGATCAAAGGATAGCCCGTGAATGGACTACCGTCAAGAACTTCCCTCTATTCAAAGTCATCTCATCATTCATCTATTTAGCTAAACCCTGCTCAACCCCCCCCCCCCCCCCCCACCCCCTCCCTCATCCCACCCCAGACCCTCCAACTTAAAACCTATCTGTCCTGCTCGATTCTTGTCCCTTTGAAATGGTCCCCTGACGCTTGTTTGGGATCTCATCCTCTCTTAGCTTTTGCAACTGCAGCCTCACTCATTCACACTTATCCTCAAAATAACCAACCCCCCCCCCCCCCTCACCTATCTTCAATCTCGCTCGGACCGTGTGAAAATAAAAGTGACTATATTGATTTGTCTCTGTGTAGTGGTACTTGTATGGACACGCCCTAACGCTAGTTCAAATTATTACTGAACTTAGAAAGTTTATTTAGAAAGAATTATCTAATCAATTTTGAAGCTGAAGGCATTTCTTTATTGAGCACTGAATGTGGTGGCTAGCCCTGGCATCTAAAATTAGGATTTTTGGGTAACCATTTAATGATAGATCGATTTTTAGATCCATTTTTTCTCTGCACGCAGGTTAAAATATAGATTGAATGCTTTAATTTGTTCACTAGCTAATTTGCACAGCCAATAATATTTTCTTGTTGCGACTGATAATTAAATGCAAATTAAGTTATGAATAAGAGTTTATAATAATGTGAATGAAAAGAGTCTCAATTGACGTATTCCTTTTACGTAAATAATGTCAACAATCTCTTTCCTTGGGGTGATGAAACAATAAAGGGTGTTCTGACCAGATAACGGCTCTTCAATAAGTTTCCGAAGTTATAACTAATACTAACTAGTTTAAACCACACCCCTTTTTAACTCCTATCTAATCACTCGTCGCGTGTGGGGACCTCTTATGTCAGATATCTGTCCATCTGCGATTCTCGAATTGACTGATATTTTGTGGAAAATTTGTGATAAATTGAGCACTATTGTACTTGAGTTTATCACAAGTGACTCCTTGCTTTGGGGTGGGGTGAAGTTAGCTGCATAATAAGTTAGAGTTGTAAATTAAGACGAGGGGGAGGGGGGCTTAGTGCCCGTAAATACTTGAAATTTAAGTGGGGATTACAAAAATCTTTCTCCTTCACTCTCCCTAAACAAATCCCAAATTCGTCCCAGCATCGATTGCCAAATTGCTCACGCAGCTCTGGCTCAAATTGATTTTGGAATCTGGATGGGAGAGAGGGAGAGAATGGGTGTGGTGGATAATCTGGAAATTCACCTGGAAAAGAGAGAGCGACTAATTTGAGCTGAGCTAATTGTACACTAATAGGACTTCACTACCTCTAAACACACCCCCCCCCCCCCCCCCCCCACTACCACCCTCATTGGCCTCTACCCCTGCATAAAAAGAAAATCTATTAGAAAGAGGTGAAAAGAAGTAACTAAATTACTACTATGGCCTAATTGTAAAAATAAACATGAAAACAACATGAGTCCGAATTGATGAGTTTATTTACTATCAAAAGCGAAGTTGATTTCGTGCGCAATGATAAAATTTTTAAATACTTGTTTGAAAATTTGATTTTTTTCGGATTAGTGGCACTTGCTTTGATATTGAAAGGCTAAGCTACAATCAATTGTCTTTCGACCCGAGTAAAAGTTTTCCAGACCCGATTACCAATGTTTCGAAATGTGCGATAAAATTAAAATGTGATGAAAATTCCAATTTGTCATTCACTTAATTGGTTTCCTCAAAAAATCAACACTTCTGATAGAGGATGACAGTCGATTAATTGCATAAAATTGAAAAGTTTTGCTCTGCAGTTTCTCAATGACAAAAGAGCTTTGAACAGAATTTTTGGCTATTTGACCAGGCTTCATAGTACTTTTATTTAGATGCAGAAAGTTTATATAACCAATTTGTCTCAGAGGAGATTGATTTGTGGTAATCATTTGCAAACTGTGTTAACTTTTTTGGACTTTCAATACTGTTGGCTTTTTTCCGATTGGGACTTTGGATACTGTTTGTTTTTTCACGCAGTTTTGATCATACTGCCTTTTCGTGTGTCATACTTAACTTCTAGTTTTGCATTACATTTTCATACGTGCCTTTTTCAGGATTTCTGTGAAACAGTTTCATACTGTAAGTCCCATAAAGTTGCAACGCAAGCGAATATTCGAAAAGCTCGGGGCATGCAAATAGGCAGTGTTTTGCTATATATCTGCATGTTTTAAGTCTGAACTTTGACCTTTGAAACGTTCGATAGCGTTGCAACTTTGCTACATAGTTTTAGTCGAAGAATATAATTTCCCTCGCGGGGCACTAGTGCCCTCATTTAAAGCCAACCCACCCACCCCCCCCCCCCCGCCCAATTCATTGAAAGACTTCTCTTGCCACACTTTAGGTAGAGAATAATCAACATATCAGTTGTTAAAAGGAAATTCTCCAACGATTATCAATTGTGTTAATTATTTTGGTTAAAAATTGTTATAAAAGGCACAAACTAGCTTATTAGGGCTACTGCAATAATAAATAAAGTGCAAAAATTAAGTCTTGCTTGAAAAAGAGGGAAACAACAAAACTACGCTTCACAGTTACTGCATATATAGCGAGTGAGCCAAATATTGGATTTGAATGTCCTTCCTAATTAGGAAAAATTGCGCATTGAGGTCAACCAATTTTTTTTTTTTTGATAATGGCCTCCATAACATTTTGAGATGGAAACTCTCAAGCTGAAAAGCATCTGTATCATCCTTAAAGCGTCTTTGAGTCTTGAAAAAAGAGGATTTTTTTTCCTATTTTCTGTATCTAGTCACCTTTAAAAAAGATTGAGAACATTAGCTCGATTTTCCTGTGTTTGTAAATGTTAGGCAGTTATTACTAAATGGCAGTGGCTGTAAATTACACCCCATTGCACGCCATGCCAGTTTTAAAAAAATGTTTAGTCCGCGGTTCCGATTCGTTGAGGTCATATTCGCTTCTCACTATCTTGTTACTGCTGTGCAACTATCATTACGAAAGGCGGCCACGTGAATTTTGTTTACATTTTCATTGACTGAATTAGAAGGTTTCCTATCAAAATATACTCTCTATTGATTTGAAGTGAACGTCGTTTGCTACTTTTAAATAGAGATGATTGAAAAATTCGCTTTAGCACAGATTGATTGGTGGTTAAGTTTAGGTCTATCCAACTACCTTATATCTATTAAAGCAGCTACTGTAACGATCGATTAAACCAGAATAAGTTATTTAACTTACTAGTGTAATGAGACTTAACAAGTTATTACAAAAACGGGTCCCAGCATCCTCGAGGCTCGCTGCTCAAAAGCCTCAGTTACTAACATTGTCATATCTTTTGTTTTGGTTTTGATTTAATTGGTTCCTAGTAATTTTTCAACGCTTACAATGTTATTTGGTTTTTTTAAAAAAGCCGCCGAAACAATATTTAGCAAAAGTTTTATTGGCGACTGATTTGAAAGCGTTACCTGTTTTTTTGCGGCCAAGCTATAAGGAAATGTGTGATGAGCCGAATTTTAGATTCATGCTTTCTGCTATTTTCTTTTGAACAGATAAATCAGTGTTTTGCAATTTTCTCAAATCCCGATAAAGCTATAATTGTAGCAATATGGTAGGTGACATGGCCAAGTCGAACTCAAGGTTTCGAAAAATTTACCCCCATGTCCCATAGCCAACCGTTGGCAGCCAGTGACGGTCTGAAAAATTCGTTCGTAAAAAATAGAGCAGCAACGTTTTTTTTTGCTTTTTATTAGACAAAACAGCAAAAATTTGCTGTTATTAACATTTTGTTCCAGTTGAGCTACTTTCTGTCTATTATCAAGTGAAAAGCATTCTGATCTCAAAGACAGTGCCAAGAGAGAAAAAAAATTAGTTGAAATAATTTTTTTGCTTTGCTGTTCGAAATTTCAGTATACCACTACAGTGTATGAAACGCTGTTTTCTGAAGCACTAGCAAGTTTTCGATTAATTGACCCAGTTCAAGATAATGCATTGGTAGTCAATAATTGTGGACATTTATTTCAAGAGAAGCTCAAATAATGACTTTTAAATTGACAAAAACAAGTCAAACGCGTATTTTAAAAGAGTTGAGCGAAAGTTTTTCTCAGTTTTTTCTGTTTGTTTTTTGATGCGGTTGAAGAAAAATTTCCGATAGAACAATTTTATGATGTGTTATGTTTTTTTGTTAAATTTATCGTTAATCAATTGACAGAAGTTTTCAAAGGTTTTAGAAACCCAGCAGAAAAACAAACTAAATGCAACCTTGTTTGGAACTAATTATTGGAGAATATTTGTATTGGTTGACATCATGATGTAAAAATAATGGTTTGAATAAATTGTAATTTTTTAAAACTGCTTTTTTGTTTTCGAGTTTAAATAAACTGGCCGAGTTTAAATTTAATCTGTTCAGAGAAAGCTTGTTTGTATCTTTATCGAGCCAGATCGCGACAATTTGTCTCAGAACTGATATCGGAAGAGGTCAAAACTCTCACAAAGAGCTGTATTAAATTTGTTATTGGCTGTTTCATTGGCCGTTATTGCTAGATAGTGTGTACAGTAATCCATTTAGAGCATCTAAGATTCCTATGATTCCTATTAATGAAGTAAACATCATCAGAAATCGCCAACCATTGAAAAAATGGTCAAATTAGATAAGCTAACCAGTTGATGGTCAACAATGCAGGCTTATGCAGAACCTAAATTGGATTCCTAGTAACAAGCTCTGTACACTTGAAAATATTTCTGCCTACGGGTTAACGCTTCTTTACAATTTTCAGAGCACAAAAATATCCCTGGTTTTTTTGCTTTATCAATTTCGTTCATATTGACTTTGTATCTCTTTGAGTTAAACGTATTTTAATTATAGCGAATCAATATATCAGATATATAGCGAATCAGAAGTTTTAAAAAAATAACGCTCGAAAGAATTTCTATTAGTTTTAGTTTAAAAATTAGTCGGCGAACAAACATTCCAGCAAATTAACACAGATATTCAAGCGAAAGTTTGGCAAATAACTTAGTTGGTGCTGGAAGTAAAGCTGACAAAATGCAGACTTTCGACGAGTAAATTCAAGTTTTTTCTCCAATCCAACTGTATTCAATAACGCATTAAGGCCAAAGGCCCCTCTCAATGGCCCGGCAAATCTAGCTTGATCTTTTTTAGCAGGTATTTTGTCTGAGTCGATTTTCGACTCAGATTGGTCACCGATACGTTTTCGAAACATAAAAATATTAAGCCTAAAAAGAGCGCAATCGATTCAGTATATTAGTAGGCTCAACGAAAATTATGTTTAACGAACTTTTTCCGAGCTTTCTATGCCAAATAGAACGTATTTTGTGTGCATTTAATCTTTTTGTAAGGCTTACATGGTTAAGAGATTATGACGTAATAAAGTTTCTCGCTGGGTAGATTCTCGCTTTATTTAAATAGCTCTTTAAATAGACTGCTCATTTAGTTTACTCGGTAACAGGAAGAAATTGGTGTTTAGGGTTAGCAATGTCCAAGAGACAGAATTTTTTGGTGCTTTTGTAACTTCATGTTTTTCATCTCGATAAGTTTCTTTCGGGTTTTTCCCCAAAAAATCGGGAGCAGTCAAACACTTATAGACCGCTCTCAATTGAATTTCGTCTTCGTTCTGAAGTTCTGAAAAAGACATATTGAAAGCTTCCGTATTCTTTTTATGCATTCGGATTCTAGGTAGAGCTTTGAAACGGTACATTTTTTGATGCCCCCAAAATGGTCAAAAATTGAATTAAAAAATAGGTTAGATTTTAATTCAATTTGATTAAAAAAACGGGTTAGCATTAAATTCTGCTCTCTACGCGAAATGTGTGAGCAGAAAATTTCCTCAAATTCCAAAAAAATAAATTCTAGCTGTAAACAGTTTGAGAGCTCCCCACAATTTTTTTTGTTTATCTATGCCATAGATGAGATAAGTGGCGCTAAAGAATCCAAATACAGTCGATTGGTAGCAACTAAGAGATCGGAGAACGGGTGATTGACTTGTGTGAAATGAATGCAAACATTGATACTTATGTCATTTTATCAATTTCGAGATACAGCGAAAGAGAGGGAGAGAGAGTTAATTACGGCCATGGGCATTTCGACGTCACTCTCTTGTCACACTACACACAATTATCCAAATTGGACCATCCGAAAGCTAACTTTCATCGTCACACTTTTGATCAAAAATCGAGACAGCAAACAAACGACTTCTCACGATGATAGTCTAAATTTAACAAATACAATTTATTGCCTGCATTGATTTTATGTCAAAAGTGAAAACAATCTAATCTAATTACGGTTTCATGTTTTCCACAATTAGTGGGTTTGAACAGAAATCGGTTAGTTGCTAAAGTGAAGTTTTTCCTATCGAAGCAGGACAGAAAAAAACGTAAAAAAGGTGCGTTTTTGAGTTTTTATGAAAAAGGAGTTGTTGATTGTTGTTAGTAGTCCTAATTGTTCACAGCTCGCGCTTGAGTCTTTTTTAAAGCATGTCCTTTCCTAAGGGACATATTAGTTATAGTTATAATAGTAATAATATCCACTATTAGCCTTTCCATTGTAAGGTAGACTTCATTAGACTGCTCGGGGGACATTTAAAAGAGCCCCTTTCAAACTCGCGTCTTTCTCTCTTTTCTAATTTTCGACTTATTAGTTGTGGAATTATTGTTTGTGTGTGCTTCAAGTGATGGACTCGTTAAACGAGGAGAGAGAGAATAGAAGTGCGAGTTAACTGCTTTAGATCTGGCCAGCTAATTAGCGACCCAAGTTAGTGAGAAACAAAGGAAAAATGAAAGAGAGGGAATTGGACCTGTTTGACAATTAAAGCCCACCTTATTAACAAAGTGAAAATTGTGCGGACGTTTTCTACCCTTTCGATAACGGTAATTTTGGTTTACTTTTAAAACTAGAACAAATCTCGAGCTTCTTAATGACATGTCTTAAGCTTGAAATGTGGTTTGGGTAAAATCGATGCTTCGACTTGCATGTAATGGTTTTAGGCTTGCGTGGGTTGTATTATAAAGCCAAAGAATTGTGTTTTCTTGATGATAATTATGGCCAAACCGTATTTGAAAAACTTATGAAAAGTGTGCAACGTCGATTTTCATAGAGCTTTCGGTTATTTTGACCTGTTGTTTGTCCTGCGCAACCCTAATTTTTCAATCCTAATTTTAGCAAGATTTTAAATTTGAATAGTTAATTCAATTAGACATTTCAAACGATCATATCCAAATACAATCTAATTTAGACTCAAAATGAGCATAATTGCTCTTCAAGTCTGTGCCCATTTATGCGACAAACAATAACCCGAGAGGAGTTACAAACCAAAATATATTGATGTCACTTTGTTCAAACACATTTTTAAAAAGAATAGTAATAGAGAGTAAAAACATCCTTATCTTTACCGTTAATCTCAGTTTTTTTTATATATGTGCCTTAACATGTTGGTAAATAAAATTTTGAACACTTTCAGGTAATAAATTTGTTCACGTGATATGACACGGATTCCTTCAGCGACTTCTATTTAGTTCACAAATGACAGGGGGACGCAGGTTGGACTCTGTCTGGAAATTTAACCTCAAGTCTTTCTTGTAGAGATCTGTCTCGTTTCTATGAATGGATAGAACAACTTAAATTTTCAAAGATTTTTTTGTTGTTCTGGCGAAAGAATGAGAATAGAGGATGTCGGAGTGTAGTACATGTACTTGGCGATTTAGAAGTGAAATGTGTGGCTTCTATTGGACACCAATAGATGTAGACTGGCTCTTTGTTATTAACCAGCACTAACCACTGATAACTATTGTCATAACGAAACTTGCGCTCCCATTCTATCTGTCCTGTGATGTCTGCGAGTCATAACTACTTATAACTAATATTTATAACTAGCCATAACCATTGTGTATCCTGCTATCTGCCCGTTACAACTTCACGCTGTTCAGTGCACATGTTATAAGATCGACTGTGCTTGTCCCCCGATTTGTGATAACTAGTTAGTAGTTATAAACTGGAGAGTTGGTTATGGAACTAACTAATTTTAGCAGCGTGATGTCCATCCATGTGCTATCTATCAGGCACCACTCAATGACAAATTTTCAAGTGCCGCAAAATATTTATTCAGAGATTTTGTTTTGTAAAATGAAAAACAATGTAACGCTGCAGGCAAAAATTGTCAAGTTTGTCCACTGCAAATTGGGAGTAGCAATTGTAAAAAAAATGAAATTTCGTTTGCATGAAAATTATCCGAGACCAGCAAGAGATACTTTATTTTTGATTTTTTTTTGTAATTTTGACCTTTTTGAAGAGTAAATTATTTTTATAACCACAAGTCTACATGTCAAAAATAATATTTATTACATGCTTTCACTAAACTTTTGCGCAATTTTTGCAATCGTCCGTGCATCGTGGCGTGGAAGTCACCCTCGGCTATATAAATGATGACATCTTTTTAAACCTGTCGGATCATTGAACCTTCTCAACTTCTCCCTCCCCCCCCCCCCCCCCCACACACACATTTCCAATTAAAAAAATTGAAAGATAGCTGAAAAAAGACAGTTCTATCAATATAATTTGGATTCCTTACACATGTTAGTTTTGATCATGGCCAGTTTTGTAATAACTAATTGTTGTCTCAGGTGATTTGAATGATTGTTTACATTAGAAATTAGTCGCCAGTTATGACAACAAACAGTTTCACTGACTCGTAATTAATTTGTTTGTCTGTTGGTCGCTGTTATGTTGTGCTCTAATGTCTCATTACTTTGACTGAATGCCTGAATGCTTTTGCAAATAAAGTGTCTTTAAGGCAACCTATCTTCCCGCCTCTCTTTTCCTTCTCTTTTCCTCTTCTTTCTCCTGGTTCTGTTTGCTTTACTTTTGTTGATTGCATGTTTTTGGATCACTCTGGCCTAGTAAGCTTGCCTGCTCTTTCCACCCCATCGCCCCTTTTTCTGGACATAGAATCCAGTACCTGTACACACCTTCAAAAATGTATCTAGAAACCGCCTTTTGAAGATATTTGACCGAAATGGTGGCTGGCCGAAATATCACTCTTTCTTAGGCAGAAAGAGTGAATAAAAATTAATTTGGGGCTATTTTGGGATGTTGTCTTTCTTCGTGTATGTAGTACCAAGATTTCATCAGAATTGGATTTCATATTCATCATTTCATTGAAATTTTATTTCATTTCACACAAGATTTCATTGAAATTGGACAAAATTTGAAATGCACGTATTTTAAAAAATAATAGTAAATGTGACTGTTGGGACTGTCCTTATTTTGCCCAGAGACCTTTATATTAGTTTTTTTAAAATGGAAACTTTGCTTCTTATATCAATTTTTTACAAACTGTTTCGTCTAATGCACCCCATTCTTTAGTTCAAGTAAAATCAATTGAAATAAAATGGTGAAATTTTCCTGCTTTTGGCACTTTTTGTGTATGTTGCTTTAATTGCTTTGTGATTAATTGGCCTCGTCAATTTTTCTGCGTTGCTGAAAAAGATTAGGGATTCAAAAAATTACAACGATCAGTATCTTAGAAGGATTCGGCTATGTGAGCTTTCGGCTGCGTGGAATGATGTGGATGAGTGGTGTGTGTGTTATCAAGGTGTGATTCCGGATCAGAGCCAATTTGGCACATTTAGTCTGTCCCTTCTCCCTAAGTGGCAACTCCCCTCTCGATAGCCGGATCCCACATGTTGGTGGCCGCCACTAGCCGGCGCTGCTACTGGTCACAATCCCACCCTTTTGGTCTCATTTTAGTCTGACTATATATATAATATTTATTTTATTATATTTAAATGCATATTTATATATTGACCTCTCCTGAATTTTTATGCTCACCCAGTTGGTGGGAAGCATATTCAGAAACTCTGACACCCAATGAGAGGGGACAATTTGTCAGAGACATTTCTTTTTGACGGACCCAGTGAGCGGGGAGATTAAACTCCCCGGAAAAGACCAGGATCAATAAAGGACAAATACTGTAAACCAAGCTCAATCTTGAACAAGCCATGTAATTTAAATGGATCAATTGATAATGGGCCGTGGAATTGTTGCTTATTATAACTCAGAGATGAGGAAAACATTCTCTTTTTTTGTAAAGAGTGCCGTTGAAAACCTGATCCAGTTATTGATCAAGAAAATGTATACCTAAACTTGACCTGCAAAACTGGTGCTTCAATTTTAAGAAGTCATTTCATTCAAACCCCACAATGTCTTCGATTAAGAGATTTTTAGATCTCAGTTGATCTTGATTGAAAAATTGAGGACGTTTTTGCATTCCTAAATTATATTGAATGAAGCGGAATCATAAAAACCCAGATTTTAATACACTTTATAACGATTTATAAAGTTGTTTGGATGCATTGTTGGTATACAACTAGCTCCCTCTTGAACAAATAGCTCTATGTTACCATTTTAATCACTTCAAGCCTATAATCTTTCGATTTTTACTCTGCGTTTTTTAGTCGTCTTATTGTCTAATTGATATCTGGTAAGAAAGCAATTTGAAATAACCATTATATTTGTTAGACACGTTTCATTGTAATAGTAAACATATATTATTTAAGTAAAATTAGTAAGCATATATGGATAATTTTAGGATTTGATTTCAGATGACAGAAGATAAAAACAATTATTACCGAACATTAATTGATTTCACTACCCTAAACACCAAATTAAAATGACTTCAAATTAAAATTGAATTGTTTGTTAAAGTTTTCCTAGTCTGTTTTGGATTTCAATTGCAGATCGATATAAAAGAGACTTTTGTCAGATTCGACAATTGTTAACGAAATGTTACTGGAGAGTTAAATTGATTTACCTTGAAAAACATGGAGCTGTATTATCGAGCAAAAATTTGCGCAGAAAAGTTTTTTTGTTGTTTTCTGGTTTGTATCAGTGAGAGAGAGAGAGAGAGGAGAGAGGAGAGAGACAGAGAGAGAGAGAGAGGGAGCGAGAGCGAGAGTGAGAGTAAATTTCTCTGTTTTAGTATATATACAAAAGCAATTAATGAAAATATAACAACTGTTTATGACTGGTGAAGGAGAAACAGAGAGGACAACGTGCGGACCCATTCGGATCACCGCGCGTTGCCCTGTAAGATTGTCCCGTCTATATATTTGCCTGAAATTTTGTTTTCAAAGGAAATTTTGTTTTTGAGAAGAAAGATAGATTTGAGAAGATAGATTGCTCTGCGGTTCATTTCGTGGGCCAGCTAATAATTTTTGGGAATATTAACAAAAAAATCGAATCTGGATTTTGAGGCAATACTTGAGAGTTAACCAAAACATTATTGTTCTTTGTTTCGAAAGGAAGAAAATATATAGAGAACTTTGAGGTGGAAAAAAAATGAATTTACTGCTGAGATGTCCATATCACAGTAGTTTGAATCCGAGCTTCCTTGAGCAAAAAAATTACTGGCATGTAATTTAATTCTAGTTGACACTATTAAATATTCGAGCAAAAATGTTGATCTTCCTGGGGCTTCGTGCCCTGACATGGGGTGCTTGAGCCCGAGTGGTGACACAAGGCCCGAGAAGAGCGGAAAATCCAGGGGGAAAATCGGCGTTTTTGTTACCACTCTAGAAAAATTTAAATTTTGTTAGCGCGAGACCAATTAAGTAGGGCGAGAAACTTAGAATATTGAGAGGTAAAATCATATTTTTTGTTTGTCATTTTTATTATTTGTCGTTTTCAGCATGCGTGTCTAATGATTTAGTTACGAACAGTTGACTAAGTTGAGCTGCCTCTCGAGTTTTCAATGCTTATTTTTCACCAATGTTGGTTCTCTTTTTTTAAACTCTTCAGTGGCTTATTTAGTTTTTATACTAAGTGGTAATGTATGCTATTTGCATAAAATTCTTTGACTCGTGGTTGTGTCAAATTTGTGGTGCTATTTAAACTTGTTGTTATTAGACGCTTCACTGCTCAAATAGGAGGGAAGTCATTTTATGCCAAGTGAACAACCTCGCCCCCTCCCTAACCACACAACCAACCAACAATCTGCAAATAATCACCACTACTTTTACCACTTACACCACTAGTACCACGCCTTTGTATCTTACAAACACTTTCCGCTGTTCCGATCAGCTTGAATGGGTTGTAAAATTGGTCACACTATTTTGTGATAGTAATACTGAAGTTATATCCACAACTAGTTATGACAATATATGTAGTTATGCTGATTTTTATGACTATTGGGTACTTTTTCAGGTGGGTGGGGTACTTTTTCTCATACCCCGCTGATTAGTAAATAGTGGAATGGTGATTGGCTAATTGGATCGCTAACTGGGAGGTGCGGGTAAGTGTTCACACCTCGTTTGCCCCGCTAATTAACTAATTTGGATAATGCCCGCCCAGTTAGACAGATCAATGCCGGATTCTGTAACCCAGAGATTGTCTTACAACTTTTCTAACCTCTCCAGAAGTTATTTCACCAAAAATTGTGGCTATTTATGGACAGAGTTATTAAATACTTTTATTTAACGGTGAAGAAATATGCACGATACATTAAATAGTTGAAAACTACCACCGTCCGAAGTGGGTCAGAAATATTGATGATGTCGATAAGAACTAATTATGGAAATGGAGAGCTGTTCCAATTCTGTGTAAAATATCACATCATAACAAGAAAACTCGACGCTTTCATAACGCTAGTTTAAAAAATGTAAAGGATATTTTAAGCCTTCTTGCAACAATGTATAAATGCATTATTCTGTTCACACGGTATATAAACAGCTTGGAACCAGATATATGATATAAGTTCTGAAAAAGAGGGGAATTAAAAGTCAATTGGAATTCGAACTCAGTTTTCGGATCTTGTTTGCTGTCCGAATAAATATGAAAAGAGAGTTCAATCGGTAAAAAAAAGAACTGTGGCTTGACTCCTCAATTCTTACGATAACTCAACCAAAAACGATACTTTGTCTTGTAAAATGTCTTGCTAAACAGACAAATCAGAATACAACTGATGGAGTTATTAGTTACAAAACCAAAAAAAAAACGAAAATCTGTGAAAAAATTGTTTGTTTCTGTGAATTTTTGAAAAAGCCTGCAAATAGTAATAAATAGATGGCAGAGTGATGAATGTATAGGTAGTGGGTGGTCCTATTTATTTATGATAATATTTGTTAAAAATTGTCCATTTTTTTTAATTGTCCATTTTCAAATGATAGCACCCACTACTACCCTTTTGGTCTTCGAGAGCTCCTTTCATAGACATTTCTGTGATCGTCAGCATCTTTGTTCGTTTCAGATAATTTCTATGATTCAAAATTGTTATGAGTAGAGATAACGTGATTGACTCTGGATTCGACTACTTAAAGTCATCCCTGGACAAATTCCAGAAATTTAGTCCAGGTGGTCACTTGGCAACTGGCATATTTCTGGGTTTTGTCATTAGAAGTATGTCCCCCCTCTACTTCACTATTGGACTTGGGTCTGGCATCTATGCCCAACAGAATTACGATCTGCCCAGAGTTAAACCCAAGTTAGAGAGGGCAGCTAGCTGGATGGTCGATTATTTGGACTCATTGCGCAAATAGAAATTGCTGAATAAACTTCGTAAATACCTTAAAGAATTTTGCTGTAATAAAATTGTGGCTGACTATTGTGAAAGTATATTTTTCAAATAAATTTTTTACAAGCGTTTTTAAACTGTTTGTGGTTGGATTTGGATAGAGCTGAACAGTTGTCTTTTGTTTGAGAAAAGTGATCAAAAGGAAAACTTTGTAATTCTGACTTATGACATCTAGAATGTTAAACTCTAGAGCTAAACTTGATGTGACTGTAGTGTTGGTGTATTCAAAGACGACTGGCCAAGAACATGCCTAAAATACCTGTTGTTATCAAACCATATTTTTTTTTAAAAATAACGTTGCATAAAACTAGATGAAGAAAACGACGACTGAATTTCGCAAAACACTGTTTGCCTCTTTTCTGCAATGTTGGAAAAGGATCATTTAATGCAGAGAGTCACTTTGCTTAAAGTTCAGTATTTCGCCAACTACTTGCGCCTAAAATAATGCACTCTCGAACACAGTAATTTTAAACATAGTATTTTCAAAATTAACAGTAATCGAGTAATAGTTATGAAAAAATAATATTTGCAGGCTTGATTACTCAAAAGTATGATGAAATTAGATATTTTATGAGAATCTTCTAGCCTTAAATGCCTCATTCTGAGCATGCACAGTAAGCATAGAACATTCGGAGAGCGAGTCATAATAAGGAGAGCGAGCCCATATCCTTGGCATAGATGTATGGAGCCTGTAAACTACTGCTCCTGTTGAATATCTATCAGTATAAGTGACCTTGAGGCAAAATACAATGTTATGCCAAAAAAAAACGCCCATTCGTGATGGAGGCAGAACCAAAGGGAAGACCGTAAAATATAGTGATGCATGTCCCTCACATAGAAACTTTTTCATTCATTTAGTCATTAGAGTATATGGTAGGCTCGGCAAAGTGGTAAGTTTTTAGGTGAATTGCCCGAAATAATAATTAAATTGAAAGAAGCTATGCCTCAAGTCTGAACGATGCTCCGATTTCGCTCAACCAAGTTTTTGATTTCATTGTCCAGTAAATGAGGAAGCAAAAGAACACTTTCAAAAAACCGTTTTTGTTTGAAAATAATTGGTGTATCCAGTTAAAAAATTGCAAGAAATTTAATTTTAAAAGTCAAAATAGCGTCAGACAAAAAGTAAGCTGAACCAAATGACTTCCATTTCAACAGAAAAGATATAGGACCTTTGTCTTTATTGCGAATAATTAAGAATTAAATTTATTTCAACTTGTAGTATCAACGAGCCAAACCCATTTTTTAAACAAAAAACAGCAATGAAGACTACTTTAAGACGCATTTTAAAAAAGCAGCTTCTGTTTTTGGTGAAAACGCTGAAAAGTCACAGAAACAAGACTGAAGTTGGCAAAACTCAAATCACCATTTTTGTTTATTGAAAAGAACTTTTTTTAAAGCGTAAGGCCTAACAGGCAGAACTCATAATTTCTCTAACATTTTTTTGCAAATATTGTTGAAGCCAAAAACGCTTTTCGCAAACATGTTTCCGCAGAAATTATTTTCTATTTGGCATTCTAATGCACGCAAATTTTACCTGTCAAAAAATGAGGTTTGAATTGAAATAATTTTGGTCTGTAATTTTGTTCTGTGGTCATAAGAAAAATCGAAAAAGGCAAAAGCATTTCGAAGAAATACCTACAGCGTTCCCTTACAATTCAGTTAGTTTTGAATTAATAAATTCCACAATTAAACTGGTTCTGCCCCTGCTGCTTCTCTATTATAACAAGAATGTCCCAACTGTTACCGAAATAGGTAAATTGACCAAAAAGTCATATCAAAAATAAATAATGAATTTTGGATACTTATTGAGTTATATTACCCAAAAAAAACAAAATTGTGTCTTTTGGGAGCACTAGATTGTTTTTAAATAGTTCCCTCAAGACCAAATTAAACATTTAATTAATTTGTTCTAGTCATAAGACAAAAAAGAGCATCAAATTTCGTGTAAATCTCAGGAATTAGGTAATACTTTTGAAAGCATTTTGTGTGAACCAAAAAACCATGAGTTTCAGTTTTACCCATAAAACAGAATTTTGTTGCATTGGGCGTATTTGGAACACAACGGTTCCTCTAGCTAATTGAACCGTGAATTGAAAGAAAGAATTTTAATTAGGATGAAAAAAGGCAAAAAAATTACAAAAATCAACGATGAGACAAAAACTGGCCTTGCTATTTCTACATGTCTTGTTAATTCTCATTTGTTCAAAAAAAAATCCAAAATAGCTTTGTTACAAACGAAAATGTTAAAATATCAAAATTAAACCATACAATTTTTTTAATTATCTGTTCAAATTCGCATAAATCCGCAAAAATGTTATTTTTAGGACGCTTTCTTAGGATTTGGAGGTAAAATTCGCCCATCTTCGAATAAAGAAAGAATGTGTTAGCAGTTTTGATGTCTGCGCCACCGGTCAAATTGGAAAAAACGGCCAAATGGAAATATTTGGAATTTTTTGTGAAAAAAGGGGAAAATAGCTAAATATTCCAAATTTTAGCCAAAAATCGTTGACGAAAAAGCGGGTTGAAACAGTTCGCCGACTCTCTTAATTTTTAAATTGTAAAACCATTGAGACTTTTGTTGACAATTTTATCACTTTTTCGGTCAAAAATTGATGAAAATTTAAACAAAAATTACGGTAAATGTGAGCAAAAAAACGGACGTTAGGGTAACGTTCACAAATTTTTAAGCCACCGTAGCTCCTCGGAAAAAGCGAAATTCAGCAAATTTTTTAATATGAAAATCTGAGCGCGACTAGCCTACCAGTCACAATCCTGTACGATATATCGATCGGCGAAAATTGACTGAACAAAAATACCCATTTGAGCAAATACTTCCTCCCCCACTAAACTGGGTCGGAACAACTATCAACAATGGAAAATATAACACTGTGAAACAGTAATATTTTTTCTAAATTATTAGGAGTAGAAACAACCCTTTTTATGTACTATTGCTAAGCGCTTTGGGAATCGGAGTTTTTTGGCAGATTTTTGCTGGATCATACAATTTAACCGTTTTGTTGCAAGGATCTTGTAAATTAGGAACTTTTTGGCTATAGATCACGGGCTGACGTTTTGAATACCCCTTCAAGATTCAAATGTAAACATTTTGTCGGTAAGTTTTACCATATGCACAAAACTTTAATTTCTGCCTGCTGCAAAAGTCATTTTCTCGCAGCAAAGACTAAGCTGAAAAATTTCAAAGTTTCGAAATTTACAGCTGAAGCCAAAAATTCGTGTTTAAAAACCATGGTAACGTTTTGAAAAACTCTGAATTAGGGAACTAAAACTTTCAGTTATTAAAAATATATAGAACACTTTGTTTATTTGACGCTGCAAATGTGTGAAATTTTCTGAAATGTGCTGAAAAGAGCTGGGAACAGCTGAAAAACTTAGTGAGGAAAACGCCACTTCCTATAATTGAGCGTTTTTGCTAAAAGTAGCGTTTGTTAGCGCGCTATAGAGACCTTATCCCACAAAAATGAGCGCTGAATTACCGCTTATATTTTGCCCTGGGTTTCAAGATCTTACAAGATGACGTTTTACGCAGGCATATTGCTTACTAATAGTCGGCGATGGACTAGATATAGATTGAACAATTAGAACATTTAGCAAATTTAGCTTCTGATTTGAACACGGTTTGGGTTGATTCAAAGGTGGGGGTCAAAATAGCGTATCTAGTCCCGTTTGAAGTTCGCCTCAGATTGGCGATAGGGCGACAAATAGTCTCAATTCTAAGAGCCATCAAGTGTACAATTTATGACACAGAGACAGAGCAATGTTTAATAATGGCAGCTGAGTTTAACAAAAGAGCAGTCGTGAACAAAAGAGAGATCACGTCTCTGGTTCACATCAAACACAATCATCACATTTGATCAACAATCAAGCAATAAACAGAGCGCAACGTTAAGAATAAACAAGCATGGCTTAAAAATGTCTAGTCCACCCTAGGAAAAAAAGAGAAAGGTGTGAAATTTAGTCCATGTGGAGTGAGATTGGCTAAATGATGAAAACGGTTTGAAAATTTTCAAATGTCAGATATTTGTTAAAAAGTCGACTTTACAATTCTAGCAATTCTCTAGAAATTAACACAGACGCTAACTGTGAAACAACAAGAAAATAGTTTGAAATACTTAGGATTTCTCGCGGGTTGGGCTCTTTACGGTTATCTAGACTTCGAAAAAGTTCAATCATGTCGAAAAAAAACATGATTTGAGACACTTTATAATATTTTGAAGTTGATGTTAATTCCATACATTTCAGTGAAAATTTGAAGCAAAAAAACTTTCAGTTCGTAAGAATGATTTGACGGTCACTTAAAAGAGTTCAGTAATAGCAAAATAAGCGCATAGTTTTACAAAAGAACCTGCAACAAAATTGAAAGTAAAATTTTTGACCGTTGTTAACAAAGAGTACTTTGATCCTCAACTTCATAAATGACATTTGGAACAAAAACAAATTTTGGGAAAATGGTATGAATAAGGAAAATATTGTTATTGAGGGACTTCGACATGTTCCGTAACGAAATTACGTTTATTGGGAAAAGATAATTTAACCGATTTTGCCTTTGAACCGTTTGAATTAATCGAATTGACTTCGTAAAATGGTAAAAATAAATTTTTTGCATTCTTGACATTTTTTGAATTCCTATCGTCTGTAAAAATGTTGAATAACAAAAACCACTTATTAATTCCATCCTCAACTTCATAAGTGACTTTTTGACAAAATATTTTTGAAATTTTGACATGTTCCCATACAAAATCAAGTTTATTGGGAGAATATAATTTAACCAAATTCGAGGTATTTTTAATAAGGTATAGAAGATATTAACTATTTGGGAGAGTATTTTCTTATACTCTAGGTGCAAGATCTTTTCAGGGGCACGAAGTCAGCATTCTTTAAATCATATAGAAGTTCTCTAAAATCTTTAGCGGATGCTCGTGAACAAAAATCTGATTAACTGAGGACGATTACTGTAATTTTATATTTTTGACCTAATGTAGCAAAAAAATTGATCTGAGCAAGTTTTATTTTTACTTGAGAGAAAGGTGAAAAACAATATTCAGTACTTTATCAATGACACTTTATCCATCTATTCAGTACTTTATATTTTTGAACACACAGTATTAATTACCTGATGTTTTCAAAATTTTAAAATGTTTTGATTGTTATTTTCGTTTTTTCAAGCAAGAACTGCTTGAAAAAATGAAAGTCGGAAACAACTGCTCTTCTGAAGTTTCAATCAAACGATATGTGGAATTGTTTTAACAGAACGGATATAGTAGTGAAAAATTTGATGCATAAGGAGTTTTTCTTGATTCTGAAAGTTCTTTGCATACCTCATAAAAAATAATTTCATAATTTTTGTACAATTTTTTTAACACTTATTTCATTCTAGCTTCCAATGTAGAAAGTGTAAAGTTACAACGTGCCCGACTAACTGCAATTTGTTTTTGACGTATGTTTTTGAATCGTTTGAATTTAGATAATCGAATAACTTCGTAAAATGGTTTAAAAAAATTGCTCAAATAATTCAAGGCCACTGTAGGTTCCTATAGAACTTTTTCTTGTAAGCAAGCGCTCCAAAAAGTTAAAGTTTTTCCGAATCTTTTTCTGCGAATGCTCGTGAACAAAAGCTTGATTAACTGAGGTCGATTATTGTAATTATATTTTTGACCTAATGAGCAAATAAAATTAATTTTAGCAAATTTCATTCTTTTTTTATTAGATAAAAGTGACAACCAATATTCTGTATCTTTTATTAACATAAATAGTACTCAATACGTGATACATTCAAAACATACTTAGACTCAACTAAAATGTTTTTACTTAAAATGAGACATTTGGTTATTTGGTTGGTCTCCATTAGCAAACAAAATTTCAATTCATCATCTGCTTGTAAATTTTGCTTTTTTACTGAAGGCCTCTTCCAACAAAAGAAATTGTAAGGCAATTTGGGAATGTAAAGGGCAACATCTGTCATTTTTTTTCGGTTTTTCTTGAAAGCAGACCTCGAACACTCACTTTTTTTGACCCTCAATCCTAGAGTTTTTGACCCAGAAATGGTCGATTTGTAATGTTGAAAGAACCTGTTCTGTTACCCACTAAGCCGAGGAGGAACTTTAATGGGAAGGAAGCAAACTGTTAATGTGATTACTAAATTTTTGTTCTGACTCATATTTTGAATAATTTTCAAATTTTTAATTTGATGAAGTTTTTTCTTTTCATCTGTTCTTGCTGTTCAGATTTTTAGTTTCAGTTTTTCATTAATGATGTTGAGCTTTGTGGTCATAATAGACAGTGGATAATAGACAGCAATAGACCTATTAGGATAATGGGCGCTTGGTCTAGAAGGGGATAGAAAGGCGAGAACTAGAGGAGGTATTTGACTTATAGAGTGTTTGTTAGATTGTCTTTGAGCAATCGAGTGCGATATCAAAACAGACACCTAGCTGTTAGCCTATTGTGTGTGGGGGTCTTTGAAGCGGTGGTTATTACTGGTTATTACTGGTTATTACACTTCTGCTGATGGCTTTTAGTGGAACAAGAGAAAAAAGGAAAAGAAGGAACAGGAACAGCCGGGCGACCGGAGGGAGCCAAGGAGAGCTAGGAGTGACTGGGATTCCCCCTCCTTTTCCCATTTCTGTTCACGCTCTTTATTCCAGTGGAACTGCTGTTTTAAAATGGCTTTATTGTGCGTGGAGCGTGACGTGAGATGTAATAATGAGTACTAACCAGAGCAGTTATTACAACCGGAGCTGCGCTAGATGCCCACTAGCCGTGACTACTGTCCCCACCAGTCAAACACTTTCAACTCCGGGCTCAGTCTCATCACACCCCCCCCCCTCCACACTCATTAACCCCCCTAATAGTCAATACCACCCAGTCGATAATACGTACTGCAGTACTGACATCACCTGGCAGAATGCGAATTTGGCCGTAAACGAGAAATAAAAATCCGAAAAAAGACAAAACAAAAAATATTTTTTAAAAAAATTTTGAGTTAAATTAAATTTAGGTTTATCAAAAAAGAATTTGGTATTGTGAGCAGCAAGGAGGCATGTAAAAGGAAATTCAGCTCAACTTAATTTTTCAACAGATAAAAAATCTGCTGAAGAAAGAAAAAAGCTGTCACGCTATTGTGACAAACTTATGACTAGAAAACTAAATTAAAGATGTAGGCGCTCGTAAACTGTGGTTAAATTTGCCTATCTGTTGTTTAAAATGGCGAAATTGATCTTGATTCTTGATCAGATGTCCTGATCTTAATCCAAATCTTCTTTGGTCTTGCTTTCGCTCCTCCCTTGTTACTGTTGTCTTCCCAACTTTCCCTGTCACGTGGTTTTTCAATTACATCAATCAAAGATGACCAAAGCAAGCTTCAATTGAACAAACCGATCTTTCTCTATTATGGACCCCCCCCCCCCCAGGGTTTCTTTTGCTATATAGTACCTTACTGTGTAAAAAATAGCCCACGCCTGGGGGGGGGGGGGGGGGGGGGGGGTTGCACAGATCCCAACATTGCTATTTTCCAGCAGAGTTCTACATTATCTATAACAGCTTAACCTTTTAATCTTTTAAAAGATATATAAACACATTTTGGCTATAAGAGCAAACTGGAGCAAATTAAAGTGCAAATTAAGTCCGGGAAATTAATTCTAATAATGAAATAATTTCGCCCAATTTCACTATCCGCTCGATTTCCCCCAATTGAGCACCAGTTAGTTCACGTGTGGTGAATTTGAAAAAGAACCGAGTGGGGGGATAATGCACAATTTGGAATGTATTAGGCGCCTAATGACAAAAAGAGGACTTAATATTTATGACACAAAGTGAGACACAAATTGTCCACGCTCTATGACCCCTGCCTCCTCTCAATTATGGCCAGTAAACGCCCCCCACAATTCATATCAAGCCCTTGTATTTGTTATCACGGTATAATTAAGCCGACGGCGGCAACTAAACCGACTTCAAAAAACGCCTGCCACAAAAAAGTTTGTTCCTCGCATGTTTTCACAATTTCAAGAGCAAACAAAAAACGAAAACGCCGAATTGAGTCAATGACTGAATTGCTGATCTAATTATCTGTTCAGAAAAATATGCACAGAATAGTTTACAGCTCAATGAGCCGAAAATGAAGTCTTAGGAAAAGAAAGCTTAAAAATGGGGAAAAGCCCACACTAAACAGAATATAATATATTTCGTGGGGTTTCGAATATATCTAGGATCATCAGACTTTTAAAAGGTTTAATAAATATAAACAGGTATAGTACTAATATAAATACTATACCCGTATATAATTACAATACAATCTAAGAATCTTATGATATGAACCTATCAGAACCCGTTAATATATACTGTATAAATAAAAACCTGTTTTGTTTTTGGTCTATTTTTGCTTTTCAATTTTCAGCTTTCATTTCCTTTTTTACAATTCAAAGAATTTTTACAATTCAAAGAATTTGAATTGTATTGGGGCGCTGTCTTTTTTTTTAAGATCTGTTCACACATTTTCATGATTTTTGAAGTCAAATTGGAGTAGTGATTTTGGTCACGCCGAAACAGGAAGTGGAGCGAAAAAGCGAATGGTTTTGCGGCGTGATATTTTTGCGCTCTAATTTTAAAGTAAAGTGAGAAAACAGTGTTTGAACAAAAATTCGCTTTCTCGCTAGTGGTTTTTTGTTCACATGCGGCAATTTCACTTTGATTTTTACTGTTTTTGCGATTTTTTGGATCGGATTTTTTTCTAAATGGTTTTCCCAATCCATTCATAGTCCTTTCTAGGTCTAGTTTTCTGTTTAGTCAATGAAAATTCTTTGAATTGTACGTCAGGACTTGTCCTGCTATGTTTTTCATTTTCTGCTGATTGGACATTACTGTTTGAGATACAGACACGATCTAAACGCCTATCTCCTTTTCTCTCGGTCTAGTTATTCAGGTATCGTCCCCTTTTGATCACGCCAGTCAGAAGAAGGTGTTGATGGCGCCAATCAAATCATAAACAATCAACTAATAAACAACTCAAAACAATGACAACTGCTCTCAATATAAGCACTAAAATCACACATAGAGCAGCTGTACCTCCCAACCACCCATCTGCACGGAAAACAGTAAAATGTTTTCCTTAAATTATAGTTATTTTTTGGGGAAAACATGATCTTAAGCAGTTGTGTCTTTTCCCAATAATGTCTCTTCATCTTGCGACCCGGTGTCAAAGTTTTTGTTGAACAGTGTGAAACAAATGCGTTGAGAGCCGCTGAAAAATGTTTTAGCAGATAAATTTTCCCGGGCTAAGATTTCACCTTTCATCCACCACTAATTAACAGGAATTAGGGTGTTATGCCAGTTCTGTAATTCCTTAACTACTGGGAAAAACAGAGAACTTGTGGAATTAGTTAATTATTATATCATAGTTATTAATCATAATTTCAAATTCGCTACGAGTGGACTATGAATTTTTGTTTTTTTTGCCCTCAAGAAGACGATAGTGCTTTGAAAACTATCGCATATAAATGACGTCCCATTATCTCAACCATATAAACAAACAAGTAATTCAAAATCATTTTAAAATTAGGAAAAAAGGACTTGAAATGAACCAAATGGATTTTAATAACTAGTCTATTGTGCTAACTTAGAGATATAAGTTATACGCTCCATCTTTTTACAAAATTATGACTGGTTAAATTACTACTGAATGATTATTACTAGAGATATTTGGGATTAATACAGTTGGGACGAGTGAGAACATAGAAAAAGATGCCAGATGTTGTTTAGATTGAATTCAAACATTTGTAAACAATAAACAAGTTGAACTGTTTCGGCGAAATGCCCAATAAAGTTCATTCTCGTTCAAATTAGTTCAAATTAGTTCATAAATCATTGGCTTTTTCTCCGTTAAAACACCTTTTCAAAAAATGTTTTATTGAGTGGTAAAATGTTTCATTACTACCGCATATTGATACCGTGGAGAAAACCAGTAAGGCTGTTATTTTCTAATTGAGATCGTTGACATCTATGCTCGGTCAATTACTGTTCCGACCCGTTGTAATGATATAGCAACTAAATATTTAACTGTGTTGTTACCCGGGTCGAGACCGAATGGTTAACTTGTAAGAACTTCCAAGTTTCTTGCAAAAGATGGTTAACTTGTAAGATTTTGCAAGTTTCTTGCAAAAGATGGTTAACTTGTAAGAACTTGCAAGTCGAATGGTTAACTTGTAAGAACTTGTAAGTCGAAGGGTTAACTTGTAGGAACTTGCAAGGCGAATGGTTAACTTGAGAGAACTTGCAAGGCGAATGGCTAAATTCTAAGTTTCTTGCAAGTTCGTTCCGGTCGAGCTCAGCTCTTATTGGTTAATTAAATTTAACATTCAGGCATTTGCCGTAGAAAGCGCGTAGGAGTTAGTTGCTCTGTTTGGATAACATAATACAATTCGACATAAGTGGACAAAATGGTTACATTTTGAATTTTTTCAATTCAAAAGAGTCCCTTTTTCAATTCCATTAAAAAACTGTAGATCTCAATTAGCTTCTTCGATTGCTTTTCTTAAAAATGTTCCCAAAATATTGATTCTGATAGAATTTTCAAACTCATATGTCAGTATTTTCCCAAAATAATTTAGTGGCCCATCATTTTTACAACCTTTTTTTATAATTTATTTCACACTTTTCAACATTCTATTTTTTCCAAACGTCCGTTTTCATTCATGTCTTGCAACGTTTTGTTTACGGTTTAGTGCGTATATTTGTGTATGTGTTTGTGCGCGTGTGTGTGTGCGTGTGTGTGTTTGTGTGCGCGCCTGTATGTGCGTGCGTGGTGTGTTTTTTTGTGTGTGTGGTGTGTGTGTGCGAGTGGTTAACTTGTAAGTAACTTGTAAGTCGAATGGTTAACTTGTAGGAGCCTTGTAAGTCGAATGGTTATTTTGTAAAAAATTGCAAGTCGAATGGTTAACTTGTAAGAACTTGCAAGTTTTTGGAAGAAAAACTTGCAAGGCGATGCATCGCCTTGTAATTTTCCGCCAGAAAATTGCAAGTTCTTACAAGATAACCATTCGGCCTCGACCCGGGTAATGAATCAATTTCGGCCGTCAGAAAGCGAGACGAGTGTAGAATATTTCAGTTGGAGGGTACTTGAATTTCTCCTTTTACGAGAAGTCATTGAGTTTCAAATTTTTGAGAACTTTGTCTACTTTGGCGTTGAATTATAGAGTCGTTTAAAAACCCACCGTGCGTAGATTAGTTGAGGAGGTATCTTGGAAATAAGTATTTTTTGAATACTTAGAAAAACTTTTTTACCTTATTTTTGGGACTTGTAACACAATCTTAACGGTTTTTTTTTTACTTTTCCTGTATTGTCATAGAATTTGACTACATTTTGACAAATTTTGTTGATTGTTCATCGTAGTGTTATTCAAATAATTCTCCTAAGAGGGTTTAGATTTCCTGGACGCTCAGTGTTCTGCTTTCTTTTAAGATTTTTACTTTTTTACCGAAGATATAGAGTCAATTAAAAAAAAATGAAGTCCATTCAGCCGTGATAGCTCAGCTCACCTTGTACCTTTTTTGTCGAAATCATTGTCCCATAAACTGGTAAAACAATCGCAAAGTATCAACAGGAAAGCTTATTGGTTTTTTTCACTATATAGCGGAATGATCTGCGAATACATTTTGCAAGAGTTTTGCTATGTTTAAGCAACTTTCATCAACCTTACACAAATTTTCAGTAATTTTATCTCATATTTCACATTTTAGTTCATATTAGTTCTATTTCAACTCTGCTAGATACAAAAAATAATTAAAACTCTTATGTTAATTATGAAATATATAAAAATGTATCAGAGGATGTTACATTTTAAAAAAAGTAGGCCAAATAATCAAATTTTGATTTAAACAGTGGATCATATTGTGAAAATTAAATTGTACAATTTCAAAAAGGGGGCCGTATTGATTCTACCGGGAGAAGATGTTATTTAAATCCACTGAAGAAATTCAACTTACTTTGAATTGTTTAACAAAAAAGATTGTCCCAACATTTGTATATTAATTTCAACTGTACAACAGAATATGCACAGTAAAAAAACCATTCAAGGCATATTTATGTCATTGATTCTTCTGCGTGAAATGCGTGACCGGTAAATTAAACAACACAATAATAACATTTTTTTAAAAATTCTCTCAATTGGTTTTCTTCAAATTTATCATTAAAAAGTTTTGCACATTATTGGTTCTCTACATTCAATAACAAAAAAAACAATTTATTAATTTTACGTCAACTTGTTTGTTTTCGTTTCTGTTGTTATAGTCAGCATTTAAATCCAACTATGAGGCAAAAAATACATAGGCAGCTTTTCATTAAGTTTGATTTTATATTGTTCCATCCAGAGGTCTTTTGGGCATCTGAACTTACTGTTGATTCATGATAGACCATAGTGGAAAAATTGGAACAAAAATATTTAGGATTAGGTCCGAATGTTTTATCTCAATTTACAACTAGGGAACATAACGAAATTGTCAAATCAGTCACTTCACAATTTTTAACTCTTTTAGCTCCTTTGAGAGAAAATGGCAATCAAAAGAAAGCAAAAAGTATAAAAACAAAATTAAAAATTATCCAACAGGCTTTTGCGTCCAAAATGTGTTTTTTGTTGCAAGCACCGAGGACAAATAATAAAATAAAGACCAAGAATTTCTAGTTCTTTAAATTTTGAAACCGTTTGTCATTCTTATTTCGCATCAATGAGAAATTTGTCTGAAGTTTAATCTGAAAATCAACAAAAACCAGTTTTGGAAAAATTAGAAATTGTCAATTGTCTTCTCTTTTGCTAGTTCAATAAATGCCATTTGTTTGCTAATGGAGAAGAAATTGAACAATTTGATTACAACTAAAAAATGATCTTGCTCATTTTCAGATACTTTATGAACAAATTCTAGCGCACAATTTAAATTGAAGCACAAATCTGATACATTTTAACAAGTGCTCTCTTTTTCCTGTCCCCAAACTGCCATTTAAGGTAGTCTTATCGAACCTAAAATATAAGGCAACCATTCTGTTTTTTTTACATTATTCTGGCTTCGCTAGGAAAAGACACCAATTCCCAGTGAAGCCAAAATACTGTTAAAAAACAGAATGGTTGCCTTATATTTTAAGTTCGATAAGACTAACAAAAAGAAAGCACTTGCTAAAATGTACCAGAAGTGTGCTTCAAATGTTTAATTGAGTTGAAAAAATCGTTTTTAAAACCCATTTTTGATATTCTGGCAAAAATGCGACTTAAAGCAATGCTTTTGCCAAGAAAGACATCCCATGCTAGTGTGTGTTGCAGTTTGGAGTTTGTACAATTCTTTTAGCAAAACTTCAGCAATTATTGCCGTAACTATTTAATTAGTTTTTGTTTCAACTGCATAGACCGTAAAAAAATTACCAATGTTTTGACATTAAAATACGCCAGCATCGTTAGTAGGCAGCTGTCAAAGGATCCTAAAACATTTTATTTGGTATTCCCTCAAATCTGAGTAAAATTTGTTTTTGATGATCTTTTGATTCTTTGTATCAGAAACACTTTGCCATTTCTATTCATTGAGGAAATATTTCCAATGTGTTCTTGTTCAGACACTTTCATTAACAATTTACCTCATTAACAATTTACTTTCATTAACAATTTACTTTCATAAAGATGACAAAATTATTTACTTCCTCATTAACAATTTACTTTCATAAAGATGACAAAATTGGGGATCAAAATACATCGGCTAGATATCCTGTTAAAGTTAAACCATGGTTAAATAATGCTCACCCATATCAGACTTCACTTTTTTCTATTTTTTTTGCTTTTTCACTTGTACAACAATAGCACATTAATTAAAACACCATATTAAACATCCCACACATTATTAAAAGAAATTAGATCATAAACTGTGAATTTCATGGTTTTCAACAAAATCACTTGCAAATAGCTGCCAAGGGATATTCAAAGTTTAGAAAAGGAAAAACGAAACTAAAGCATTTGCAAGTGAATACAAAAGGAATATCAAATTTGTTAAAGTCTCTTTTTGTCGCCAATTACAAACAATTTGGAAACAAATCGCCAGTGCAGCAAACAAAACATTTTTTGAAACTTCGTTGTCTCTTTTGAGATTATTGCGGAAAAACTCCCTCAGTTTATCTTTTTAAAACAAATAAAAGTTTGCGTATATATATCAGAGAACAAAGATCATTTCGAAAGCAAGAACGAAAAGTTAATCGGCCAGGCGAAAAGTTTAAAAAATTGATATCCTTTACGTTTTGCTTCAATTACCTAATTTAGATTTCAAAAAAAAAATGAATATAAATTATCAGTTTTCCTGCATGCAAACAGCTAACAATGTGTGCTTCACTGGAGCTTCGAGAAATTTGTGGAGCAACGACAAAATATAAACATAAGTTAAGTCCTCTTTCTCAGCTTGAGAAAATTGAGTTATAAAATTTTAAAGTTTACTTCATTTTCCAAATTAAGTCCTGTATCTGACGCATTAGTTTATGCATAAAATTTTAAAATAAACAAAACTAAAAATCAACTGTTTTTGGTTATTAAACAGCTTTTCTCAACTAATGAAATTGTTGAGAAGAAGAGTTTAACAAGCAAAAACAATCTATTTTTAATTTTTTGTAATGTACACGTACCCTAATGCTTCAGTAAATGCTGCAAATAATTTTTTTCAGTATCCACAATAGCTTTTCGCGTTTTTATAAAATGCCATTAATTTTTTGTTCTTTTAAGATAATCAGACAAAAAAGAGACGGTCCGTATAGTAGTCTGTCTGTTATGCTCTACGCAAGTAGTTTCAAAAAATTTAAAGAGAAATTTAAACATTGAAAGTTGTCCTTTTTATCCACTAATGAAGTTTTTTTTCTTTATATATTATACATTTTTATCGAAACCATGCTTCAGAGAGCAAAAATTGAAGAATTAACGGTTAGTTGATCGGATACTTTTAATATGTTTAGTTCATTGAAATGAGAAAATTTTAATAAAAATTTTCCTTTTTATCATTAATATGCAATATGAAAAACCTAAAATTATCACGACTTGTAAAAATAAGCCAATGTTTTGGAAAATTTATTTTGTTTTAAATTAGTTACTGCAGTTGACTCATAATTTCCTTACATCTAAATTTTATTTATATCTGCCAGTTATGCAAAATAAATTATTTTCAAACCGAAGTTAAAACAATAATTTTTTGAATTTCTTAAAAAATCAAAAATATGAATTGTGGGTCAAAGGTAAACACAAAAAAGTTCAGTTGTAATTTTCTTTGAAATCTGAAATCCCCTTATCTTAACGCCAAATAAATTTCACAATTGAAATACCTACCTAACGTGTTTGATAATGAATGAAAGCAGTATCTATAACAATCAATTCTTTAATTTACTCTGATTCCGAAGTTTTTGTATTCATTGCGATCACAGTGTTGTTTGAAAAACAATTCTTGTTTCCACAATAATTTCAGACAACCTAAAAATCTTCAAAAAAATTTGTACATGAGGTAAGACTTGTTAACAAATCGTCATGGAGGTTTTTTGAGCAGGCGCGATGCAAAAAAAGTTCTTTTTAAAAAAAGTTGTTAAGTGAAAGCCAACGCGTACCTATTTTCATCTAGTATCTTCTGCTGGAAAAAAATGAACAAAACTTATAATCATTAAATAGTTTACTGTTTTTGGACAAGAGCTGCTATTTCTAGGGCTGGATCTCAATGTAGTGAGATTGAATTTTGTGCGCAGCATTTCGATTTGGCCAACACTTTCAAGCCGATAGAATCTTTTAAGCTAATTTTTTAGTGAAACTCACCTTTGCGACATAAATCGTTGAAGTGCTCAATTTCTATTACTTTTCTGTTGAGAGCCATTGAAGTAATTCGAGCAGCATTTGAAAAGACGACAATTTTTCTTAGTCTATGCTCTTCTTCAAGATTTTGTTTTTCTCTTTTCCAGTTGTTTTTGAAAAAAAAAGAATTCTTTTCAGAGAAGTCGAGAACTCGATCCTATTTTTAAATGAAATCACGGGAACTTTTTTTACATGAAAATTTTCGAAGCTTTACTGCTATTCTAGATACATATTTGTTAAAACAAAATCACTGAGTTCAGCTGGTTTTGCATTTTTAATCTCATTATTAAAAAATCCAAAAAAGGGATTGGATGAATATTATGAATATTAATAGGTTTTGTATCGCATATTCAAACGCATAACAAGAGATTACAGCGTACCAACGTCATAATTGCATAAAAACTTCTGGCAAGTCTAATTTGTGAACATAAAAAATTTAATTTTCTTTGAACTTTAAAAAGGTAAAACTTGTCCTATCAACGGCGTTTCGATAAGAACTATTAATACAAGTTCTTTTTCACACACACGCACACAAGAACACACGGACGCCTTCACAAACGCACCCATATTCACATATTTACACGCTTACAAAATCGCGCGCACAGTCAGGGAGAAAAACTACATATATACACTCACACACACACACACATACAAAAAAATTTGTTGGACAGTTTTAGGTTTTTTCCATTTTACTGATAACTGTTGGTATCCTGTTTCCACAAAAAGCCTTGCTTTTATCATGAATTTGTATGAAAAACAATTTGTAATTATTTCTTCTGTTCGTTCCTAAATGTTTTATCAAAGCAAAAAAATAGAGAAGAGGGCTTGGATAAATTAAAAGCAAAAGTTCTTACGGGTCAAATTTAACTTTTGTGAGACTGTCATTAATAATCGGATATTAGCATTATTAGCAAATACACCACCAGCATCATCTAATACAACAAACTCTATCTCTAGATACGAATCACATAAAATTAAATGATTCTCTTGTCTATTGAGAATGATATTAATATTAGTTTTAACCGTATTCATTGTTGCTAGATTATTAGGTTTATATTTTATAATCTTACTTTTGTGTATATCATTATTATAACCATAAGTTGTATCCAAATTAAAATCCATTTTTATAATCCAAAAATTTAACTTTAACTATAACTATCAGGGAACCTGTCTGGGGAACCAAGGGCGGAGCCCCTTCGCAGATGTTTCACCATAAATATAATTTAATATTTGAATATAAAAAATGACAGACAACTTAATTCAATATGAACTACAAAAGATACATGAAACTCTAACTAAAACTAAAGAAGAGCATACACTTAACTTTAGAATGATATAGCCAACAGAAAAGTTTAACTTTAATGAACCTATACTTAATACAACAAAATTAAGTTTAATTAGATTATCAGTTTATAATTCGGTGTTTAATGTGAATAGAGGGAATAATCAATTCTTATATAGTGATAACAAAGCACTTACACCCACCAGATGCATATGAATTAACTGAAATAGCAGAATTAATAAAAGAAGAAACTAATGGTAATGTTATAAAAGAACCCGATAAGAATACAATGAAATGTTTAATGGAAATAAAACAAGGTGCAATTAAATTTGATGTAGAAAACTCAATAGCCTCATTACTAGGATTAAGAAAAGCGGTTTATAAACAAGGTAAATAATCATCTCAAAGGTTTGTTGATATTATGGGCTTTAGTACTATTAACATCCATTGTAATGTGATATCTGGTGTTAAAGATAATGGTAACAAAACAGACATACTATATACTTTTAATCTAACAGAACCACCAGGTTACCTGACCAACTAATATCTTGTATCAAAATGTAACTAAAGAGAGAATAGAATATCTAGAGTTTCATATTAAAGATGAGCATGGAAGACCTATAGACTTTAATGATGATGTATAAAGTTTTACTTTACATCTGGGGTAGATATAAACTTAAACTTGAACTAAACTAGAAAACTCTCTGATCCCACTTAATTCAGAGTTTACCATTAATATTTTTATTTTTAGTTATATCAAGGACAATATAATAATAAGGCTCTTTCCGTACCTTATTACATATATTAGCAAAAATCGTTATAGCTAAGTTCAACATTATTAAAGAAATCTTGATATATAGAAATGTCGACTTTACCTCTGTGTTCAAATAAAATAAATAGATTACAACTCTCTCTAACACTCTGCCTATCTATTGTGAATAGATTTTGATTAAGATATATATTACAATTATTATGTCTACCTCTACAAAAGTATTCATTAATAACTGGTTCTTTGGCCCTAGCATTATCGAATATCATTGGTTTCTTTAGGTCTTGTGGTAGTTGATCGGGAGAGGGTATATCTTTTATATCTTTAACAAACTCGACATCTGTTCTATGATTTATTCTCTCTACACCTTCATGTTGATCACCAGTAGGATCAATAATGTATAGCTTATCAAAGTATATTCTAGCCAGATTTAGTTTTTTTAGTAAGAATTAGTTTCTTGCCGCATTCACTAGGACCAGATATTATACATCTAAAGTTCTCTGGGAGTGTAGCTTCTGTAATTATATTATCATCATTTAGCCATGATTGTAGATCTTCAATTATGTTTACAGAGATACTGTTACTAAGACATTCTTTGTTGTTAGGTTTACCCCTTTGATGTTTTTCATTAAATAGATATATAAAATTTTCATTAACCTTATCATTATCATTAGCATTATCATTATCATTAGTATTATCATTATCATTAACATTATCATTATCATTATCATTAACATTATCATTAGCATTATCATTATAATTAACATTATCATTATCATTATTATTTCATTATTAGTAAAGCTACTTCGTAGATCATTATCTTTATCATTAACATCATCTTTAACCCTATCATTATCTTTATCATTATTATTATCATTAACATTATCATTAACATTATCAATAACATTATCATTAACATTATCATTATTAGCAAAGCTACTTCGTAGATCTTTACTACATCTTAAACAAAAACACTCATTATATATTCCTGGATATTTATACACAGTCAGAACAACTTTTTAGTCAAAGAACTGGCAAAACTTCTAAGAGCAAGTAATATACAAATTCAAAAAAATTGAGAGGGCAAGTTATTTTTTTTCAAACTCTAATTTTCAATCGGTTTTATGCTTGACTAAACGAAACAAAAGTGGTTATTCAAATTGGTTACCCCATTTAAAAAAAAATTTTCAACAAACTGTTTTTTTTCGAAAAAAAATATTTAATCCTAATTCATTTTCTTTTCGACCAAACATAAAACTCCTTTAGCGGGAACTAAGAGTTTGCTAACATTTTTCAATACTCAGTCCCAGCTTTGAATGATGAATTAGTTTGAAGACTAGTGTGCTGAACCAGAGCAACACTGTCTTCATATTGAAATTGTACATCATCTGAAAAAATATTATACCAACTAATATCTTGTATCAAAATGTAACTAAAGATAGAATAGAATATATAGAGTTTCATATTAAAGATGAACATGGAAGACCTATAGACTTTAATGATGATGTATAAAGTTTTACTTTACATCTGGGGTAGATATAAACTTAAACTTGAACTAAACTAGAAAACTCTCTGATCCCACTTAATTCAGAGTTTACCATTAATATTTTTATTTTTAGTTATATCAAGGACAATATAATAATAAGGCTCTTTCCGTACCTTATTACATATATTAGCAAAAATCGTTATAGCTAAGTTCAACATTATTAAAGAAATCTTGATATATAGATATGTCGACTTTACCTCTGTGTTCAAATAAAATAAATAGATTACAACTCTCTCTAACACTCTGCCTATCTATTGTGAATAGATTTTGATTAAGATATATATTACAATTATTATGTCTACCTCTACAAAAGTATTCATTAATAACTGGTTCTTTGGCCCTAGCATTATCGAATATCATTGGTTTCTTTAGGTCTTGTGGTAGTTGATCGGGAGAGGGTATATCTTTTATATCTTTAACAAACTCGACATCTGCTCTATGATTTATTCTCTCTACACCTTCATGTTGATCACCAGTAGTTTTTTAGCCAGAAACTAATTAGCCAGAATTAGTTTTTTTAGTAAGAATTAGTTTCTTGCCGCATTCACTAGGACCAGATATTATACATCTAAAGTTCTCTGGGAGTGTAGCTTCTGTATTTATATTATCATCATTTAGCCATGATTGTAGATCTTCATTTATGTTTACAGAGATATTGTTACTAAGACATTCTTTGTTGTTAGGTTTACCCCTTTGATGTTTTTCATCAAATAGATATATAAAATTTTCATTAACATTATCATTATCATTAGCATTATCATTATCATTAACATTATCATTATCATTAACAATATCATTATCATTATCATTAACATTATCATTAGCATTATCATTATCATTAACATTATCATTATCATTATTATTATCATTATTAGTAAAGCTACTTCGTAGATCATAAAACGAAACAAAAGTGGTTATTCAAATTGGTGACCCCATTTTAAAAAAAATTTTTTCAACAAACTGTTTTTCTTTGAAAAAAAATATTTAATCCTAATTCATTTTCTTTTCGACCAAACATAAAACTCCTTTAGCGGGAACTAAGTGTTTTGTTAACATTTTTCAATACTCGGTCCCAGCTTTGAATGATGAATTAGTTTGAAGATTAGTGTGCTGAGCTAGAGCAAAACTGTATTCATATTGAAATTGTACACCTTCTGAAAAAATGAAATTCGGTTACTTAAACTTTTTAGTCTAAGTAAATTGTTATAGAAATACTGAAAATGAGTCCGCTGAAAAAAACTTTGTTTGAGAAAAAAATTTGGGAGGACCAATTTTTTTCCTAAAGTAAGTGTGTGAAAAGATGTCATAAATAATTTTTGAGTCACTTGTCGATAGCTTCAGGGCGACATATTTCTCCAGAATTTCAGAAATTTCGTTATTTAAATTATGTCTCGAACTGTTTTAGCGGTATTAAAAAATCAAACATTTTTTAATGTGAGCTCTTTCTGCCGCTGCATTAAGAAGTTTGGGTACTTTCCGAAATCTGAAGTTCTTTTTCGTTAAAATGACGCTAAAAAATTCTTTTTGAATGGCTCGATCAAAAGCATTAGTTGACTAAATGGATAACTGAACAAGACGCAATTAATGAATCCCATTTTTGCCGATTGCAATAAACTCAAAAATGTGTTCAAATCTGTTTAAAAATCTCGGGCAGATAATTGTTGAAAGAGAAATTTTCATATTTTCTTATTCGTATTAGAACAAATCCAGGTTGAATTTTCAAGGTTTTCTAAGTGACTTATCTATTTTTTTTACTGTTCATAGTGTAAACAGAAAATAGTAACCGAATGTTTTCAATTTGCTGTTCATTATTGTTTGATGGCATAGTTTAGTCATGAAAGAAGTTGTTTAAAAAAGTGTGAACGGGGAAGAAAAACAGGCATAATAAATTCGGGTGAGAACTAGAATTAACATTCTTGTTTATATGACATTGCAATTCAAATTATTTCTAACACAAATAGTTGACCAACAAAATATTTGTTTTAAGCCACAATCTATCTACTTTATCAATAAAAAAAATAAGTAATTGCTGATTTTGGAGAACTATTTAAAAAGCCGAAGACTGTGCTAGATCAAACATTGACAAAGAACGCGAGACTTGGTTGGTAGGAAGCTGATTAGTAAACACAGATCACTGACCTCGCTTGAATCTAAAATACTTATGCTATGCTATGTTTATCAAATAAGAAAAGTTCTTTTTAAAAAAAAGTTTAACCCCCCTCCCCTGCAGATTTCGACCATATTTAATTACTTGATAATTTTAAATCTTTATAATGGGCGCATTAATTGTGAGGGCTAGTCTCGCCTCATATTAAACTTTGCAAACCATTATAAGAGAAAAACAGGCATTAGTTTGTTCACAATATTTTTTTCGGTCAAGGAGGGGGGGGGGGGGGGGGTGAGGGTTATCAGCGAAAATATGTCATAAAGAGTAAGACATCAAACCTGTGATTCTCCAAGGTAAAAATCTCCAAATATCACGATGACTACAATGTCTTATATTCGTTCTTCGGGTTTCAATTGAGTCAATTTCTCTTCAATTTCTAACTAACCGCATAACAGCTGCAGTGACCACCAATGAAAATTTTTATAGGCTGTTTTGATGGCCAACGATATTCAAGATTATTTTGATCCACGATTGTGATAATTAGACTGCAACGCGGGGCTTAAACACTAAAGCGCGGGGGGGGGGGAGTAGGCGGGGGTCGGGATATAATTTGATGAATGGTCAACAGTCAATGGGAGATAAAATTATGGAGGATTTTGGGTTTTGGGTTGTTAGTTTTGGGGTGATATTGTGAAAGGGAGGATAGATATTTGGAGAGATAGATAGAAGATAAGGAAGAAAGGTGGATACAGATTAAGATTGGTGTGCAGTTGTTGTTGTAGTTTGGTGAGTAGGGGGGCCTTACCTTATGGGTACCCTTTCAGTGGTCCTCTTTAATGGGCAATTTTAGAGGGCTATTATTAGTGTAATTTGGGTCGAGAGAAGCAAAGAAAGAGAGAAAGAGAGAGCAGTTTGTGGGAATAAGTGATATTTGGAAAACGAGGAGGATAGATATTATTTAAGGGGGGTGGGGGTGTGAGAGTGGGGGTGGGGTGGGTGGGTGATCTAGAAGAGACAGTATGGCACGGGTATGGAGAGGGTATGGGTTACGTAACAAGGGGTAAGGGGGAAGGCAGACACCCTAAATTGTTCACAGTTCAACGAGCTTAACGGCCATAAAATGACCGGGCGCTATAAAACTGTGAAAATGAGCAACACACACTCACATATTCTTCATTCTCTCTTTCTTTATTTTTCTCTCTCTCTCTCTCTCTCTCTTAGTTATTATAGTTATTATAACTAACTAGCCATAGCCCACTAACTAACTAACTATCTGGCTGGCTGGCTGCTTTACGAGACTTTCAATTTTCAGAGGAGAAAAATTTTCCATGACTTTGTGCATAATTGGTATCTGGGACTAGTTATTACTAGTTAGTTATACTCGAACTTGAGTTGAACAACAACAATAGTAATAACTATCTATAACTAGAATGCCCATAATAACAAACACAAGTTGTGTTTAACTACTAACTAGCCAGGTAGGGCTATTAAAAGTGTCTCCGCAGACGATACTAAGGTAGAGAAAAGATCAGTTAGTTGTTTCCCTTGTATCGTAGTATCTGGGACAGTTATTGTGGAAAATTAGTCTGAAAATTGTAAATCATTTGATGGGTTTTAAGGCGCCCACTAAACAGTCCCATAAAATGGCCTCTTCTATTGTCTGATTTCAAATCAAAAATATCGCACATAAACAAACTCACAAATATACAAACATAAAGCAATGGTCAGCTTTATTTATGGACAAAATTTCAACACTTAAAACTAGTTGCTCAAAAAATTGCTCAAATTTCAGTTCTACAAATAACGAATCAACGCTTTTACCCTCTCCAATTCCAAACCTTTCAAACCTCCCCCACCCCCGTAACCCTCGTTAACCCCCCACCTCCGCCCAGACCACTCCTCTACAATTATTTGCGCTGCTAAGTTTTTTCAATGTTGTTTATTGTAAGCTCAATTTTAGAAAAAATGAACAATCTAAAATGGAGAATGGCTATTTGCCGAATAAGAGTAAATGGTCATGAATCATTGTTAAAAACAATTATAAAAGAAATGAATGATTATGCTCGAAATAAATATAAATCATATTTACTTTATACTATTCCTTTATCCCGCTATGAAAGCGATATTAATTACGCACTTACCAATAAATGTCACTAAAGTGTGAAATAGGTTTGCCCTAAACCAGTTTATAATAACCGTGTTATAACTAACAGCCACCCTCGTTAGGGTTTTCAAAACACTCGGACATTTGTTATATTATGACTACTAACTTCCTTTTAACTATCGCCTTGGCTATCAATAAAAACATCAAAAACAAACCAGATCACAGCTAAAAATCGTAAAAATTTGCTAAATTGTTAAAATCTTTTCTTGATTGTTTACCTGTAAGTTCTGTTAGCAGGCCAGCTTGCCAAATAAACTGTGGAAGTTTTGAAGTCCGTTTCAAGACTGAGCAACCCAAATTGCTGAGAACAGTTGATAGGGTTAATTTTATTATGGGCTATAATCGATTATCAAAAGTGGACCATTCCAGTGGCACGTAATTGAAACGCCTCTGAAATTTGACATTTGGTCAACACGCTTAATTTCATTTTGAGTTTCAGGTCTGGCAAATTGTAAGAAAATTGGTCATTATCATTGTTTAGTCTGGCCTGCTTTTATTTTTTTTCCTTAAGGTAGAAATGTGTAGTTATGGAGAAGTTGGGGTGGGGGGCTATAGTTGTGTACAGAATGCGGTGGGGGTTGAGAGGTGATAGTGGGCGAATGAGGGACAATAAATAAGTATTTATTTGGTTTGTCGCCTATCTATAGCCCCCAACAACAAGGCGTTTAGGAAAATAATCAAAGTTTAGGAATAACGTTGACTTTCGAGGGTGGAAAGTAAACAAATTAATTCACGGCAATTGATTAGATCGCCTTAAATTAGCCCTATAAATATGCAGTTGGTCTGCTGCTGTTAATTTATACCTGATTAGCTGTCCATATTTTCACAATAGGGCTTTCATGTCATCTCCACTGACCCGCATATTAGGCGCGTTGGGGTATAAATGCCCGACTCAATCAGCTCTTGATCCAAAATATCCAAATGCAATGTACCGATTCTTTCTTGCCTCAACAACTTAGTAGAATGAAAATTATAACTACTGACCAATTATGACCTAAGTTTTCACAAACAAGCAAACCGGACAATCATCAGTTTTTACATCAAGTTCCGAACCCTTCGATTTAAACTCCACCTGTAACATTATAGAGCTACAAGACACAAAATCAATTTTCGGCAGAAATAAGTCACTTCATGGAAAATTGAGTGCATTATGGAAACATAATACGCTCAATTAACAACAGCGATTAAAGCTATTTTTATTGAATTCATTCATCAACTTGTGCTTTGTTAAATTTTTCAAAATTTCAGCCTACTATTCAAAAATTTGCATTGCCGGCGAATAATTCAAACTCCCGAGAGGAATAACCCTCCTATCCCTAGTGTATTTTCTGAAGCGCCAATAAAAAAATTAAGGATTTCACTCGTTTAGAACTTGATTGTAATGAACAATAGTAAACCAGATTAATAGCTAGCCTAAGAAGATGATACCTAACTTAAACGAGAGTCGAAGCAAAGATACCATAACTTTACTGTAATTGTTCCGACCCACTTTAGTGCGGGGGAACAATATACCAAAATTGTTTTTTTACTGTTCAGTCAATATTGGCCGATCGATATATTCCTTGTAGAGGGCTGTGAATGGAGAATTTTTTAAAATTTAATTTTGTCCACTGAGTCATCGAGGTTAAATGTTTAGCGAAGACTTGACTGCTTTTCATTGTTTTTTTTCAAATTTTTCGTGTTTTTACGCAACTTTTGTTGCCAATTTTGCTTAAAAAATGTTTGAAATGTTACTGAGTGTAAATTTTTAACCTCTAAAGAAAGAAGAAATCATTGAACTGTTTGATCCAAACTTTTGAATAAATTTTGCTAAACTTTGCTTTTGAATAAACTTTGCTAAACTACTAAAAGCTGCTGATAAATTGTCTTTAATTACAAAAGAGGTCTGGTGTTACTTGCGCTTCCTTTAAGAGTTATTAAACTACAATTTTGCCGGGTTTTTTGCTAATTTAACTCAACAGTTATCCAAAATGCATCATTTTTTTTATGTATTTACAATTTTTGTCCAATTATCGATATCCAAAACATTCGGAATGAACAGACAGCAAAAGATGTTGTAGTTTTTAAGCTTATCGTTTTTTAACAGTCCAAGATTCAACCGAATTGTACCCAGTCGCTGTCTTTCCAAAAAACATTTTCGCTTTTTTTCTAAGTTAATTAGAGAAAAGAACATTGTGAAATCAAAGCCTACTATTGACAAGTCCAAACGGCTTTCTTCGGAGCTTCAGGGAAACCTACCTAGTTGTTCAGATGATAGCTTAAAATCGTTTTTGACTTTTAAAATAAATGTTTTTTGAATAAAAAGGGTTTTTGTGCTTTGCCGTTTGAGTCTCTCTTTGGTCATCCTGCAGCATAAGGTCAGCAAATTGAGGTCGCTTTGTTTCTCTAAGGAATTGGATTTTAATTGTTAACTTGTTAGAGTCTTAAGTATCAAATGATGGTTTTTCGGCTCCGATGCTCCGAGTTTTCACAAAAGAGGTTCGATTTATGGCAGTTTTCAATTTTAAGGCTTTTTTGTCTTGCTTTATTATTGACATGTCAGATATCACTTCAATGGCATCTCAAAAAAGTGAACAATTTAGCATATCAAATTTTTGTTGAGATGAATGGATTACAGCGCTTAGTCTTCCAGCAGAATTTATCGGTTCTTAATTTTTGTCTTTCTCTATTTTCTTTTTGTAGTCGTATCAAAATTCTGAACAAAACTTGGTCTAAGCGGCTTCCTATCGATGAACAAAGAAATTATTGATTAGTTTCAGTTGATCGCTTAATTTTTCATGACTTTGAAATCTTTAAAATTACGTTGAAACACAAATTGTTGATAATTTTCAACTTTGCACTTTGTTTTTGTCTCTTGTAATTTTGTTAACTTGTCTCAATAATTACAGGTAAAAAGTTATCGGTTTTGAAGAAAGGCACCATTGAACATATCTAATGTTTTTAGTGCCTTGCTTATTGTTTTAACGGTTTGGAAACCACTTTTCTTCAAAAATGTATTTTAATTTTTGATTTTTGCAAATTTGTTGTTTTTTTTGTAGACGTCTGACATAATCTGTATAGTCAAAAAAATCTCAATGGTTTTCTTGAGAATTAATTATTTCTATGTAAAGATTTCAATTGTAGCTTAATATTTTACGAATCTCAATTTAATTGTTTTCCAAAAATACAAAAATATATTTTTTTCAGTTTGACATTTTGTTCTTTCACCTAGTGCTTTCACCGGCTAATACGTAGTGCTTTTATTCAGATGTCACATAACACATTTCTGTTGTTTAAAGGAGGTGCACCTATATCTTACTTTTTTGGAATAGATTATGGTTTTAATGGCTTCGACAAAATTTTCTGGCAATTCTCTTCACATTTTTCTCGTAAAGTTAAAATTTTTAATATTTGTCGCTTTTTCAGACGTATGAAATATTGTTGACAATGACTTACTTGAATTTTGACCAATACCAATGGTATCTAACGGTTTTTTATTATTTGCAAAAAATTTGTTTTCAAAAATTCTTAACGTTTTTTTTGACGTTTTCGTTTATTTTGTCTACTTTTTACCGAGTCTCATTAAGTACTGGCCTATTGTTTTTGAGGTTTTTTTTCGAAAAAAGAGATTGAATTTTGGATTTAAAATGTTGGTTTTTGTTTTTTAATTTGTTTGTTTGTTTTGTCTCGTAATCTTAAAAAGGCAAGTCTCATCGGCGCTCTAATGAGGCATTTTTTACTTTTCTAAGTGATTTTAAAAGGAAGCAGTTTTTATTCAAACAGCAATTTTTTTAACAATATTTGAGTTTTTAAATTTTTTATGTTGCTCCCTCATTTGGTAGACAATCAAGACAAAAATGCGGATGATTGAGTTGGAAACATCACGTGCGAACGCGGATTAACAAACCTCTTTGCTGAAATATATCTCTCCGTTAAAACTGTGCAAAATTAAGCAAGCCATTGGAAAAAATGTTTCAAAACAAAAATGTGACGGGCTTTTCCATTAGCTAAATGACGGACAGAAAACTGGCTGTTGAATTCGAAAATCAAAGAGATTACTGGAATTTGGGACAAGTTTTTGAATAACACAAAATTTGCTGTAATAATGCACACGAAACGAACTAAAGCCGTCAATGACTACAAAAAAGTTCTCATGTTGACCAAATCAATTTGAAAAAATAGGGACAAAGCAGACTTTGCTAGAAGTCTTTTTCTTGATTGTTGGTAACTGCGTCACCCAAAATGTCTTTTGGAATTTTGTTTTAAAATGTATTTTTTTAGAGTTCTCACATTGAATATTTCCAAGATCTTTGGCGCAAAACCGTATCCAAATTTCCAAATAAAAAAAACTGAGGTGCTTTAGTTACCCCGTACATTTTGACGCTCAGTCAAATAAAAAACATGAAATGATATAGTAAAAAAATTTTCACGCTGTTTTCATTCGTAGAACTTGAGCTGATGCTTTCCATGGAAAAATGATATTAAACTTTTTTTAAAAAAAATATATTCATAAAAGATCCGCGAGCCGTTGGAAGAAACCCAGAGTGGAAGAAACAATGAATATTATTGAGCTGTTTTCATAAATTGTTTTTGGCCAGATTTTCTTTATGAAACAACAATCTAATTAGCAGCTCAGCTCGTCATTTATACAGCGAAAATTAGATTTTGTGACAAACGCTTTCTGCCTTATGATGATAAAATGTATTCGAGTTGTTTTATTCGTTATTCAATAAAGTATAGCGTTTACGCCAATAAAAACTAATAAGACAAGTTCATTTCAAATCCTGGAGGAAAAAGAACTCTTTTTGGTTAGGCCATGATGTCAAAAATAGAGTATTATAAATATGTTTTCTGCAAACATTCCTAATCTGGAATCTGTTTTTAAATAAACCATAAACTGTTTATAGTTTCTAGTATACCAAAATCGACAAACTACACCTTTGGCAAATACAATCTTGAATTTCAGCACTGCTGTTTGCGGAAATCGAATTCAAAACAATAATTTGATAAAGATTGAACAAGCGTGCATCAAACGTTATTAGCTAAAAACAATTGTTTTAATTTTTGCTGTTGAACACAATAGCAAAAAATTTTGGGCCACCATTAGCCAGGCATCAACCTCCTAAGGCGAGCAAGTTCTTTATTTTGAAGGGGGTAAGAAAATTTGACTTAAATCAAGGTTGGATTGATAGCAGAGGGAATCCGATTTTAATTCTGTGATATCTATGACTGTTGCGGCTGCTCAAGAATCCAAGCGGCGGCATCGAAACATCACAGCTTGGTTCTCGAGCTTTGCGCCGTCCTGGTGCTTCACTGGGTTCCACTGACTAATTATCTCGTAGAATCGTAGAAAGAATTAGTCCCTCGGACGTAATAAAGGACCGAGACTTTAATTTTGATTAAAGTTAAAAAAATCATTCGTATTAATCTGTGTTCAATCTCGTGCTGTAGTTTGTAGGGCTTCAGCCAGTGTTAGTTGTGTTTTTAGTTTCTTGTCCCAACTTGTAAGTTTGTTTAGTTCTGAACATTTTTTGAGTTTTGAGTTCTAAGTTTTAAGTTTTAAGTTTTTTTTCGGTATCAAAAGTTATTTCTTGTTGACTCATGGCTCTTTAGGCTGAATTGAAGTGGCGCCAACATCGCCGGCCCTGTTTTCGATCTCCGAAACACCATCGTAGAACACTGATTCTAGCTTCACGACCGGCCAGTTCACCTCTCCATGTGCCATTTTGTCTCTCGCTGATCGCTCAAAAGTGTCGTTGCCAGTGAAGATCTCAAAGATTTGTCTCATAATCTTCTCACAGCGTTTCTTAGAGTGGTCATTTAGCCAAACCAAATCATCTTTTTTAGGTTTCGCACACGGTGTTTTGACCTCTTCGATCTGTTCCATTGTGGAAGGTATTCGCGAGTCCATCTTTTCCAGATCAATTTAGCATACGCTTGAGCTGTTTGAAGGATATTATCCGTTCCTGGTAATGCTGACTTGATGACATAAATGGTGTCCTTTCGTTCGTTCGTCCTAGCAAGGAATGATTAGGTGTGAATGTCGTGAAGTTTTCAGGGCTGTCGCCTACTGCTGTTAAGAGCTTGCTCTCTGAGACACATTGTAAAGCTAAACACCTCGTCGGCGAGGCTTCGATTGTCCAAGATTGCAGTCATGATTTTCTTGTAACCTTGAAATAGTTGTTCCCAAATTTCACCCAGGTGTGGAGCTCCCGGTGGATTGAATTGCCAAACGATCTTTTTTAGAGCTAACTCACTCTCAATCTTAGCTCTGTCCAACTCCTTCAAGAACTGTTTCAGCTCGTTGGCGGCTCCAACGAAATTCATTCCGTTGCACTGATGATGGTGTACAAGGACTGTGCCACTTTGAAGACTCGGTGTCTAATGACTGTGCCACTTCGATGTGTACTGCTCTTGATGTTAGACAAATGAAGAGGCAGCATCTTCTCCTGTCTAAGAGTCCTATGGTACGTCGTAGGAATTTAACTTCAAAGGGTCCAAAGTAATCAACTCCAGTATGGATAAATGGGAACATATGTTCATCGTACCGCTCTCGGGTTAAATTTGCCATCGCGGAATAGTTTGGGTGGGGTTTCTGCGCCGACACTTGACACATCTCGACTTGATTTTTCTTACCACATTTTTAAATCCAATAACCAAGTATTCTTGTTGGAGTATATTTTTCAAGGACTCTGCATTCGCGTAGGTTTTCACTTTGCGCTTATTCCAACAGAGGTTGTACGGCTGAATGCTTTGCTGTCAACAATATTGGATGTTTTGTGTTGTGTTCAAAGTTCGAATGCTTCAGTAAACTTTTGAATCCAATTGTTTCATCCTCTTTTCTTTAAGGCGACAATTTGGCAAGGTTCAAGGTTTTTGATATTTTGCTGATGCTTGTTATCTATCGAATGCGAAAGATTTGGAAAGCTTTCATTTGGAACGAATCAAAATTAACTTTGTTCTGCTTGGTAGATCTCATCTGCCTTGAGAGGTCTTTTCAGCTTTGTTTTGAACCATATCCAGAAAGTGGCAATGAAGTTGCTAATTCAGTTGAAGCTACTAAATCGTCTTCTGTTGAATATTTGCTTTAATTTAGTTTCTGTGGATACAGAAATGGTAGCTTGCTCAGCTTCAACTTTGGTCGTTGAAACCACGGCTTTGGCCTCGTTGCTTCATCTGTCTGAAGCCGAACTGGCTATGTTATTTACTTGGACTCTTTGTGGCCTTTGACGGGCATTCTTTTGGTGCGGATAGCGGCTGGGATTTTGATGCCAATAACATGTCTCCATTAATCCAAAGAAGAGCTCTCCAGTGTTTTTGCTGCCCTGTTGGCAGCAAACATTTGCATTTTCTTGTGAGCTGACTGTAACCACTATAACACTGTAGATGAATCTGTCCAATGATAGGTTTTGTTAATTTTCACATCATGTTTGCTCAATATCTGATTCCTAAGACGTACTCAGTAGACACAGGCTTGAAGTTCTAATTTCGGAATAGTCGTGTCTTTGGCAGGTGCTGCATGCCATTTGCCTATCACAGAGGTAAATTTTAGCATAGGCTTGTCTTAGAGATATGACACGATGCATATTGCATTTTCTGACGCGTTTGCGAAAATGTCGAGTATCAATTTTGAACATCCATTTCGAATTAAAGTCGATTTATCGACAACGTTCTTTTTTCTATCAAAACAGAGCACCAACAGTCAAAAGTTTTGAGTGTTTGGCTGACAAAATTAAGTCCCATGCTGGTCTCATTGTTGACCAAATGTTTTTTTGAGAAACCGCATTTTTATCGTGAAGGGTGAGCATATCCTAACTAGGTTGAACAAGGCTGAGACAAAGGATGAGACAATTCTCTGAATTTTTTCGCAGGAAATTCTGCTCAGTTCCACGACAGACCACCAGACTGTTTGTCTGTGACATTCCAGTTCAGTCTAAAAATTGAAGATGATTCGGTTTCGGCCTCGAAAGTTTCCACACCTTTCGTTGATCTGTCTGACTTTTTATTCATTTCGCCAGATTGAATCTTTGCGGAGGAGATTCTGAAATTTACGTTAAATTTTGGTTACTTCTTGAGGTGTATTGACGGACTTGAGGAATTCGTCTATGTAGAAGCTTTGCTGGACAGCTCTGACAAGATTTCAGTTTTCATTTTTCGCGCTCTTTTTTGCCACTTGATGTGGCGAGCTCTTCAAACCAAAAACGTATCGTGTATACTCGGAGAATTCAATCTTCTTCTCTGAATATGCATGCCAAAGAATTGGTAAGCATTGGTTGTCATCGCCTGGGGCATATTCTCGAAGAAACATTGCCTCTATGTCGGCTAAAATCACTAATTAATGTTTGAGGAAGCAAGAAGTAATTGCTCTGCAACAGGGCTGGCTCGGAGAGAAGTTTGTTGTTGATGGCTAGACTTTGGTACTTTGCTGCTGCTTTAAACATTCTTCTGGCTTTCTCGGGTTTATGCAGGGTGATGACAGGATGATGTGGCATTGAAGGTTGTGCCACTGCAGTCATCGTGCCTAACTGAAAGCTGACTGTAGATCTTCTTAAATTGAGCTTGGTCCATGATTCTCGTTATGCCTATTTTTTGCAGAAAACGTCCCAGGCCTGATAATAAGCCTGTGAGCTCAAACCCAATCCAGAAATTGCCACTTTCACTTGTCCAGCAAGGCTTATCGTCAGATATTGCATCTTCTCAGTATCGCTTAGCTGCTTTCGATGCACAATGATATTGAAGACTTCTGCCTCCTAGGTCAACTCCAAGGTGTCTCCTGAAAACTCCGTTAACTTGAATTTCGTTAATCCTCTTAGATCACCACCTAGTTGATAATTTAATTGTGGGGTAGTTTTGCTCACCGTTGTTTGGCTTTGACTCTCTCTCGATCCGTTACAAGGATTGTGCTCGGGACTTTAACTTCTCTGTCTGTTCTAGAGTGCTGACATTCCCTGCTGTTGGAACGTTACCATGGTAGAGGCGTCTGCGGCTCAGTCACCCTAATTCATATAGGGATCTCTGGTCTGTTGAGAATACTCAAACCTTGCAGTTGAGTTGAGGAAGTCCTACACCCGGTTGGAACCGTGGGGTAGTTTTTGGGCAGCGCCGAAACCTTATCCATCTCCGTCCTGTGTGACATTTCGAGGAGGGTTGATAACAACATTTAGGAGATAGTGGCTGCCTAGGGCAGACCATTGGGTCACTGAATCTGCTCAGCCTGCCGTTCTTGATAGCTTGCGTCTTGACTGAACACTTTCTCGCGTCTGCCTGCGACCCTAATGCTCTTGAACTTCCTTCTGTGAGTTGAATTTCCAAGCGTCATGGCTCTTCGTTGGCTTCAGCTTTCTTCATTTTTTCCTGGGGCTCGGTGACGCTGAAGCTCAAGCGTATTTCGACTTTTTTTTGCACATTTAGACGTAATTCCTGTTTTTCTTAATGTGGATGCTGTTGTAAACGTAATTCTTCTAGCCAGTGACAGAGTTTTGTTTCCTTACGTTTCAGTGCTAACTCCAACTGCCGATCTTGTAGTTCTATTTTTTTTCTTAGCTATTAAGTTTTCTATCTCCATTTAATTGATATGTTGTCTTCTCAATGATCGTTAGTTGCGGATACTGGGTTTTTTCCTGCTTCCGTGTGTAGCAGAATGCCTAGAAGAGACCTCCAAATTTACTTTGACGGATTCTATTGCTACGTTTCCTGTATCATTTTCAGTCTTGTTTGGGTCTTTATCACCAGCCTATATGACACTACCGATATTTGATTTCCACCCTATGCGGTTTGCAGGTGATGTTTTAGCATGCCTCGATGATAATCTTTGTTCTCACTAAAAATTTTCAACAAATCCGAAGAAGTGTTTGACTTCACGATTTGTATAATTTCCGCGTGATTTGAATCCATTTTTCGTTAAGAGCTGCTCCAGTTTGCAGTTTGCTGTTTGCTTTCTGTTCCCAGCTCTTCTTCGAGTTTCGTTGCTTATCTCGAAATCGATCTGCATTTCTACGCTAATGTAAGGGACGGCAAATTGCCTTTTTGATAGTTGAGAACGCTGTTGCGATATTCTCCCATTTCTCCAAGGTTTGGTATTTGTTCAACTAGCCATTTGAGTGTCTTTTTCTTTTTGTTCATTCGGTGACGGAAACGAAACTCTTGAATTACTGGGACATTAGGAATGCACTCTGTTGCTGTCTAATTTTCTGAAAATTATAATAAGTCTCAAAAAACATCTATGAGATTTTTCTGCAGACACTGCTGTGACTTTTTACACCAGCAAGATGTCTCTCAAAGACTTTGAGCAATTCATTTTGTTCACTTTCTAGTCTCTTATGTTGGCCGGAAATTTTGTAGTCAGCCGTTTCCAATGCTTAATGGGGCTATTACCAGCCAACAATAGATTTCGTCCACCAAAATGAATTGTAGAGTCGTTGCTGTTCGTGTTGTTTTCCGGGTCGGCAGGCCAAATGTTGTGGCTGCTCAGGAATCTCCGCAGACCTGAAATATCACAGCCTGGTTCTCACGCTTTACGCCGGCTTGTTTCCCAATGGGTTCGATTGAATAATAATCCCGTAGAAACATTTAGGAGCTTGGACGTAATTAATCTACTGTAACTTTAGTTTTGATTCAACTAATTTAAAACTCGGAAGACCTTAAGATATAGCAAAACTTATTGAAGAATCAAAATTTAGTCGAGTCTGACGGCCAACGGCTCTTTGTAACTGTTTCTAATAGTGCGAAATACAATATGGTTGCCCTTTTAAAACATTTAGGTGAAAGTAGATAGTCAAATAAAAATCATTTACCACATCATTGTTACTGGTTTCTTATATGTTAGTCAAGTAAAGTATTTCAAGTCAATGTTTACATATTAAATGTCAAATTACTAAAATATTTGCCATTGTTGACATCAGCACGGATGGTTATTAAGTAGCGCTAAATGCCTCAGATGTAAAAATGTAAGCTTTTTGACTTTTAAATGAACACCTAAATTATCATCAAACAAAAACTAATGAAATTTAACTATAAATAACAAAATATCAAAAAATGCTTTGTCTGCACTATATAAGTGCTAATAGCCACACTTGTGGGTTTGATGCGATAACGTTCGTTGGGTCCATGAAAAACTTAGAAGTTACCCTAACCGTGTGCTATAACCTCGGGTTGGCATGGTTTTCCTTTCTCAAGAATGTGGGGTGTACAACTTTTACGCGGGGGGTGTACAAAATGGGGGTTGCACAAATTTTAGCGTGTACAAGTTTTGATAAATTCTATGCCGAAAATCCCTCCTCAATTAGTGCACTAGTTTTTATCCTGAATCAGATGTAAAAACTATTAAGAACTCGCAAAATTTAAAATTTTTTCAGCGTGATTGTTTTCAAATTAAGCAAAACTAATTTTTTTTGATACGTCTCTTTCAGGTGAACCCGTATGAGTAGTGTGTGTTTTTCCGTTTGACTCCACGACGCGAGGACGCACCGGCCGTAAAGCTGGAGTGAGAATATCTTCGTTCAACTCGCTAACGCTCCTCATCGAATTCCTCATTTCACTCATCAATTCCCCACACCATCTTTCCAACCTCACCGTCCTCACATCATGAAGTCAAAGCGAAGAAACACACACTACTGGCCTGACCGGCGGGGCTAGCTACGCACATTAAAAATAATATAAATAGTTTTATAATTGAATGAATATGTTCACATGTTGATAATTGAATGAATATGTTCACAAAATTGAATGAATATGTTCACATGCTGATAATTGAATGAATATGTTCACATAATGATAATTGAAAGAATATGTTCACATAATTGAATGAATATGTTCACATAATTGAATGAATATGTTCACATAATTGAATGAATATGTTCACATAATGATAATTGAATGAATATGTTCACATAATTGAATGAATACGTTCACACCATGAAAAACTTTAGTGATAAAAACTGTTAAGGATAGCTTCTCTCACATATTTTGGACCTAATTTTTCAAAATCTTCCTTTTGGTATTCCACTATAAGTTTTCCATTTTCTTCAGTTTTTGTCTGCACCTTTAATAATGATTTTAAAATTCTATCATTATAACATTCAATTTTCAAACAATCAAACGCTTTTTTAATATATATTTCTTCATATTTCAATTTTTCAGGTAGAAATTTTATTGCTGCGGGATAATTTGATATGGCTGTTATGAGTATTTCATCATCACCTTTCAATCTATCACTAGCATACTTTATTGCATGTCCATGTTGTGTTACAGCAGCTAGCACCAATTCTTTATCATCCAAATATCGTTTTTCAAACCTTTTCAGATAGTGTCCATTTCTTTCTAATATTAATTTCACATGATGTCTTTTTTCTGTATCAGGAGGAATATTAATATATCCATTTTTTATCGCTTCTATCAAAATCTCTTCATTTTCTTTTAATATTGGAGAAGCAAAAACTATCGCCTTTCCATTTTGTTTTACAGCCTCCATAACAACTTCTTTATCATTTTTTAAATTATCACTAGCATATCTTAAATTAAGTCCACAAGATTTAATACATATCATTACAATTTCTTTATCATTTCTCAAATTATCATCTACATAGCGTAAAGCATCATCCTTCTCAAATATCAGAACACCTTTATTTGTTAAAAGATGTATGAAAGTTTTTTTTTATCAGTTATCATTTATTAGAGAACAAATTATTCAAGTAACTTTTTCATACTGTTTAATTCTTCAATCATATTTCTAATAGAGTTAGTATTTATCCTATTTTTTAAAAGGAAATCATCTCTAAAATTTACATTATTATAATAACAAGCAGTTTCATAAATTAAGTGATTTACCAAAATTTTATTAGATAATATAATACTAGGAGTAGTTTTCACAGCTGTAAGAACGACTGTCTCATCTTGTTGTAGTCTGCTACTAGCATATTCTATAAGCATTCCACTATTTTCAATCGCCTTCATCACAACTTCTTTATCATCTTTCAATTCTTCGCTTGCAAATTCAAACCGTTCACAATTTCTATCAATTAGCTTTAACATTAAATCTTTATCAAAAATTATATCTACTTCATCATCATTCTCAAGCATATTTAAATAATATTCAATTATTGTTACTTCTTTTGAATATGTAAAATTAGTTCGCTCATATGGATCTTCAATTTCATCACAATATTCATTCAAATACTTTTCAGATATCTCACAAATATTAGCATAGTCAATAAATTTGCGATTTATAGGAGAAGTACAATTCGAATTAAGCCACTCGACTAAACATTTCTCTTCATACATATAACCATCACTACACATAACAGGACTTCTAATCCCAATACCATTGATAGGACACTTCGGTACCATTTATATATAAGCAATTATTTGAATTAAAAACAGTTGGGAATAAAATTGAAACAATTATATTAGAAATTGATAACAACACCATCAACACAGATATTAAATACATAGCCAATCTAAAATTGTAAAATTCATTATCAGTTTGAATCATCCTTTACAATTAAATAAATGGATAAGAAATTATATCCAAAATCTCCAATTCGAGTAGTTATATCAGAAGCATCAGGGTGTGGCAAAACTTGCTTACTAACAAAATTGATAACTGAAATAATTAACGATTTCACTGAAATATATATTTATTCACCATCAATTCATCAAGAAACATATCAAAAATTGATAGATTCATTCGAACAAAAGATACCCCCAAATTCAATTTCTAAAATACTGAAAAATAAAAAGACTATTGAAGACTGTCTTAATGATAATCTCTCTAACATTGAGATATCTGTTTATGAAAATATTGAAGAGTTAAAATATCCACAAGATTACCAAGGTGAATCAACTGTTATTATTTTAGACGATCTCAATGAAAAAGAAATGACTGATGAACGAGTACAAGCGCTATTCAAGAGATCACGCCACAACAATATTTCTGTTTTCATAATCAGTCAAGACTACTACGAACTACCAAAAAAACAATAAGAGCAAATAGCAATATCTTTCACTTATTCAAACCAAATAATATTAGAGATGTTCAAAATTTATTCCAAGATAAATCTAGTATGGATATGACTATAAGTGAATTTAGAATATTGGGTAATATCTGTTGGCAAACTATTTTTCAACCACTAACAATTGATATGTCGAAAGATAAATATTCTGGAAGATATAGATTAGGATTAAATACTATTTTTGTTCCTGCATCTAATCCATTTTGACTTGATAAATGAGTATTTATCCAAATGTAACTGAAGAAGACTTAGCCTCACTAGAAAAATTAGCTAATCAACAGAAAAATGAAAAAGTAAGAAAAATTAAGAATAGGATATTCAAACAAACATATGATCAAAAATTAGCAGAAACATTCGAACCCATAACTAAAAAAATTGAAGAAGTAGTTGAGGTAACAAAAGAATTAGAATCACCAAATGTTGTGAATAATTTTGTATTAGAACCTCCTCCAGGTGTAACAATTACTGATGATTTATTTACAACATTAGGTTTGATGTCAAAGAATAGTAACAAATTTGAAATAGTTAAAGACAATCAAGGTCGCCCTAAGTTAAATGATATCTATATCAATCCTGTGGGTGGAAATGATATGAAAATTGGAGAAAATATTTACGAGATAACACCAGAAATTCAAAAAGCTCTAACTAATACAAGTTATAATTTTGATAAAATGAGTGATAAGGATATCCTTATCTTCGCTCGCATTCTGGATGAAATAAAATATAAACCAGATGATGATAATAAATCTAAACGACGAGACTATATAAAAACTAAACTTCTTTTGCGAGTTCAAAAGATTTTAAATCCCCCAATAGCAGCAATAGCAAGTGGGGAATCAAACGAATATGTATCAGATTTAGAAGGCAATGGAACAAAGACAATAGTAGTGCCATCAGATTCCGATGAGATATGGAATAGATTACAAGTTCTATTGGGATTAAAATTAGCAGGTTATACTGATACTTTAATAGAAGCTTCACAATTGCTAGATGCTTTATTCAAAAAAGGTGAAATTAAAACAGAACAACAATATAGAAATGCTATTGATAAATTCAAATAACAAAATTATAATCAATGTTGAGTTTTGCCATTGATAAATTTACTACTAAATAAATGGTGCTATCTAATAAAACACTAGATCAAATAGTTTTCAATACTAGAGCAAAAATTGAAGAGCATATGCTAATTGTAATGGAAAAATCAATTCATGAGCTTCTTCTAGACGAATCACTTCAAACTAGTAAGAAACAATTCAAATTAGCAATTACATTTCTAACTGGTTATAATGGTATTTTCAATATTACAGAAGCAAATAACAAATTTTATTATATTACCCCCCCAAAAAATGATTGTTGATATAGAGATTCCGAAAGGTGCTTATGAGTTGGGAGCAATTGACTTAGAGATAAAACGATTAATGGTTTCAAACGGAGATTCTGATGGTGAAACATTTCCAATTGCAATTAAACCTAATTTCAACACACAGGGGTCTATAATTGAAATTGAAGATGGATGGGAAATACATTTTACTTATGCTGGAACAATTAGAACTCTTCTAGGATTTGATGCAAGAGTAGTTAGTAAAAATTATAATTTATCTGATCATCTTGTTGATATAATATCGTTCGATAACATTTTTATTGAATGTGATATTGCTCAAGGTATGATTATTAATGGGAAAAGAACTAGTGTAATTCATAACTTTACTATGGATGTAAATCCAGGTTATAAATATACTGAAAAATTTAGAGGTGGAATAATGTGGTTTATGATGGAAGGTAAAGATTTTATATCTGCAATCAATTTTACATTACGAAACAAAAATGGAAACTTAGTTTCTTTTAATGGTCAATCTACTACTTTTCGATTATCAATTAAGGAATTATAATTTTTTGTTAAGTGAATGCCGAAAACTTTAATAACAAGACCCAACTTACATACTTCAAAGATAAAAAGTGTTAAACCTAAAATCAAAGATAACAAAGATAAATTATAAGAATTCAATGAAAAATTACTCTCTGGTTCAGGATTTCTTAAAATTTACTAATCGATTTTCAGAAAGTAAATGAGCATCGAAGACTTTCAACTAATTGACGAAACAACTATCGACACATCAATAATTAAAAAAGACTACACAAAAATATATCACCAACAAGGAGGTAATCTCAAAGATTCTAATCAAAATGTTGAATTCATTTGGGGTGAAAATAATAACTATCATCAAAATGGAAACGCTTATCTTCAATATGATATAACAGTTAGGAGAGCTAATAATGCTGATTTTATAGACGCTGACGTTATTAGATTAGTCAACAATGCATTTGCATACTGTTTTCGAGAAGCTACTCTTTCACATACAGGTGGCTCAGAAATTGAACAAAACAAATATGTAGGTCCAATTTCAATAATAATGAGAGTTCTAACAAGCAAAGATGGAGATTTAATGTCATATTTTGATAAAATTGATGAAACTGAAGCAAATTTAAATAATACCTCATTAAAACATATACTAATCAATAATCACACAGGGGTGGGGTAGCCGACAAAGGTAAAATAGTTGGTCAGTTACCACTAGAGCATATTTTTGGTTTCTGTAAAACATTCAAAAAAATTACAAAAGGATTAGGATTCCAACTAACTTTAAAAACAGCTGACTTACAAACCATACTCTATACAACTATTGCAGATGATATTGATGTGACCATAAATAGTCTACATTTGTTTGTTCCAACTTTAATTCCAGATGCTGCAACTCAAACTATGTTTAATAATTCTATAAAAAACAATTTCAAAATATCATTTGATTCTTGGACGAGTGAAAGAAAAGTAGTTAACACTGGTTTGGAATATCAAGTTGATATTGGTTCAGCACAAAATATCAATAATCCTAAATATTTAATCATAGCACATCAAACAGCGGCTAGAGCTGCAGGTGGAAAACTAGTAAACAATGCTATTTTCGATAACCTAGACGTTAGAAAATACTTTGTTGAAATTGATGGAATCAAAAATCCCAAAGGTGCTGTTGATGTTGATTATGATGCTAACAAATATCAAGATCAATACAGAGATATTCGACTATTTTTCAAAGAATATGTTGGTGAGCCGTTGCTGAGTCGTTTTATAAACTATACAGATGTGAAAACTAAATATCCATTTCAAGTTATCGATTTAAGATATCAAGTTGACCACATTGAACCAAAAAAGATACAGTTGTTCGAGGAATATAGAGCAGATCCTGCAAATGCTAGACTGTTTATGGTACTAGTTAGACATAGAGAAATAATGATGATTTCAGATGGAATGAAAATTGTTAGCGCTAATATTATTTAATCTATAAATGAAATTTCTAACACTAGAACAATTTATGAATACTTATGGACTAAAAAATCAAACTCTGACCACATCAGATCTTTTAGAAAAGCTCTCTTCAACCAATATAAAAGGTGTGAATATTTATCCAAGAGACTCACAAATTAAAACAACAAAAGGTATCTGTAATATTGATGATGGGTCACAAGGTGGAACTCACTGAGTGGCTTTTGTTGAACTAAATGAAGGTAGTAGCTATTTTGATTCATTCGGAGGACCCCCAGATCAATGGTTGATAAAGCAACTACCAAAACCAATAATATATCACAACTACATAATCCAAGGGATCCATAGTAAAATGTGTGGTACATACTGTCTCTATTTTCTATACTTGCTTGAAAAAAATATTAATTACGAAGATGCTGTGATGAATATTTTCTTTAGTTAAATAATGCCTATGAACGTATTTGGTAGTACATCTTTGACTGGTCAAGCAAATCTAGATACAACACTTTTTGTACAAAAACCCTATTTGAGAACTAATTATATTGAATCTGATATGGAACAAGATATTGATATGAAACAGAAATTCAAAATTAAAAACTTATTAGACCCCATCAACGCAAACGATGCTGCTAACAAAGCATATATCGATAGAAATATTAATGAAAGTACATTACTAAGAATTCCGACATATGAACCACTAAGAAATGATTATGTAACCCTAAAGAATATAGAGTCTAACAAAGTTATAGAATTAGCCACTACAAATTATGTTAAAGATGATATCTCAATAAAAAATTACAATAAAACAAATGATATAATAGATTCTATAGATGTCGCTAATCATGATTTTACACCGACTATAATAACTCTACCAACTAAACAATACATAGATTCTAAGCTAGTTAACAGAGTCAGGAGATCAATAATTGAAAATCCAGATATAATGCGTCAGGATTTGGAACATACCTTTGCAAGTAAATTTGTTTGTGATAATTTTTATGAAATTCATCCAACTGGTAGATTCAACGCTAGTAGTGAAGTGAGTCCCGATGATAGCTTACTTGGAATTCCCTATACTATTTTCACAGTTACTGGACCAAATGCGAGAGTAACACAGATTCATGTATCAACTCTCAATGTAAATATAGGCTCGAGATATACTCTACGATTTTTGATACGATCACAATCACTAAAAATATTACATTTGGCTTCTCAAATCGATCTTCAGAACATACTTTAACTTATGATTTCGAACTTATTGAAACAACCGCAACTCACACTAATCCAAACGAATTTAATGTGTTCATCGATTTATCTTCACTAGCAATCAATGAAACAGTTGAAATAGCTGCTCTATATATTGAAGCATTGAATACTTCAGACCAAATAAATGAAAACATAGGTTTACAATTTCAACATAAAGTTATAAATAGTGATAATCCAACTAATGAATATGATCTAGTTACTAAGAAATATGTTGATAGTAATATCAATAACAACACAATAGTTCGAAAAAACAATAATAATATAATTAGTAATATTGGAAACCCAGTTAATGCCAATGACGTTGTCACAAAAAATTATGTCGATAATGATACAACAATAGTTCGAAATAATCAAGTTAATAATTTTAATAATAACATAATTAGTAATATTGGAAACCCTACAAATGCAAATGATGCTGTCACAAAAAATTCTGTCGACAATGATACAACAATAGTTCGAAATAATCAAGTTAATAATTATAATAACAACATAATTAGTAATATTGGAAATCCTACAAATGCAAATGATGCTGTTACAAAAAATTATGTTGACAATGATACATCAATAGTTCGAAACAATAAGGTAAATAATTTCAATAATAATATAATTACAAATATAGGTTATCCACAAAATGATAAAGATGCAGTTTGTAAATCATATATCGATGATAATGTAAAAGCAGCAATTTCAACACATCCATATATTCTAAAATATCAAATGGAGAAAATCTTTGCGTCACCACACATTTTTGATAAATTTTATAGGTTAAAATATAATGAATTTCCCTTCAATGGTGGTAATAATACAACAAGTTATACTGTTAATGATTTATCTTTCTTAGGTGAAAAATACGAACGATGTAAGTGCATAGGTGCTAATTGTTATACAATGCATATTCCAAAAGCTAATCTACCAGAACTAATACAAAATAAAACTTCTAAGATGACATTTATTATGCGTGGTGTTAATAGCAGTATTGATAAGACAGTTGGGTTAGGAATTTGGAAAGAAGGGGGTATGCAATCTGAAAAAAATTCAATATTGAAGGAATCTTGAACGTTTGCTGAAAGTGAAGAAGTTGTTAATAATACAACACAGTTCAATTTTTTCTTGCGATTAAGAGGAGAAAGTGCTAATCTCGCTGTAAATGATGAAGTAGATGTTGCTGCTTTATATATTAGAGAAATTGGTACAATCAACAATTTCAACGACACAAGAATAAGCAATGTAAAAGATCCTGCTGATGATAGTGATGTGTCAACTAAACAATATGTAGATAATCGCAAACGAGTTATCGAAATTAAATTAAAAACTATTATGTAATCAAATTGAAGAATTTTGTGTGCAGGTCTAAGAGGTTCATTTAGTACTACTATGACTCAAAGTATTATAATTAATGGATCAAGCGTAACAAGTTTTACCAAACCTTCAAATGAAGATAGATCTATAACTATATTTCAAAATCCTATTGAATTAACAAATGGTGATGTATTAACTTTCTATTCTAGTAATACTGTCGATGATTTTGCATTTTGGGTTGAAATCGATTTATGATTTATAAATGGATAGTTAATATGTAATTTTTAGAAATGGTAAAATGATCGATTATCAATTGAAGGGTAATCCAGTAAACGGAAGTAAAGATGACACTGTTGTTGAATTTAAATTCAATCCAAATCTAACAAAATTATCACTCGATGAAAATAACAATATTGTTCAAACAAATATTTTATCGAATGATAAGAGGATATTACAACTAGTAATGAAATATTTGCTAACTAATAATATTTTCAAATATGCTAATAAAGTTAACACTGGAGAATTAGATTATGACAAATTTATAAAACATATAGAATATAGTTTGGATTTTAAACTATTAAATGAATAATACCCAGAAAGACTTAAACAAAGATATTGAAGCAGATCTCATCTCAGTTAGAAAGAAAGATTATGATATCCGAGATTTACAATATAAATACCTAAAAATAAATTATGAAGGGGTAATCAAGAAGTTAATTGATGATGAAGAGAAATTCAAGAAAAAATACAAAGCCCTAAACTCAAAGAAAGGTGTTTCAATTGTCGCAGGTATAATCAGTGGAATTTTGGGTGTTACTTCAGGTATAACTCTGACGGCAACTGGTGTCGGCGCGATCGCGGGTGTTCCAATGATAGCTTCATCAGGTTTGCTAATTTCAATTGCAGTTACAGTTATTAACGAATATATTTCAAAATTGAAAGAAAGATATCTTCGATTGAGAACATTTACTAATAAAATAAGGGTCGACTATGAAAAAGTTTTGAAAAAATCAATGGTTGATAAAGTTATTGATGAGAAAGAAGGTTTAGAACTGAAGAAAATATATGATTTTTACTTGAATAATCAGAAGAAAATTATGAATGAAACTAAAGTTAGTTTTGAAGATATTTTTGGTAACATGGTTAAAAATGTTATTAGTAACGAACAATTACAGAAATTGAGTAGTTTTATAGCGAGTGTGAAGTAAGCATATTGATTAGAAAGTCATTGTTCAAAAAGCAGATAGATGTTACTTTGAAACCGATACTGAGTGAAATTGTACCGAGTGCCCCCGAGTTGCCAAGATATGATGAAATTGTTTGAAAAATAGGTTGCTAAATAAAAAATGAATAAACGATGTACCAAGTGTGAAATTGAAAAATCGTTTTTTGAATTCTATCCTAATGTGAGAACTAGTGATGGTAAACAATCTCAATGTCGAGATTGTCAGAACAAAAGTAAATTAGAATGGAGAGAAAATAATCCTGAATATATGAAAAATTATAATTTAAAATGGAGAGAAAATAATCCTGAATATATGAAAAAATATCAGAGACAATATCAAAAAGAAAGAAAAGCAAACAATATCAACTTTAAATTAGCAAATAATTTGAGAAGTAGACTTCGAAAAGCTCTATTAAAACAAGTAGCATCAAAAAATGACACAACAGAAGCGTTATTGGAAATTTCATATTCAGAATTTAGAAACTATGTTGAATATCTTATGACTCCCGACATGAATTGGCTCAACATTCAACTCGATCATGTCAGACCACTATCTTCATTCGATTTAAAAGATTACGAACAACTTAAAGAAGCTACTCACTACACAAATATTCAACCGTTGTTAGCAAAAGATAATCGATCAAAAAGCGATCGCTATCACGAATTCGATTTATGGTTGCAATCTGAAAATCTCTATAATTATGAAAATTATAAGTATTATTCTCAGCTATTAAATGAGTAAAATATCATATTGCCTGGGTGGTAGGCATTATTCAAAAACAATTAATGAAACACAAACTGAAAAAATCAATCCAAGAACTAAAAGAACTATACAAATAATAAAAGGGCAATGTGTTATTTGTAATGGTAATAAATCGCGAATTCTAACGAAATGATTTTAGCTAATTAAATGACTCGTGGTGAAAATTTTCAGAAACGTGGGAAATGTAATAAAGGTCATTGTAGTACCTTATCGGGTTCAGCTTGGACTGATCTAAACTCAAATGAAACAATTCTAAAACTTCACGATATGTGTCCAAATCAAAATTGCAAATCTCAAAAACAGATAACATTTACTCCTAGACAATTTGAATTAGAAGGTGGTAGTTTAAAAAGTTTTATGAAAAAAGTATTTAAGGGTAGCAAGACTGCATGGAACAAATTTTTGAAACCTGTTGTTAACGCTACTGCGCCTGTTATTGGTATGGCAGTCGCTGCAAAATCGAAGAACCCAAAAGCTGGACAAGCAACTACACAAATATTAAAGTCAATTTCAGGTGGTAAAATATTAACTTTAACGGATAATTATAATGGGGGTAGGCTATATCTTGCACAACCCTAAATTTATTTGAAAAAACCAGTACCATAATAAATGGAGACAAAAATCTGTTTTAAATGTGAAAACGAAAGAGAGTTGAACGAGTTTAATTTTAGAAAAGACACGCAAAACTACAGAAATGTTTGTAGAAAATGTAAAAATGAAAGAGACAAAGAGCTAAAAAAGCAGAAGTTTGAAAAATATGAATGGACAGATTTCCCACTAGAATTAAAATGTGAGGTATGTGACGAAGTTAAAGATATCAATTGTTTTCCAAATCGTAAAGATACTCAATTAGGTATTAGAAGAAATTGTAAAAATTGTTTATCAAAAAGACAGAATATCTACATAAAAAATAGAAGATCGATAGATATTAAATTCAAACTAACAGGCAATTTAAGAAGTAGAACAAGAGAGGCATTTAAATCCAAGAACCTAAAAAAGAATAACAAAACTCTCGAATTACTTGGTTGTTCACACAATTTTTTCAAAAGTTGTATTGAATTTCAACTGTTTGGAGATTTGAATTTAGAAAATTATGGTTCACTTTGGAATATCGATCACACATTACCATGCTCTTCATTCAGTCTTTTAGAATTTCAACAAATGGAAAAGTGTTTTAATTGGATAAATTTGAGACCACTGTATGCTTCTGAAAACATTTCAAAAGGTTATAAAATTGATGAGAGATTGTATTTATTACAAGAGGTGAAAGCTAACTATTTTCAAAAATTAAATGAAAAAGAAGGATTTAACTAAGACATTCATTGATGAAATTTATGATAAACCAGCAAAAAAGATCTACCCAACTAATAAAACTATTGTTAAAAGTATAGATGATACTTGGTCAGCAGACCTTCTCGATCTCGTAGATTATGGTGTTAAAAATAATAGAGGTTATCGTTATATTTTGGTAGTTATAGACAATTTTTCAAAGTATGGATGGACAATTCCACTGAAGAATAAATATGCATCTACTATCAAAGACTCATTTGAACAAATAATAACAAATTCAAAAAGAAGACCAAACTTAATTGAAACTGATGATGGAAAAGAATTCGTTAACAAAATCTTTGAATCATACTTGAATTCTCAAAACACAAAAAAGATATTCTAGATATACATCGAAGGGTGCAGTATTTGCAGAGAGATTTAACAGAACTATAAGAAATCTTTTAAAGAAACCAGTATTTGAAAATGGTGACGCTAACTGGATTGATATTCTTGACTCAATAATCAAAAAATATATTAACACAGTTCACAGTTCAACAAAAATGACACCAATTCAAGCTTCTAAAGTTACTAATCAAAAGAAAGTATTAAATAACTTGCAAGATAAGCGAAAAAACAAAAACCGAAATTTAAATTAGGAGACCTAGTTAGAACCGCTGACATTGATAAAACTTTCTCCAAAGGTGATACTACAAATTGGAGTAATAAGTTATATATGATAACAGAAGTAATTCATGAAACTATACCGAGTTACCATATTGATTTTTTGCCTGAAAGATATAATCAATCAATATTGAAGAAGTCAAAATTAACACTAAGCGAAAATGATCAAGTTATGTCAAAACTAAATCTATCAAAATAATTTGAATAAAATTATCTATAATAAATGAAATACATTAATGGAAATTTTTATAAAGAACTTGAGAATGAAAAATATATAATTCATGATGGTAAAATTATGTTTGAAACAAAAATGCCAAAATCATTGAAAACTAGATATGAAATTATGTTTGATACAAAACTTACAAAAGCACAAACGGTAGTAGAATTAGACAATGGGACACTACAGCTGATGGAATCACAGAATCAAAAAAACTTACCGAAGATGAAATAATTATGAAATATGCTATGATGTGTGTAAGCTGCAACCGAAGATTTTTTATTGAATTTCCCTATGAATATAGATGTTTAATTTGCAACCCTAAAGCTGTAAAATTGAAACGAGAACTAACTAAAATTCAAAGAAAAAGAAAAGCTAAATTCAGCAACCGATTTAAATATGCAGAGTTGAAAATATCAGTTATTTGTATGGATGTTATGCAGCTATATAGACTTTGTTATCCAAATTTAATTGCAGCAATTTTATTATTACTGAAGAAATCGAAATTAAATTTTAATGATACTTTATTTGAAAAATATTGTAATATGCTTGATAATTTAGACTCTAGCGTAGTTTTAGATGCAAAGGTGTGTGTGTGTATGGGTATGAAGCATTAAGACTCGTTAAATGGTTACAGATAGATAAATATTATGATAACATTAATTATTTTGATTTAATTTACACTATAATGAACAATTACAAAAACATAATAACAACTTTAGAAGTTTTTGAGAGTATAAATGAGCTTAGCAAGTGATTCTGATTATACTAGTTATGGTGAATTAATTTTTAGTGATAGTGAAATAAGCAGTGATGAATCTATACATGAATCTGATATAGATTTTATTGATGATTCTGATTTAGAGACTAGTGATGAATCTAGTGATGAAGATTTTCAAGATAATAAATGTACTATTTTCAAGTCTACAGTAATAATTCGCTAATATATTACTCAAATAAAATCGACAGCTTTGTCGAACTTGTAAATAACACTAATTTTGATTTTGATTATGTAGATAAATTTGGCTATCAAGTATACTTATTCAAAGATTCAAAACTATTAAATATTTTATTTTGAAAAAGTTATTTGAATAAATTGTTTTCTAATAAATGGAGACGCGAAAATGTGATATCTGTAATGTTGAAGTTCAAAGAACTTCGTATGCAAAACACTTACGGAGTAAAATGCATGAAGATAATCAAAGAATAATTCCTTCTAATTTCTTTAATGAAGTAAAGTCTAGTGAAGTGAAGCCTAAAACTGTTATTAGAAAAAAAGTACAAACTTTGAAAGAACTATCAATGAAAAAATTATTAACTATACTTAAACCTAGTGAAATTGATTCTCAGTTAGCTCAGAAAATGATTAATTCTTACTATTTTTCTCAAAGATTAAATGTAGGCTACAACATCGAACTAGATTCTCATAACATAAACCACCTCAATAGTAAAATTACAATAAGAAGTAAGTACGATCTAAGAATTGAAAATAGAGATATCAACAATATTTTTAAAGAAATGGCATTAATCTTTGCAAGATTGATAGGACAATATAAATTTAAATATCAAGTTGTATTTTCAGCTCTATTTGAGAAAATGAATGAATTTGGTTACATTGAAAATAAAACTGAAATGTACATTAGTTTGAAATTAAATCACGTACTAACTTTAAGTGATTTGAATAACTTAGCTATCAATTCTCAAGTTGAATCACAAATTGAAAATAAGCAAATGAAAGAATCAGGTTGGGTATTCGACAAATTAGTTTCAATGACTATCTATTTTTATAAAACTAATGAATTAAATGGGTCTTCATATGTAAAAATACCTCTAAAAAGTCAAGCATTATTAAATATACAAAATAAAGATAAACTCTGCTTTTTATGGAGTATACTAGCTCACTTACATCCATGTAAGAATGGTCATACTGAGAGAACTTCTAGTTATGTAGAATATTTCAATGAATTAAATATTGATGGATTCGATTTTACAAAAGGATTCAAAACTTCAGATGTAAAGAGATTTGAAACAGCTAACAACCTATCGATAAATATTTTCGAACTGAAATTTTACTTGGAAGGACCCGATTATAAATTTTGGAAACATATGTTAGTACCTGTTGAGCTAAGTAATTCTGAGTATGAAACCACAATTGACTTATTAATTTATAAAAATCACTATGTTCTAATTAAAAAATTGCACATACTTATAGGTAATTCAAAATGTAAATTTATTTATAGAAGATGTATGAGTTGCCTTGAACATGAGTATGTGTTGAAAAAACATAAAGATAGGCGCGAACAACAAGATTTCACAGCAATTAAACTCCCACTCGATAAACATTTGAATTGGAAAAAACATTATCAAAAAGTACCTCTATATTTTAGGATATATGCAGATTTTGAGTGTAATAACTCACCTGTAGAGTCGAATGTGGGACTTCACACAACTAATATTTATAAACAGAATCCAGTTTGTAATGGATATAATATTGTAAGCGATTTACCCTCAGTATTACAAAGTGGTTATGTGTCAAATTTTGGTCCTAATAATGTAGATTGGTTTGTAGATGAAAGTATTAAATTAGAAAACAAAATGAATTTCTATTTTAAAAATACTAATGTTAAATTGAAAATGCTTCCTGAAGATGAATATAAATTTGCAAACAGTGATAAATGTTGGTTTTGTGAGTTACCATTTAATGAAAACGAAAAGAAAGTTAGAGATCATTGTCATTTGACTGGCAAATATCGAGGAGCAGCACATGAAAGTTGTAACATCAATGTTAAGAAACAACAAAGTAATTTTATTCCAATAATGTTTCATAATTTTAGTAAGTATGATTGCCATTTGTTTTTTAAAACTTTATTGAATAAGTCAAAATCACAGAAAATTAAAGTGATCCCTAAAGCAAATGAAGAATACATTTCAGTTAATTTTGGTTGTATAAGATTTATAGATAGTTATAGATTTTTACAATCATCACTTGACTCATTAGTAAAGTCCCTACATGAAGATGATTTGCAATTACTCAAAAAAAATTTTCCTGAGAATGTAGATCTCCTCAACAAAAAATAAGCATATCCATATGAACATTTCAAATCATTTGAAGATTATGAAGTTTCATTTGATAGCTTATCAAGGGAGAGTTACTATAGTAAACTTACGAATAGTTATCCAAATGAAGAAGAAATCGAACGCACAAATAAAATAATTGATGTGTTTGGAGTCAAAAATGGAAAAGAATTGACAGAACTATATTTGAAAACTGATGTAATTTTGTTAGCAGATATTTTTGAAAAGTTTATTAAGGTATCTGTAATAGAATTTGGTATAAATCCCTTATATAGTGTGAGTTTACCTGGTTATACTTGGCAGTGTGGATTGAAATATACTGATGATAAATTAGATACCTTACAGGATAAAGATATGATTTTATTGCTTGAAAACAATATTAGAGGTGGAATAAGTAGAGTTATGGGTGATAGATATGTGAAATCTGATAATCACAAGAAAATATTATATATTGATGCTAATAATTTATATGGATATGCAAAGTCTCAATCATTACCTTATCAAGATTTAAAATTTGACTCCTCTTTTGATATTGAAACTATACTTTCAACTCCAGATGATTCTGAAATTGGTTATTTTGTAGAAGTTGATTTGAAATACCCAGATGAAATTAAAAATAAAACAAAGAACTTCCCATTTTGTCCAGAGAATAAGTTTTCACCTACTGATAATTTTACAGATTATATGAATCTCAATAAACCTGAAAGTAATGTTAAATATAAGAAACTAATTTCTGATTGGACTGATAAGCAAAAATACCTTGTACATTATAGATTACTCAAATTTTATGTGATACATGGTATGGAAATTACGAAAGTTCATGAATTAATATCGTTTAAACAGAAAAAATGGTTGGAAAAATATATTGATTATAATACCCAAAAACGAAATAAGACTAAAGATGATTTTGAAAAAGACTTCTATAAATTATTGAATAATGCCTTTTATGGTAAAACTATGGAAAATGTTAGGAATGGAATCAGAGTTGAATTTCTAAAGAATAATGAAAATGAAAAAATTGTAAAATGGCAATCTAAATTATCATTTAACGGCATTCATAAGACTTATAATGTAGGTGATTCAGAATATAGTTCCTTCACTTTCAAACAAACAGAAGTTCTGATGGACAAACCAAATTATTTAGGATTTACAGTACTAGATTTGAGTAAATTGCTAATGTATGAAACTTATTATGAAAAACTACAACCATATTTTGGTTTAGAAAATATTCAAAATCATTATTCTGATTGTGATAGTATGGTTTTAAGTATTAAGACTGATGATATTATTAGTGATTTGAAAAATCTTGAAGACTTATTTGATTTTAGCGAATTAAACTCTCAGAATGAACTATTCAGTATCAAAAATAAAAAAGTACTTGGTAAATTTAAAATTGAAACACCTGAAAGTATATGGATAGATGAATTTATAGCTTTGAGAAGTAAAGCATATGCACTCAAATGCAACAACAAATCAACTAATAAATTAAAAGGAATTACCAAATCACATGCAAAAAATATTAAATTTGAAGAGTATTATAATTGTTTATTTGGAAAAGAATACCAAAAGACTTGTGATAACTATTTAATAAGATCTATTAATCATGATATGTATCTTCAAAAAGTTGAGAAAAAATCATTAAGTGCATTTGATGAAAAACGTAAATATGAAAATGCAATTGAAAGTTTACCTTGGTAATAAATGCATAAGTTATTTGAATAATTTGTTTCCTAATAAATAAAAGAAATAAAAGTCAATCAAGATTTTCTTAAATATATAAATTTAAAAGGAACGTATGAATATAACCCAATGTATAACGGATATTCAATGCAGGTAGATTATGATCATCCTGTTGCAATATCGCTGCAAACAAATCCCGGTTGGAAAATAAATTTCAATCAAGATGGAGAATTTATTGGATTCTTAAAGAAGAGCAAAGAAGAATTTAATTTGAGAGAACGATTTATTCTACAATAATAATTGTGTGTGAGAACATTTGATTAAGAAGTTACTAAGTTTGAATTATTTTTAGTGTGTATATAGTTGTATTCAAAATGTCGACAGTGTGTTATTTTTATGAATATCATCAATATAAAACTCAAAATTATATGCTTGCCAAAGTGCGGATATACAGGCATTCGAATTATTTTCTATCAGTATGTGAACATATTCATTCAATTATTTTTATCAGCATGTGAACATATATATTCAATTATGATTCTAACTGCATGTGGAGATATTCTATTTGTTACTTATAAATGAATAACCGAATTGTAGGTGTTGGAGACCAAGACAATTATTCGATGAATATGAAAATGTAATCGAAGATTTTGAAAAAAGAAAAAGTTATTTGAATAATTTGTTTACTTATAAATGAACAGAAATAACTCAATAGAAATTGTTACAAACAATCCTTCTTCTTTAGGGTTTCTTAAAAATGAATATACAGATGATAAAGAAATTGTTCTTAGAGCTGTTTCAGAAAATGGTCGCTATTTAGCACAGGCTAGTGAAAGATTGCGAAATGATAAAGAAGTTGTTCTTGAAGCTATGTCTAATAATGCTTATTATTTTGATTCACTATCTAAAGAATTACGCGCAGATAAAGACATAGTTATGAAAGCTGTTGGACGAGATGGTTATCAATTAAAATGTGCATCAGAAGAATTAAGAAATGATAAAGAAGTAGTAATAGAAGCTGTAAAAAATGGTATCGGCTCAGATGCTCTTCAATGGGCAAGTGATACTTTGAAAGATGATAAAGAAGTTGTATTAGCAGCAATTAAGCATAACGCATTTGAAATTATACATGCTTCCGATAGATTAAAATTAGATTACGAAATTCTTTATACTGCAATACATCAGTGTGGAAAACAAAGACTTAATGAAGTATTTAATAGCATCGAAAATATTAAGGAAATTATGCATTTGGATGATGAAAATTAAATGGATAAGTGGTACTGTAAGCAAGTGAAGTATTGTGTGTGTGGGTAATCGAACATTTGATTGAAAAAGCTACTAAGTTTCAATTATATTTAGTGTGTATATACTTGTATTCAAAATGTCGACAGAGAACGAGTTATTCTACAATAATAATTGTACGTGAGAACATTTGATTAAAAAGATACTAAGCTTGAATTATTTTTAGGTATATGCCTGCCAAAGTGCGGATATAATCAATTATGTGAACATATTCATTCAATTATGTGAACATACTCATTCAATTATCATTATGTGAACATATTCATTCAATTATGTGAACATATTCTTTCAATTATCAACATGTGAACATATTCATTCAATTATAAAACTATTTATATTATTTTTAATGTGCGTGGCTAGCCCTGCCGGTCAGGCAAGTAGTGTGTGTGTCTTCGCTTTGACTTCATGATGTGAGGACGGTGAGGTTGGAAAGATGGTGTGGGGAATTGATGCGTGAAATGAGGAATTCGATGAGGAGCGTTAGCGACGAATCGATTGCCGAGTTGAACGAAGATATTCTCACTCCAGCTTTACGGCCGGTGCGTCCTCGCGTCGTGGAGTCAAACGGAGAAACACACACTACTCGTATGGAGACCGTACTTGCTCTGGCGTTCTTAATTGTTTTTATCTAAACAACTAAATCACCATAACTATTTGAAGGAGTTCTGGCGCTGATCAAACTAACAGTGATGTCTTCCTCTATTTTCCATTGGGAAAGTAGTTTGTGGCACCTTCTTAGTAATCGTGATCACAGACATGGTTCCTGATGTCATAATGAAATTGTCAACAGCGACCAAGTACAAAGCGCGACAATTTGCTTCATCTCATGCAAACAAATACTGATCACTCCCGCTTTCGGCAATTCTCTGTGTCATTACAAAGTCTGCGAGTTATCTCAGAAGTGTCCAGCTGCCTGCAGAAGTGGCCCAAAAAGCAGAAAGGTACCAGTTGCTTGCTTCACACAAAAAGCTTCACACAAATTTTTTTATTACATTGTCACATTAACTTTCGCCTATCTTTTTCTCAATTTTCAAACACACTGAGGTTGTAAGAAAAAAAGCTCCTCTTTGATAAAAGAACGCGGGCAAAACGTCTTGGTAGGAATTTGGTTCACGATTGGGCCGAAAGTTGAAGTGGAAACCAGAATTCTCCCGTTAGCATATTGAAGCAAATAAAAAATTAGCTTAGTCTTCGAAAAACATAAAACCTTTCGGCTCACATCGTGTGTCTCAATTGTAAACGTGACAAACAGGTTCAAATTTCAGTTTTTAAATCTGATTTTGAGGAACGATTTTATTGCTTGTGGGTGGTCTCTCTAGCTTCCAAGTTCTGTCATCACTGAGATTTTTGGCCTCACAATTTTTTGCTACTCCCATTGGCATTGGTCCCGCGTTGCTTCATTTAGCTTGGCTTCATAAATTTATCTTTTTTCCGTACATCTGCCTTCAGTCTCAACTAGACAAGTTCTGACTTCTCCATTAAACTGTAAAAATTTTCTGGCACGTGTCTCTCTTCTAGGAACAGCACCTCAAGCCTGATCTGGTAAAAAAAAAATCAATGAAGCCGACAGTGTCTGCATGTGAGAAGTGTTAAATGTCACTGACTGCCATTGGTCGCAAATCCAGACTATTCCTTTTTCTAGTTTGACAGTTTTCTCTATGTGAAATCGATTGAGTCCCTCAGAACCCTTGAAAATCACCTCTCGCCGTCAACTTACGTGATTTAGGATTGCATATTAAAAGCCCGTCGTCGCCATTGGCGTAGCCTACAAAAGCTTGAGGTCAAACTTGCTGACGTCCATGTCATGCGTCTTACAATCTGATAAATCTTAGGTCTCGAACCTCTCATCTCCTCTATTTATCTCTTTTGTCCTTGTTTCACAACCAAACTCTTGATACTATCTTTGTGGAGAATTGCTGCTCGGCATATCAATTTTTGAGATCTGAAAAAATGAACAAACGTCCTGCAATCTCAACGAATGTCCTATTGGATATCACGTCTAACGGAGTCTGTTCTGGCGTCTCGGTGAGGTTTTTTCTGTAGAATACCTGCATCTCAATAATACGTTTTGGAGTGCAACCAGAGCAACTTCATTGCATTGCCGTGTCTTCTGGAGAGTCCTCAGACCGAGAATGAATAAGGCCTGACTGGATGATGCTTTATTCTTTGCGTTCAGTAAAATCTTAAACACAAACTTTGTAAACCGGTTCACAAAGCCAACGAAGACTTGGAACCTGGACAGCGACTGTACCCTGATATCTCCTAAGGCGTCGACACCAATTATCTACAGCTCTTCAATCGCTCGGTTCTTCGCCATTCTCGGAACTGGTGACTTTGCGGTCTTTGTTGACTTAAAATCAGTGCAAAAATTTTTGAGCTCCCCAGTCTCTTCGGTGCATTCCTTAGCGCATCAGAAAGATTCAATATACACGGTCATCTACGCCACATTTCTGCCTTGTGAAGACTCGTGATTTAGAATTTTGTCTTGGGAACTAGAACTTTGACAATCTGAGCATATAACTCTCTATTTTTTCACCGATTAAAAGACTGCTTTTCAGAATTTTCTTGCAGTTGTTTGGTTTTTCGAAAATGAAGAAGTCCTCAATCCTCGCATTTGAGTCTGTGAGTTCGAGAAAAATCAACTACACAATAAAATTGATGATCTCACATTGAATCACCCCTCTGTTTGATGGTAAGCTGATGTTAACGCGGCATCTTCTCTCTTCTCTGGAGATCTTTCCGTTTGGCTTTCTAACCCGTGATTGAGAAAGTAAAAATTCCACACACTCATCGCTGTTCGTCGATATCTGATCTCTGCAGATCTCAATGTTCGCCAACATCCCTGCTATCTGCAAAGAGTAGGACCCGCTTTGTAACGTTAATCTGTTTAAGTCATTGTTGGACTCATTGCCACTGACTCATATTTGTTCGCTTCTCTGTGTCTCCTGCATGCCCTGTCTAGCAGTCTTTTGTCACCACACTCGCTGCTTTGTGTTGTCTACTTCCTCCCGCAGACTTTTTAAAGTGTTCACACATAGAGGAGTTTTTTTCTTGGGTCCCATCTTGAATTCAAGATTCACTGTTGGTGTCTTTGAGCCTCTCTGTCCCTTGTGTCTCTGTGTTCTATTTTCATGGAAATTCTGCAGTTGTCTCCTCAACCCCTGTGATGTTTGTAGCCGGGTTGAAGCCCTGTTTGTGGCCGGGACGAAACCTCACCCTTTTTTTGGCAGGTCGCGGTCCTAGGCAGTAAAGTGAGTCTGTGAGTCACCTTTTCCTACTTTTTGTAGTTTTGTGAGTAAGTCCTGTCCTCGGAAGAAGTTTTTTTTCAGATGATTGATTGACAGTCGTGTTAGCTGCGTCACCAAATTCGCCGTTTTGGAATGCTTAGAACCATAATGTTTTCTTGCAAAAGGTCTTCCTCTAAGCATCTGCCAAAATTTTACTAGGCGACGAGAAAAGCGGGAAGAAAATGAGTATGGCGGTCATAAATCATTTTACTTTCGTTAAAAAAATTAATTTTGTGACCTATATAACTGTTGGCCCGTATCTTTAAAGGTTAAGTATTTTTGAAGGCGGAATTAAGGCAGTTTTAGCTATGTTGGAAACATAAATTTCTAAAGATTGAGTGAATAAAAAATGTTTTAATCTAGATATCTGATTAAGAGATCAAGGTGGTGATGTGGGTTTTTGAGATAAAAAAATCTCAAAGAATTTCCTTGCAGATATCTATTATCAATTCGAAGCATCGAAATTGTAATCAATTCACATAGCCTTTTTTGGGAGTTGTTAGGCTGACCAAGTATGGTTAACATTTTCAAAATGGCCATTAAAAACTTAAAGATGCCTTTGAAGTCGGCACTTGAAGTGTGCACTTGCAGATGGGCATGAGAAAATTCACCAAGGTTACAATATTTATTAATTATTTAAATCAGAGCACAAGATGAAGATATTAATCTGCTCATCTAAACACAACTTGGTTCTTTTCATCTTTTCAACAGTTTTTTTTTACTCTGAATCAACTGCGCTGAACAATATCTTTTAAAGTTAAACATTTTTGTTTTCTAACAATTCATTTTTATAAACGATACACTTTGTCCCTGAAAAACGAAATTTGTGGCGTAAATATCTAAGCTATTGGTTTTATTCATCAATTTAGATGTTTTTGAAGAGAATCACAAAATGGTCGGAATAGGTAATTTGAGCGAATTGTGATGCTCATGAAATGAAACAGCTGTTTGCATTTACAATTTTTCCTAATGAATGTGTTTCAAAAAATTTTTCCTAATGAATGTGTGCCTCAATTCAAAAAGAAGGCAGGTTCGAGAATTTGACCCAGATGTGAGAACTATTTGTGCATAGCTTGAAATGTAAAAACAAATTTGTGTAAATAAGCATTTCTGCTTTTTGAACTAATGACAAGAAAACCTAGAAAAAATATTATCAAGTCGTAGTTTTTTCTCGTTGGAAGTGCGGACGTTTCACGAACTTTTAGCGGCTGATTCAAATTATTACAACCAGATTTTTTCCCAGGTGAAGGAAACATTGGTTTTCATAACAATTTGTGGATAAATTACTGCATTTTTTTTTTTCAACTAAAAAGGATTCTATATCCTATAAGAGGTGACAGTATCATTGCGATTGACGCTTACTTTTGTGAAGTTAAACTTTAATTAAAGGTGGTTCTGTCACCTCAGGATCGAGCAATTGCATAAATCATTTTGTACGTTTTTCAAACACAACTGTGCAATTTACATTGCAAATCAAGCATGGCGTTTTTTTCAATATCGTCCAAATTAAGTCCCTTTTTTCTGCTCTTTCATCACAAACTACTATTAATTTTCATCATCCCATATAAAGGAACATATATGAAACATGGAACATATCCCCTATAAAGACATTAAACGTACACAATTAACAATTTTTCAGAGCTGAAATATAAGCAATCAACGTTTGACAAGTTGGTCTCGAAAGACTGAGGAAGAACTGCCTTCCTTTATAGCTAGCTGCGGCTTAGGGAGGCTAGCTTAAGCTTATTTGAGGGGATGGGTGGGAGCTGGGGGTGAGCCGAGTTGGGGGTGTTGAATACCCGGTTGTGGTGATCGACCCAGGTAGAGACGTGTGATGCGGTTCGTGAATAGAGTCAGGAAGTAGACCTTAAATACCTTCGTCACTTAGGATCTTTTACAAGAAATGCAAATTGCAAAATCCTAAGTTGATAACAACAACGTCAAGGTATGTATTATTTCTAATAGGTAAGGGAAGAATAAGGTACGTAATTGGGGGGGGGGGGGGGGGGGGAGCTTTTTAGTCGTTGTTGGCCTCCTTGTTCCTGCGCGGTTTCGCTTGGACTGTCGTCGTTCAGATGTAACTGGGGTCTTGGGGTTTTTATTGTTGCCCTATGACGACCCTGTTGCCACTGGTACAACTTCGTGCGTATACGATGACTAATAATGCCTTCCTGTGCTGAGCTGCTGGTTGATGATCTCTGGGGGAGCTAGTGCCGGCTGTTTAAGAGGGCTGATGTCCCCTGTCGTTATTGTACTCCTGGTTGGTCAGGTAACTGCTGACTTGGTTGTCTCGGATGAGAATACTGGCGTGGGTTTCTTGCCAGGATGGTGTCGTACTTTATTATTTTGCTGTGGTGATTCGCGTTGCGAGTATGCAGACGGAATGTTTATGATCGATTCGCGGAGCGAAATCTACTTTAACTTTTGTTTCGCTTACTTGCGGAGCGGGAGAACAAGAGGCAGTTTTGCAAACTGAATTGAATTGCATAAATTGAGAGGAATGAATAAAACAGATTGGAGCCACTTGGGCACAGCATGAATACGTGATCAGACATGTCTGATCACGAAGCGGGAAACTATCAGACAACGGAATGAAATGATAAGATAAACAAATTGAACAAATTAATGAAGGTGAAAGTAATTGAACTAGTTTAAAGCATCAAATTAATTTTACTGCAAAGATTAAATAAAATGAATAAATATACCATCAGGTATCACATACCCTTCGCAGCAAGAAGAAAAATTGTAATATACAATTTTTCAAATATACTTAATAATAACAATATTTACAAATTAATACAAGGTCCCCGGTTAAATAGATAATATCAATATATTTGCTGGTTATCATAACTAAAAATACGATGATTAATACAATATACAATGTCTATTCAGTTTTCGAGTTTTACATGGTCCAATCGTCATTTTCCTGATCTTGTTCTTCTGCATCAAGAGCAGTCATAGAGCGAGCCAATGTCGGGGTGTCCGTTTCTAGTAAAGGTACATTTCGTACCGCGGGAGGCTAGACAGAACCAATTTGTGGTGACACGTTTCGCTCTTCGGGTTGTGTCTCCAAAATTTGTTGCACCGATTCGATAACGGTGGCAGGGGGTGCAAAATTTTCGACATCACCCGCTCGTCGGGGTCGTTTAGGTGGTGGCAGAATGTCTGATCCTTGGGGTGACGTTTCAAAACCGTAATATGACGGGCTTCGCCTATTACTGTCAGAAGATCGTTTGGAAGATGCTGTTGCGGGTGGATCAGTGGGCGCGGTTGTAGTTGGTTCGCTGATTTCGAGTGGAGGTTGAGCGTTTCGGATCGCAGCGAAGTTTGGTTATTTTGGGACGCGCCCCCGCATTGCGCGAGAAATGTTGGAGCGTTGTGAAGATACTCCGCTGCCCGGCTCTCTCTTCCTATGCTTCATCTTTTTATCACCCTTTTGCTTTCGGGTGAACTCCTTAATATGGCTGTGGATCAGCTCTTCAACTATCTTTTCCCCAGCACGTGGCCCGCGTCTGTCGGCATAAACTTTTAACGGAGTCTGTCTCTCCTGATGGGTGCCAAATTTGGCAATATCGCTATTGCGGACGGTGACAATTTGTTTGCCCGGCTCCTTGATGGTCGATGTAGTCGGGCTTACTTTTAAGATGTGCGATCCTGGGGCGAGAACTTCATAGAGGCCTTCAAGTTTCTTCTTGGATCGTCTTTTGCCGTGGATTTTGCGAGCCAAGTTTAGCTCGACCGATCGTTCTTTTAGGGGAATGGGGCGGATTGCTTTCGTTTTCAGAAATCGGGATTCGCCATCCGTGCTCTCTCTCTCTCTTGCGTTTGCTTCCGTGGTGGCGCGTGTCATGCCCTTTTCAACTTCTATGTCGCTTCTGTATCCACTGATCCATTTGTCATCGGGCAATATTTCCTCCGGCATCACTGTTTCTTCGTCTAAATAGTGGTTTATAATACCCTTATACGACAAATTCATTAAATTCGGCTTAGTTGCAATCACGCTTAGCGGGGTATTAGGTTTTCTCCCAAAATGTGCTTCGAAGGGCGAGATCTTTGTTGTTCTTTGTTTACATATTCGCAATTGGTGAATGATTATCTTTAATGCATGCTTTACGTGAAAGGCGTGTGCAGCTAATTTCTCTTCTTTGATACATGCAAGTCTATTCTTAATTGTTTGAATTAATCGTTCCACCAACCCAATAGCACGGTGATCATTTACGGGCGCTTCAATAATTTCAATGTTGTTTTTATTGCAAAAAGTCTTTACTTGATGTCCAATTAAGCATTTAGCTTGGTCTAAACGAATAGATCTTGGTATTCCGTGAGTTTCGATGTACATATCCAAAAATTTTAGAACATTAGGTCCATTAGCTTTTTCATACACATATGCAGTTGGATATTTAGAAAAACGATCAATTGCTGCCAAAAAATAAACTTCATTGTTCTTTTCATCAAAAATTGGTCCCCCAAAATCAATTTGAATTTCTTGATTAGGTTCAACACATGGTATATGAGGGGTAAATTGCTTAGCGGGAATTACGGATTTTAGATTCTTACCGATTGCTGTGCACGGTTTGCACTCAGTGGCCTTGACTATTAGCTCCCGATGCATGTAAGGCCACCAGCAATGTGTTCCCATACAAATCATGCCCCATGTACCTGGATGACTGGCATGAATGTCATCTGTAAGTGCTTCGCGAAGTACGTTGGGGATAGCTACCTTCTCGTCTATGCAGACGCACCCCGAGCTCACGTGAAGGTCCCTCCAGTACGAATGTATATACGGGTTGATGGCTTTTAATCGGGCTTCGTTATTTGTCAGTATACAATCCCTGACTTCTTTTAGGACGGCATCTTTACTAGTGAGGGAAGCGATGAGCGATTTACTGAAGATCTTTGATACTATGTAATCAAACGTGGGGACGTGCGGGCTCGGCGTTAACGGTGTACTAGCGTTTGAAGAATGGGTAGGGGATGTTGGGGTTATGTTGTGGGCCATGCTTGTTGTCGGCGGACTATTAATGTTTTGCGGGCGTTGATTTGCTGAGCGGGGTGTAGAAGTTGAATTTGATCGCGTACTCGCGGTGCGCGTGACGTTTTCACTAGTTGATGGTTGATCCGCTGCGCGGGATGTATCATTGAATCGCACTCGGGTTATCCTTTTCTTTGACGGCATACTGTGAGCTATTAAATTGATATCTTTAATTATGGATGATGTTTTAGTTGAGTTTTTGAGAGTAGAAGAATGCAACTGAATTCTGGATCGACAAGGGGCAAAAAGCACTGATTTGATTTCTAGGTGGTGACTTTTTGAGTTATTTGCGGAATGTGATTCGATTGGCGGGATTTGTAATTGAGTAATTTGATGCTTGTGCTGCGCGTATGCCACTTTATTCCTAATTTGGATTAATTGTTTGTTATTACTGGTGTTTTGCAGAGCGAGAGAAGTGCTAAGTGGATTTTGAGACGCGAGTGGTGCATATTTTAAATTGTTTAATTGGTAACTACTATTTGAGGTATGATCTCGCGGGGCGAGTATGCAGACGGAATGTTTATGATCGATTCGCGGAGCGAAATCTACTTTAACTTTTGTTTCGCTTACTTGCGGAGCGGGAGAACAAGAGGCAGTTTTGCAAACTGAATTGAATTGCATAAATTGAGAGGAATGAATAAAACAGATTGGAGCCACTTGGGCACAGCATGAATACGTGATCAGACATGTCTGATCACGAAGCGGGAAACTATCAGACAACGGAATGAAATGATAAGATAAACAAATTGAACAAATTAATGAAGGTGAAAGTAATTGAACTAGTTTAAAGCATCAAATAAATTTTACTGCAAAGATTAAATAAAATGAATAAATATACCATCAGGTATCACAGATGGGGTGGAGCGTGTGTCCTGTATTTGTTTTTCTAGGCCTGAGTGACTGAGCATTCAATATCGGTCATGGTTCCATTGTCATTCTTGACGTCATGTTAACCTTTTTTTCGAACGTTCTCGGTTGTTTTGCCAGTGACGTCGGGGCTGACTCGAGATCACTGGCGAATTTCCCTTTGTCTGATGGGCGAGCTACGAAATATATTTTCCAAGATATTGGTTATTATTAGTTTCGAACGTATATGTTGATATTCAGATGCACGCCTTTATTACCTTCCGAATGAGTTTGTGTTGTGCAAGTGGCCACGGTTCCGATGCCGTGGATTCTTCTATTTCGGGATCTGAGCTGTCTTTAGCTTTGTGATGGGCGAGGAGGAGAGTTTGAGCTTGATGCTAGGTTTACTGTGGACGTTACAATGTCTTCCCATTCTTCATGATTGACGTATGAATTGAGCGTGATGTTGTAAGCAGTTTATTCTAAATAGAAAACATTCAATAGAAAACATTCACACTGTTGACATTTTTCGAGTCCTCACTTTTGCAGTGCAAATGCGCTATCAGTAACTAAGAAATTGCTATTAACCCTACAAGGATTAAGTGGTGCTAGTTTGGTACTTCAGTATTTAGGTTAGAATTCGCGGTGCGAATAAACAACTTTGTTTTGAATCGAAAATCGATTATTATTATATCAAGTGAATATTGCGGCGCAATTGGCGATGCCTAAGTCTGACTAGCAAAACGCGGCGCAATTGATAAATTAAATCGATCACCTGATTTGAGAGATTAAAATGAGAAGAATGATAATATTTACAGAAAGTTAACAGCAATATAACTAGACCACAATTTTGATCATGCAACATCAGAATCTAAAAGAAATTTGAAGAATTGATTATAACTTGATGAGACGAATCCCTTACAGTCTCCTGTTAGGGACAAAAATGTCAAAATGAGGAACAAGTAAAGAACAGAAATGAATTAGATTAAACTGCAATTAAAATGGCGGGTAGAAAAATGACAACAAGGAGTGGCCGTGAGACATTTCCCCTTTTGGAGAAATTGTTTAGCAGAAAAGAATTATATAAAGAAATTCAGAAAGTTAAGGTTTGTTCCCCGGTTAAGTTTTAATAAAATATAAGCTATAAACAATCATAATGAAGTTTTTCGATTAAAATTGTCTATAAATTGATGTTGCTAATGTCATTTTCATTCTCAAGTATTGTCATTTCCCTTTATTCGGGCAAATATTGTTTCGGATCGCAGCTCCGCCTCTTGTTAGGAATTCTCGGAGAGCAACTTCCAGGAACGTTGGGGTTGTATCCAAAATTGGGTCATTAAAACCTTCTGTATTTTGGATGTGTTCCACCAGTGCTTAAATTTGTACACTCTCTTTGTTTTCATCTGTCTATTGCTTATTCGTGTTGTGGAAGATGATTCCGAGTCAGAAGTATAACTCATGGTCTTGGCTACTCTTTTATTGAAAAGAAGCATGGGTGTTAATTGCATTGCAGGTTCCTTTTTCGCTTTCGACGATTTGCGCTTTTTTTTCTGTTGCGTGGTTAGTCGTGGCGCAAATGACCCTTTCGGTTTCCGTATTGGTGCTTATCCCTCTATCTGACCATTGGGCTTCATAATGTGTAACTCTTGTAGCTTTTTGATTGTATATTCCTAGTATATATCTGAATAATTGCACGTATTGCGTTATTGAGATTGAAATTTTTGTTACATTGTGCTTTCAAACATGGTAACTGTCTTTTATTTATTTCCATCAGCCTTTCTACCAATCCTATGGCTCTGTTGTCACTTGCAGGTATTGGAATCATCTGCAATTTTTAGCCAAAATTTTCAATTTTTGGTGGTTGAGCATTTAGCTTGTTCTAAACTAATTGCTCTGGGAACTCCGTTGTAATATATATTTTCGTAGGATCTTTACTACGTTCATTCCGTGTTATTAAAACATTCAACAGTTGGATATCTTAAATGTCTGTCAATATCAAGTGAAAAGTATTGTTCAAGGCTTTCCTCATTCATAATAGGTCCTCCTAAGTATATTTGGTTTTCTTTACTCGGTTTTTTTTATTATTTAATGGTGAATTTCGTCAACGCGCAGCGACAGCTTTAAGTTTCTTCCCAACTCGCTTGCTCTGGCCAAAATATCACGGCGAATATATGATCACCTACATACATCACCTACTTTGATGGGTTGAATGGATGTCTTTTTAATAGCTTTAGGAGTAGCTATCCTCTCGTCAATGCATACGCATCAACTTTTTACGCTTAATTATATGCATAAGAAGTGTAGATCTTTGGTGATCTTTTTCAGGCTGGCTTTATTGTTTCTTATCGCGCATTTTCCAATTTCTTTGAGGATAGCATCTTTGCTAATCAAGATCACTAAAAAGTTTTCCTTAAAATCTTTTCAACCGTTTTGGCCAGTTTTTGGTTCTCCGACTAGTTTAGGTTATTGACAGAGGTGTTTGATCCTGGCAATGTGTGGACTGTTGTTGTACTGTTGGTGAAGCACCATATTCAAGATCAGGTTGACAATTTGCCTCCGATTTTGCTGAAGTTGATGTCTTGGTCGGTTTTCGTGGCAGCTTGAAAGGTTTTAATGATTTCTATTTTGTAGGATTCACATAGATTGATTGTTGATTGCTCAGCCAATTTTAGATAAAATATGAATTCGTGTTGTTCTCTCTTGGTGTTTTCATAACTGAAATTCACTGTTTCACTGTTTTCGCGTTTAAATGGGTAACTTTAGTGGGATAGTGAGAATTGATATTGATTGTAGTGCTTTTTGATTCTAATTGTTCACACTGTTGACATTTTTCCAGTTCTCACTTTTGCAGTGCAAATGCGCTATCAGTAACTAAGAAATTGCTATTAACCTTACAAGGATTAAGTGGTGCTAGTTTGGTACTTTAGTATTTAGGTTAGAATTCGCGGTGCGAATAAACAACTTTGTTTTGAATCGAAAATCGATTATTATTATATCAAGTGAATATTGCGGCGCAATTGGCGATGCCTAAGTCTGACTACCAGAACGCGGCGCAATTGATAAATTAAATTGATCACTTGATTTGAGAGATTAAACTGAGAAGAATGATAATACTTACAGAAAGTTAACAGCAATATAACTAGACCCAAATCTTGATCATGCAATATCAGAACTTGAAAGAAATTTGAAGAATTGATTATAACTTGATGAGACGAATCCCTTACAGTCTTCTGTTAGGGACAAAAATGTCAAAATGAGGAAAAAGTAAAGAACAGAAATGAATTAGACTAAACTGCAATTAAAATGGCGCGTAGAAAAATTACAACAAGGAATGGCCGTGTGACATTTCCCCTTTTGGAGAAATTGTTTAGCACAAAAGAATTAAATTAAAAAATTCAGAAAGTTAAAGTTTGTTCCCCGGTATAATATTAATAAAATATAAGCTATAAACAATCATAATGAAGTTTTTAGATTAAAATTGTCTATAAATTGTTGTTGCTGATGTCATTTTCATCCTCAAGTATTGTCATTTCCCTTTGTTCGGGAAAACATAGTTTCGGATCGCAGCTCAACCTCTTGTTAGGGATTCTCGGAGAGCAAATTCCAGGAACGTTGGGGTTGTATCCAAAATTTCCAAAATTGGGTCATTAAAACCTTTTGTATTTTGGATGTGTTCCACCAGTGCTTAAATTTGTACACTCTCTCGGATTTCATCTGTCTATTGCTTATTCGTGTTGTGGAAGATGATTCCGTGTCAGAAGTATAACTCATGGTCCTTGTTACTCTTTTATTGGAAACAAGCATGGGTGTTAATTGCATTGCAGGTTCCTTTTTCGCTTTCGACGATTTGAGCTTTTTTTTCTGTTGCGTGGTTAGTCGTGGTGCAAATGACCTTTTCGGTTTCCGTATTGGTGCTTATCCCTCTATCTGACCATTGGGCTTCATAATGTGTAACTCTTGTAGCTTTTTGATTGTATATTCCTAGTATATATATGAATAATTGCACGTATTGAATTATTGAGATTGAAATTTTTGTTACATTGTGCTTTCATACATGGTAACTGTCTTTTTTTTATTTCCATCAGCCTTTCTACCAATCCTATGGCTTTTTTGTCACTTGCAGATATTGGAATCATCTGCAATTTTTTTGCTAAATTTTTCAATTTTTGGTGGTTGAGCATTTAGCTTGGTCTAAACTGATTGCTCTGGGAACTGCGTTATAATATATATTTTCGTAGGATCTTTACTACGTTCATTCCGTGTTATTAAAACATTCAACAGTTGGATATCTTAAATGTCTGTCAATATCAAGTGAAAAGTATTGTTCAAAGCTTTCCTCATTCATAATAGGTTTTCCTAAGTATATTTGGTTTTCTTTACTCGGTTCTTTTTTATTATTTAATGGTGAATTTCGTCAACGCGCAGCGACAGCTTTAAGTTTCTTCCCAACTCGCTTGCTCTGGCCAAAATATCACGGCGGATATATGATCACCTACAGCTTTGCGCATCGCGGAGCTGCTTTGATGTGTTCAATGGTTGTCTTTTTAATAGCCTTAGGAGTAGCTATCCTCTCGTCAATGCATACGCATCAAATTTTTACGCTTAATTATATTCACAAGGAGTGTAGATCTTTGGTGATCTTTTTCAGGCTGGCTTTATTGTTTCTTATCGCGCATTTTCCAATTTCTTTGAGGATAGCATCTTTGCTAATCAACATCACTAAAAAGTTTTGCTTAAAATCTTTCCAACCCTTTTGGCCAGTTTTTGGTTCCCCGACTAGTTTAGGTTATTGACAGAGGTGTTTGATCCTGGCAATGTGTGGACTGTTGTTGTATTGTTGGTGAAGCACCATATTCAAGATCAGGTTGACAATTTGCCTCCGGTTTTGCTGGAGTTGATGTCTTCGTCGGTTTTCGTGGCAGCTTGAAAGGTTTTAATGATTTCTATTTTGTAGGATTCACATAGATTGATTGTTGATTGCTCAGCCAGTTTTAGATATAATGTGAGTTGGTGTTGTCCTCTGTGTTTTTATAACTGAAATTCACTGTTTCACTGTTTTCGCGTTTAAATGGGTAACTTTAGTGGGATGGTGAGACTTGATATTGATTGTAGTGCATATTGAGTAATTGTTCACACTGTTGACATTTTTCGAATTCTCACTTTTGCAGTGCAAATGCGCTATCAGTAACTAAGAAATTGCTATTAACTTTACAAGGATTAAGTGGTGCTAGTTTGGTATTTTGAATTGATAAGGGAATATGCGTTGCGATGCAATAACTGATTCGTCATATTCAATTGGTGATTCTTCTTCTATTATAGTCATTAATTTATTAAATGTTGACTTGTTAGTTTTTAAGATTCCTCAAAATGTTTGTCTGATTTTTGAGATTGTGACGACTACAGAATGTTCGTCATGAGTATGTCTTTTCAGTTTTTGCATATGGATTTCTTGAAATATAATTGTCAAGTCCCATTTTTTCCAGCTATATGTTCGTTTGTAAAATTGTCGGCTCAAAATTGGTCCATCAGTCTCAATCTAGCTAAATGACTGTTATAAATTTTGTTTGATCTGTGTTCCTGTAAAATTGGAAGTAACTCCCAATAATCTGTAAAAACTGAATTTTTCGCTGTGCATATGGAATATGAAAAAGCAAACTATGGCTAATAGTTCAATAATAGTTCAAGTTTGTTGGCGCTGTCGCGTTCTCCTATATGATTCAAAAAACATAGATGCATTGACGATTGGGTTCCAATAAGGCTTATAATGGCTATTTCAGTGCTAAAAGCAATTTTATTTTTGCTCTCATTGAAGTGATTTTCATTTTCTTCTGTACAAACAAATTTCGAACACTTCTTTAATAGTAGACAAATTGGATGACATAATTTTGCTACATTTGTTTGGTTGTGTTTTTTTTCGAAACTGTAGCTTTTTTGGTTTCAGGTTGAGAAATACTTGATTGAGAACTATTGTGATCCAACCACTCTATTTCGGTTTTAGCGAAAAGACATTTTAGGAGACTTGTCGGCAATCATCATCATTTTTTCATTGTATGCAGCTTTTGACTAATTTCAGTTATTCGGTTTTAGATCCATTATCAATTATGATGCTATCATAAAACAAAAAGTGTTCTGTAATCCCACGAGGTTATAATCCAATGCTTTTTGATATTCTGCAATCATATCGATTGAACATTAGACTCATTTTTATATGTATGCGTTCATGTTGATTCTCGACAAATGATTTTCAGTTTACAATGTTTTGATGTATTTTCATCTAATGGAGTTGGCTGTAACCATTTTAAAATGATTTATTGAAAAATTTGTTTTTTGAATGATTTTGATTTCAGTCATGTGTGGTGATTTTGTGTCAAAAAACATTTTGAAGTTTGCTATTTGATACTTGCTTTTTGAATTACTTTACTTCAAAAATTGAAATCCAATGCTAGATTATTTAATGGTCTTTTTCATAGCAAGGACGATTGATGAAATAACGTTTTCATCAGAGCAGCTCGATATTTTTTCAATATGTCCTTCTTTTAGATTCGAGTCTTATAATATCATCGGAAAATATTTGCTTTAATTTTACAAGGAAGCGTGCAAGTTTTTGCTGTGTTCCTGTATCTTTGTTGTAAAATTTTCATTTGGAAATTGAAGACTTTTATAATCCGAACGAAATCCTGGAATCCGAAACGCGCTTGCCTGTTTCATGGGGCATTCTGACAATTCAGTGATATTATTAAAAAGTTACCATTTTTTGTTTGTTGTTGTACAACAAAACTAATTTGTGCCCATCAAATACTTTTTGACTATCCTCTACAATTGCTAAAACTGCATTTGCCGTTACCCAGTCGATGTTTCTCACAGAAATTTTGATTCTGTCAATGATTTTTATTGGTTCAACAGCAAAAGTTTTTTTCATCGCTGGAAGGTACTTGTCTGCTTGACTGTCGTATGTTGAGTCGCAGACTTGAGTATAGAGTTCGCGTTAGCTGTGGATTTCGTATTGCCAACGTACATTAATACGTACTAAGATGGGAATTTTTGGTGCTGATGACCATTTCTGACTAGGAAAACGCAGAGCAATTGACTAATTCATTTATTCAACGGAAATTGAGCAATTAAAATGAGAAAAAACTATTTACAGAATGTCAACAGCAATATTCTGCCAGCATATCGATTGAACCTTAAACTCATCTTTATATATATATATATATATATATATATATATATATATATGCGTTCATGTTGATTCTCGACAAATGATGTTCAGTTTACAATGTTTTGATGTATTTTCATCTAATGAAGTTGGCTGTAACCATTTTAAAATGATTTATTGAAAAATTTGTTTTTTGAATGTTTTTGATTTCAGTCATGTGTTGTGATTTTGTGTCAAAAAACATTTTGAAGTTTGCTATTTGATACTTGCTTTTTGAATTACTTTTCTTCGAAAATTGGAATCCAATGCTAGATTACTTATTGGTATTTTTCACAGCAGGGACGATTGATAAAATGAAGTTTTCATCAGAGCAGCTCGATATCTTTTCAATATGTCCTTCTTTTAGATTCGAGTCATATAATTTCATCGGAAATTTTTGCTTTAATTTTATAAGGAAGCATGCAAATTTATGCTTTATTCCTGTATATTTATTGTAAATTGTAAAATTTTCATTTGGAAATTGAAGACTTTTATAATCCGAACGAAATCCTGGAAACCGAAACGCGCTTGCCTGTTTCATGGGGCATTCTGACAATTCAGTGATATTATTAAAAAGTTACCATTTTTTGTTTGTTGTTGTACAACAAAACTAATTTGTGCCCAACAAATACTTTTTGACCATCCTCTACAATTGCTAAGACTGCATTTGCCGTTACCCAGTCGATGTTTCTCACAGAAATTTTGATTCTGTCAATCATTTTTATTGGTTCAACAGCAAAAGTTTTTTCATCGCTGCAAGGTAGTTGTCTGCTTGACTGTCGTATGTTGAGTTGAAGAATTGAGTATATAGTTCGCGTTAGCTGTGGATATTATTTACATATTCCTAATAGTCATCTCAATTGTTTCTTTTTTAAAAAAATTTGGCTGACTCTTGTTTAACGAAATGGAAATTGGGGTTGCTGAGTTTGTTGTCTTTTAAGTTTGTGGCACATTATCGCAAAAAGTTAGCAATTCCTCATTTATTGCAATTTGTTCCTTGAGCAAGACAGTTTTTTCTGTGTGCGTTTATCCATGTTTGACCACAATTACGACAATTTTAATATGATTGGTAGTTTTTGAAGCCATTTGCGTTGCATTTGGAGTACTGTCTACTTTGTAAGAAGGTTTTGCTGCAATTTTTTTATCCAGAATTAGCATTAAAATTACTAATGGAAATTTGTTTCTCCAAGTTTGAATAGTTTGTTGTTGGTTGTTTATCAAGAGTTCCATTGGTACCGCTTTTTTGAGTGCTTTTTGTGGAGATATTATCTCCCGGAGTAATTCTTTTTGCGTTTCGAAATCGATCACATTTATGATGAAGGTATCCCGGATTATTGAATCTTCCTCAAATTCAACCTGCATATTTTTATTTTCCTTTAGACAACCATAGAGCAACTCCAAAATATCTCCGTTAAAAAACTCTATGATTCGTTTAAACATATTTGTACAGACAACTACATAGAGCTCAATGTTTGTTTTGGAGTATACTTTTCGACTTCCAAATCTGGGTGTTTAATACTAAAGATGCGTCTTTTTTTAATACTGAATGAGAGGCGCAGCTTTGTGACGTTTCTTCTTCCGAAAATCAACCTGAGTCTGCTTCCGAGGAAGATTCCAAGTTCATCAATCTTTTTTCACCGCTTTTTACAAGTGACCTTTAAATGAGCAATTCGTGTCAATTTTTCACGTTTGGATTGTTGGGTATAGCCTTCTACCTAATCTTCGTATAAGGGCTCATCCGGGTAGACAAATGATTTTGTTTGGTCCTGTTGAGGTTCATCCAAATCGACTTTTTTTTCGCAGGAAGGGACAAATTTCATTGGACAAACCTCTGGCCCAACGACAATGGGGAGTAACTGTATGTTTTCCCAGAATGCATTTATATGCAATAGAGTTTTTGTGACCTTTTTTGGTGACCATTTTTCTATTTCGGATTTAGTGAAAAGACATTTTAGGAGACTTGTCGGCAATCATCATCATTTTTTCATAGTATGCAGCTTTTGACTAATTTCAGTTATTCGGTTTTAGATCCATTATCAATTATGATGCTGTAATAAAACAAAAAGTGTTCTGTAATCCCACGAGGTTATAATCCAATGCTTTTTGAAAATCTGCAATCATATCGATTGAACATTAAACTCATCTTTATATGTATGCGTTCATGTTGATTCTGGACAAATGATGTTCAGTTTACAATGTTTTGATGTATTTTCATCTAATGGAGTTGGCTGTAACCATTTCAAAATGATTCATTGAAAAATTTGTTTCTTGAATGTTTTGTGTTTCAGTCATGTGTTGTGATTTTGTGTCAATTAACATTTTGAAGTTTGCTATTTGATACTTGCTTTTTGAATTACCTTACTTCGAAATTTGGAATCAAATGCTAGATTAGTTAATGGTCTTTTTCATAGCAAGGACGATTGATGAAATGACGTTTTCATCAGAGCAGCTCAATATTTTTTCAATATGTCCTTCTTTTAGATTCGAGTCTTATAATTTCATGGGAAAAATCTTGCTTTAATTTTACAAGGAAGCGTGCAAGTTTATGCTGTGTTCCTGTATATTTGTTGTAAAATTTTCATTTGGAAATTGAAGACTTTTATAATCCGAACAAAATCCTGGAAAAAGAAACGCGCTTGCCTGTTTCATGGGAAATTGTGACAAATTAGTGATATTATTAAAAAGTTGCCATTTTTTGTTTGTTGTTGTACAGCAAAATTACTTTGTGCCCATCGAATGCTTATTGACCATCCTCCAAAATTGCTAAGACTGCATTTGCCGTTACCCAGTCGATGCTTTTCACAGGAAATTTGATTCTGTCAATCATTTTTATTGGTTCAACAGCAAAAGTTTTTTTCATCGCTGCAAGGTAGTTGTCTGCTTGACTGTCGTATGTTGAGTTGAAGACTTGAGTATATAGTTCGCGTTAGCTGTGTATATTATTTACATATTCCTTATCGTCATCTCAATTGTTTCTTTTTTGAAAAATTTGGTTGACTCTTGTTTAACGAAATGGAAATTGGGGTTGCTGAGTTTGTTGCCTTTTAAGTTTGTGGCACATTATCGCAAAAAGTTTTTTCTGTGTGCGTTGATCCATGTTTGACCACAATTACGACAATTTTTAGATGATTGGTAGTTTTTGAAGCCATTTGCGTTGCGTTTGGAGTACTGTCTACTTTGTAAGAAGGTTTTGCTGCAATTTCTTTATCCAGAATTAGCATTAAAATCACTAATGGAATTTTGTTTCTCCAAGTTTGAATAGTTTGTTGTTGGTTGTTTATCAAAAGTTCCATTGGTACCGCTTTTTTGAGTGCTTTTTGTGGAGATATTATCTCCCGGAGTAATTCTTTTTGCGTTTCGAAATCGATCACATTTATGATGAAGGTATCCCGGATTATTTAATCTTCCTCAAATTCAACCTGCATATTTTTATTTTCCTTTAGACAACCATAGAGCAACTCCAAAATATCTCCGTTAAAAAACTCTATGATTCGTTTAAACATATTTGTACAGACAACTACATAGAGCTCAATGTTTGTTTTGGAGTATACTTTTCGACTTCCAAATCTGGGTGTTTAATACTAAAGATGCGTCTTCTTTTAATACGGAATGAGAAGCGCAGCATTATGACGTTTCTTCTACCGCAAATCAACCGAGGAAGCTTCCGAGGAGTCTGCTTCCGAGGAAGATTAGAAGTTCATCAATCTTCTTTCACTGCTTTATTCAAGAGACCTTTAAAGGAGCAATTCGTGTCAATCTTTCACGTTTGGATTGTTGGGTATAGCCTTCTACCTAATCTTGGTACAAGGGCTCATCCGGGTAGACAAATGATTTTGTTTGGTCCTGTTGAGGTTCATCTATATCGACTTTTTTTTGGCAGGAAGGGACAAATTCCGTTGGACAAACCTCTGCCCCAACGACAATGGGTAGTAGCTGTATGTTTTCCCAGAATGCATTTATATGCAATAGAGTTTTTAGTGACCTTTTTTACTGACTGCGTCATGTGAAGTGCTGTTATTTAGATTTAGTTGATTTCGTATTGCCAGCGTACATTAATACGTACTAAGATGGGAATTTTTGGTGCTGATAACCATTTCTGACTAGGAAAACGCAAAGCAATTGACTAATTCATTTATTCAACGGAAATTGAGCAATTAAATCGAGAAAAAACTATTTACAGATTGTCAACAGCAATATTCTGCCAGCATATATTGAACCTTAAAGTCATCTTTATATATATATATATATATATATATATATATGCGTTCATGTTGATTCTCGACAATTGATTTTCAGTTTACAATGTTTTGATGTATTTTCATCTAATGGATTTGGCTGTAACCATTTTAAAATGATTTACTGAAAAATTTGTTGTTTAAATGTTTTTGATTTCAGTCATGTGTTGTGATTTTGTGTCAAAAAACATTTTGAAGTTTGCTATTTGATACTTGCTTTTTGAATTACTTTTCTTCGAAAATTGGAATCCAATGCTAGATTATTTAATGTTCTTTTTCATAGCAAGGACGATTGATGAAATAACGTTTTCATCAGAGCAGCTCGATATTTTTTCAATATGTCCTTCTTTTAGATTCGAGTCTTATAATTTCATCGGAAAATTTTTGCTTTAATTTTACAAGGAAGCGTGCAAGTTTATGCTGTGTTCCTGTATATTTGTTGTAAAATTTTCATTTGGAAATTGAAGACTTTTATAATCCGAACGAAATCCTGGAATCCGAAACGCGCTTGCCTGTTTCATGGGGCATTCTGACAATTCAGTGATATTATTAAAAAGTTACCATTTTTTGTTTGTTGTTGTACAACAAAACTAATTTGTGCCCAACAAATACTTTTTGACCATCCTCTACAATTGCTAAGACTGCATTTGCCGTTACCCAGTCGATGTTTCTCACAGAAATTTTGATTCTGTCATTGATTTTTATTGGTTCAACAGCAAAAGTTTTTTTCATCGCTGCAAGGTACTTGCCTGCTTGACTGTCGTATGTTGAGTTGCAGACTTGAGTATAGAGTTCGCGTTAGCTGTGGATTTCGTATTGCCAACGTACCTTAATACGTACTAAGATGGGAATTTTTGGTGCTGATGACCATTTCTGACTAGGAAAACGCAGAGCAATTGACTAATTCATTCATTCAACGGAAATTGAGCAATTAAAATGAGAAAAAACTATTTACAGAATGTCAACAGCAATATTCTGCCAGCATATCGATTGAACCTTAAACTCATCTTTATATATATATATATTTTTATATATATATATATATATATATATATATATATATACCTATATATATGCGTTCATGTTGATTCTCGACAAATGATGTTCAGTTTACAATGTTTTGATGTATTTTCATCTAATGGAGTTGGCTGTAACCATTTTAAAATGATTTATTGAAAAATTTGTTTTTTGAATGATTTTGATTTCAGTCATGTGTGGTGATTTTGTGTCAAAAAACATTTTGAAGTTTGCTGTTTGATACTTGCTTTTTGAATTACTTTACTTCGAAAATTGAAATCTAATGCTAGATTATTTAATGGTCTTTTTCATAGCAAGGACGATTGATGAAATAACGTTTTCATCAGAGCAGCTCGATATTTTTTCAATATGTCCTTCTTTTAGATTCGAGTCTTATAATATCATCGGAAAATATTTGCTTTAATTTTACAAGGAAGCGTGCAAGCTTATGCTGTGTTCCTGTATCTTTGTTGTAAAATTTTCATTTGGAAATTGAAGACTTTTATAATCCGAACGAAATCCTGGAATCCGAAACGCGCTTGCCTGTTTCATGGGGCATTCTGACAATTCAGTGATATTATTAAAAAGTTACCATTTTTTGTTTGTTGTTGTACAACAAAACTAATTTGTGCCCATCAAATACTTTTTGACTATCCTCTACAATTGCTAAGACTGCATTTGCCGTTACCCAGTCGATGTTTCTCACAGAAATTTTGATTCTGTCAATGATTTTTATTGGTTCAACAGCAAAAGTTTTTTTCATCGCTGGAAGGTACTTGTCTGCTTGACTGTCGTATGTTGAGTCGCAGACTTGAGTATAGAGTTCGCGTTAGCTGTGGATTTCGTATTGCCAACGTACATTAATACGTACTAAGATGGGAATTTTTGGTGCTGATGACCATTTCTGACTAGGAAAACGCAAAGCAATTGACTAATTCATTTATTCAACGGAAATTGAGCAATTAAAATGAGAAAAAACTATTTACAGAATGTCAACAGCAATATTCTGCCAGCATATCGATTGAACCTTAAACTCATCTTTATATATATATATATTTTTATATATATATATATATATATATATATATATATATATATACCTATATATATGCGTTCATGTTGATTCTCGACAAATGATGTTCAGTTTACAATGTTTTGATGTATTTTCATCTAATGAAGTTGGCTGTAACCATTTTAAAATGATTTATTGAAAAATTTGTTTTTTGAATGTTTTTGATTTCAGTCATGTGTTGTGATTTTGTGTCAAAAAACATTTTGAAGTTTGCTATTTGATACTTGCTTTTTGAATTACTTTTCTTCGAAAATTGGAATCCAATGCTAGATTATTTAATGTTCTTTTTCATAGCAAGGACGATTGATGAAATAACGTTTTCATCAGAGCAACTCGATATTTTTTCAATATGTCCTTCTTTTAGATTCGAGTCTTATAATTTCATCGGAAAATTTTTGCTTTAATTTTACAAGGAAGCGTGCAAATTTATGCTGTGTTCCTGTATATTTGTTGTAAAATTTTCATTTGGAAATTGAAGACTTTTATAATCCGAACGAAATCCTGGAATCCGAAACGCGCTTGCCTGTTTCACGGGGCATTGTGACAATTCAGTGATATTATTAAAAAGTTACCATTTTTTGTTTGTTGTTGTACCACAAAAATACTTTGTGCCCATCGAATACTTTTTGACCATCCTCTACAATTGCTAAGACTGCATTTGCCGTTACCCAGTCGATGTTTCTCACAGAAATTTTGATTCTGTCAATCATTTTTATTGTTTCAACAGCAATAGTTTTTTCCATCGCTGCAAGGTAGTTTTCTGCTTGACTGTCGCATTTTGAGTTGCAGACTTGAGTATACAGTTCGCGTTAACTGTGGATTTCGTATTGCCAACGTACATTGGTACGTACTAAGATGGGAATTTTTGGTGCTGATAACCATTTCTGACCAGGAAAACGCAGAGCAATTGACTAAATCATTTATTCAACTGAAAATGAGCGATTAAAATGAGAAAAAACTATTTACAGAATGTCAACAGCAATCATATCTGATAAATTTTTTTTGATAACACAACAGCAGAACCAACCTAAAAGGAAGTTGACGTGAAGAATTGTTTATAACGTGATCCGATCAATACTGCAGATTTTTTTGCAGTTAGGGATAAGGATGTCCAAAAAGGATGTCCGAAAACTAGAAGTTAAATTAAATTAGATTATACTGCATGAAATCAAGATTGAAAACATGACATCAATGAGAAGCCGTGTGAGAGTATGTGTTTTAAGTGAAAAAAGTAGATCATTTCTAGAATTAGAGTATTATTGCACTAAATCAAGAAACATAGTCTTCCAAGATTTGTTGACGTTTTGCATTAGAACTACTTTTGGAATTTTGTGAATTGTTTTGTATATAATAAGGAAGACAGCATCAACTAAAAGCCACATTGAGAAACTACTAATTTTTTCAGGTACGTTAAGTTTTCGAGGGGCATACCAAGCAGTAAAGAATCAAAATTCTACTGGCAGGTGTTGGATTCATTTTAATTTTTTCAAAATTTGTTATGTAGTACCTCTTTCAATTTCCGAATCTGGGTGTTTGCTAATAAAGATGCGTCTCCGTTCGGTACCGATTGTGAGACGCAGAACTGTCACGTTTCTTTTATCGCAGATCAACCAGAGATTGCTTCCGAAAAGGATTCAAATTTTATCTACTTTTTTCCTTTGTTTTTTCATGTGACCTTTAACTGAGCGTTTCGTTCGGATTGTTGTGTATAGTTGTTTACCTGTTCGTCGTAGACGGGCGCGTCCTGATAGACTACTCATGTTTTGTAGAAATTCGTTTAGATCAACATTTTCTTTCGTAGGATGGGACAATTTCCATTTGACAAACCCCTGTTCCAACAACAATGGGGGAGTAGCTTTATGTTTTTCCCAGAATGCATTTATAAGCAATAGAGCTTTTTGTAATTTTTTTTTGCTTACTGCGTCATGTGAAGTGCTGTTAGTTTTTAGTGGATTTCGTGTTGCCAACGTACTTTGATATGTACTAAGACGGGGAATTTTTGGCGAGAATAACCAATTAGGACTTGGAAAAAGCAATGCAATAGACTAATTAAATTGGTCTACTGAAATTGAGCAATATAAATGAGAAGTAAAAATTTTTACAGATTGTTCACAGCAATTTAATCTGATCACAATTTTTGATAACGCTAATTGAGAATTTAAATGGAAGTTGACTGAAGATTTGTTAATTACGTGATCTGACAAATCCTGCTGAAATTTTTTTCCAGTTAGGGATATTGATGTCCAAATGAGGCGTGAAACTTAAAAATTAAACTGAACTAGCTTATACTGCGTTTGAAATTAAGATTAGAAACATGACATTAAGGAATTGCCGGGTGACAGGATTTATTTTAAGTGTAACAAAGTAGAGTTTTTCTAGAAATAAACTATTATTGCACTAAGTCAAGAGGCACTTTCTCTCATAACTGCTTCATAGAACAACTTCTGAGTTTTGTGAATTGTTCTGTACATAATGTAGAAGATAGCTTAAGCTATTAGTCACATTGAAAATTTATTAATTTTTTTAAGTACGTAAAATTTAGAAGGGGCATACCAATCAGTAAGGAATCAAAAGTCTACTGGCAGGTGTTGGATTCGTTTTAAATTTTTCGATATTTCTTTTGTAGTATATCTTTCAATTTCCAAATCCGGGTGTTTGCTAATAAAGATGCGTCTCACTTCGGTACTGATTGCAAGACGCAGCATTGTCATGTTTTTTTTATCGCAGATCAACCAGAGTTTGCTTCCGAAGAAGATTTCAATTTCATCTATTTTTTGCATTGTTTTCTCCAAAGGACCTTTAATTGAGCGCTTCGTGTACTTTTTCACGTTGGGATTGTTGGGTATAGCCTTCTACCTGCTCGTCGAAAACGGGCGTGTCCGGGTAGACAACTGATGTTTGTGGGTTTTGTAGAAGTTCATCCATATTGACGCTTTTTTCCCAGGAGGGAACAATTTCTTTTGGACAAACCGCTGATCCAACAACAATTGAACAGTAGCTGTATGTTGGACAGTAGCTGTATATGAGTGCATTTCAATGCAATACAGCTTTTCGTGGTTTTTTTGCTGACTGAGCCATGTGATGTTCTCTTAGTTAGATATAGTAGATTTCGTGATGGGATTGCTTACTTTGTTGTTTAAGTTGGAAATCGTTGTGCTCATAACGACACATTCGCACTACAAAAAAGCAGTGCAAGTGACTAATTCAATTAGCAACTGAAATTGAGCAAGTAAAATGAGAAGAAAAAATTGTTTATTGGATGTTAACAGCAATATAATCTGATCACAGTTTTTGATTACGCAAAATGACTACTCAAAAGGAAGGTTGACGTGAACATTTGTTTATAACGTTATAACGTGAACTGACAAGTCCTGTAGAGTTTTTATCCAGTTAGTGATAAGGGTGTCCAAATAAAGTGTGAGAATTAAAAGCTAAATTGAATAAGATTATAATGCGTTTAAAATCAAGATTAGAATAATGACATCGAAGACTAGCCGTGTGAGAAGATGTATTTTAATTGTAAAAATATAGTATTTACAGAATTAGAATATTATTGCACTAAATTTAGAGGCACGGTCTTCAATGATATGTTGACTTTATACATTAGAACGACTTTTGCAACTTTGTGAATTGTTTTGCATACAATGTTGAAGATAGCATAAGCTATCACCCACATTGACAATTTATTAATTTCCTTAAAAACGTAAATTTGTCGAGGAGCATACCAAACATTCAGGCCTCAAAATTCTTCTTCTTCCAAATCCAGGTGTTTGCTATTAAAGATGCATCTACTTTCGGTACCAATTGAGAGGCGCAGAATTGTGACGTTTGCTCTATCGCAAATCAAACTGAGTCTGCTTCCGAGGAAAATTCCAAGTTCATCTATCTTTCTTCACTGCTTTTTACAAGTGACCTTTAAATGAGCGTTTCGTGTTAATCTTTCACGTTCGGATTGTTGGGTAATGCCTTCTTCCTGTTCCTAGTAGACGGGCGCTTCCGGGTAGACAACTAATATTGCCAGGTTTTGTATAAGTTCAACCAAATCGTAATTTTCTTTCGCAAGAAGGAACAAATTTCCTTGGACAAACATCTGCTCCAACAAAAATGGGGCAGTAGCTGTATTTTTTTCGGGAAGGCATTTTAATACAATACAGCTTTTCGTGGTTTTTTTTGGCTGACTGAGCCATGTGATGTTCTGTTAGTTAGATATAGTAGATTTTGTGATGGGATCGCTGACTTTGTTGTTAAAGTTGGAATTCGCTGTACCCATAACCAATTCTCACTACGAAAATGCAGCGCAATGGACTATTTCAAATGGCAACTTAAATTGGCAACTTTGTTGTTCAAGTTGGAATTAGCGGTGCTCATAACCAACTCTGACTAGAAAAACCTACCACAATTGACTAATTAAACTTGTCGTCTGAAATTGAGCAATTAAAATGAGAAGAGGGAAATTATTTACAAGAAATTAGAAGCAATTTAATCTGATCGCAATTTTCGATTACGCAACATCAGAAATTAAATGAAGTTGACGTGAAAATTTTTTTATAGCGTGGTCTGACAATTTTTGCAGTTTTTTTCCAAGTTACGGATAAGGATGTCCAAATAAAGCGTAAAATTTATATATTTATACATTAAAACTAAATTTGGAATTTTATGAGTTTTTTCTGTATACAATGTGGAAGAAAGCAGAAGCTATTAGCCACATTGACAAAATATTAATTTCTTTAAAAAAGTAAAATTTTTTAGGGCATACCAAACAGTCAGGTCTCAAAAGTCTCATTTCAGATGTTGGTTTTACTTTAATTTTTTCAATATTTGTTTTGTAGTGTACCTTTCGATTTCCAAATCTGGGTATTTGCTATTAAAGATGCGTATCCTTTGGGTACCGATTGAGAGACTCAGCATTGTGACGGTTATTATATCGCAGATCAACCAGAGCTTGCTTCGGAAGAGGATTCCAAGTTTTTCTATCCTTTTGCATTTTTTTCCAAGTGACCTTGAACTGAGCATTTCGTGTCAATCTTTCACGTTCGGATTGCTGGGTATAGCCTTCTACATGTTCTTCTTATACGGGCTCATCCGGGTAGACAAATGATGTCGGTGGGTTTAGTAGAAATTAATCCAAGTCGACCTTTTTTCGCAGGAAGGGCCAATTTCTATTGAACAATCCTTTGTTCCAACGATAATTGGGGATCGGATGTATGTTTTTCCCAGAATGCATTTCTATGCAAAAGAGCTTTTCATAATATTTTTTGCTGACTGCGCCATGTGATGGTCTGAAAGTAAGATTTAGTAGATTTCGTGTTGGGATCGGTTATTTTTTTGTTCAAGTTGGAATTAGCTGTGGTCATAACCAATTCTGACTAGAATAACGCACCGCAATTGAATAACGCACCGCAATTGATTAACGCACCCCGAGTAAACTAGTCATCTGAAAATGAGCGATTATTTTGAGAAGAGAAAAAATATTTACAGGAAGTTAACAGCAGTTTGATCTGATCGCAATTTTTGATTAGGCAACATCAGAACTTAAAATGAAGTTGACGTGAAGATTTGTTTATAGCGTGATCTGACAAATTGTGCAGTGTTTTTTTTCCAGTTAGGGATAAAGATGTCCAAATAAAGCGTGAAAATTAGATGTTGAATTGAACTAGATTATACTGTATTTCAAATCAAGATTAGAAACATGAACATGACATCGAGGACTGGCAGCGTGACAGGATGTGTTTCAATTGAAAAAAAATAGGGTATTTCTGGACTTAAAGTATTTTTGCACTAAATTTAGAGGCACCGTCTTCAATGATTTGTTGACTTTTAACATTAGAACGACTTTTGAAACTTTGTGAATTGTTTTGTATACAATGTGGAAGATAACATAAGCTATTAGCCGCATTGAAAATTTATTAATTTCTTTAAGTACGTAAATTTTTGGAGGGGCAAACAGTCAGGACTCAAAAGTCTACTGGCAGGTGTTGGATTCAATTTAATTTTTTCAATATTTGTTTTGTAGTACACCTTTCAATTTCCAAATCTGGGTGTTTGCTAATAGAGATGCGTCTCCCTTCGGTACCATTGGTAACAAGTTTTTGCTCTAGCTTTGATATCATCTAGTAAGTGGAACATCAATATATCCCGAGTTGTTTAAATCATTTTCCATTAGACGTGATAAGGCTATGTAAATGCTTCAAGTGCTTCAAAAATAATGGCTTGCGCTCGTTATCCATCACTGGTATAGGCTTATCTTGGGTATATTTGACCAAATATTGAGGGGGGTGGGGGTTGGGATTCTACAATGCTGCCGATGACTTTGCAGACTTAGTCTTTGTTTGTGACTCTATGGATGCAACTCAGACCAAATTCAGGGCAGCAGTTTTTCCTGTTTCCTACCTTTTCCGATGTCATGATGATGAAACGTCATGTTCTCCCAGAGACATGACTAATATGACCTTCTAAATCTTTTGCATATATTTTGCTTTTGCAAACTGAGTGATAACAAACTGAGTTTTGCAAACTGAGTGATAACAAACTGAGATTCGCAAACTGAGTTTTGTAACTGCACCATCATCATGTTGATTGACCCGCTATCGCAGAAGGGGACGACTAGGGGACGTTCATTATTTAACTACAAAGAAACTGTGTTCTTGGTGATTTTATGTGTATATTCAGTACCTGAGCTGCATTTCTCCACTAATAATTTGGTTTTTCATTTATGAATTGAGCTGCTTGTTTAGAAGGGCCAATGGGCTTAGTGTTTTGTGCTATGATTGTGCGTGACGTCATCAGCATTATGTCTTAATTATATTTTTTGAATACGCATGTTTCCTGTGGCTCAATTGTTGAAATACGGAATCATTTTTGTCTGAGTAAGTAATGAAATTTGGAGAAGACAATTCAGTCATTAATAGTTGAGTCAAGGAATGTTCTGGAACATTATCACGGGATAAGTAGTTGATGACAATGAACAATAACAAAATATGGATAATCAACAATAACAAACATAGCTGGCAGATTGCCAGAAAATAGCCGCAATAGATTCGTAGATCGGCAGTCTAAAGAAAAACAGTAAAAAAGACACCAAAAAAATTTGTCTTTTCATTGAAGGCTGATCTGTTATATTTTGATTAAAAATCTATAAGTTATTGCTGCCTCTATTAGCTGATCTCAAATAACCTTCATTTAGAGTGACACACACCCATTTGACCTTATCTCTTTGAATTAAAGTAAATAAAAGTCAATTTCAAAGTGAGGAAGTCATTTTTGAGAGTGAGGTAAGTCAAGTGTGACCAAAAATTTAATCACGCGAATGAACAAAAAAACTCGCTCCACTAAGAGCAAAAAATGACGTCACGCATGCAATTCAGTTGAAATTGCATGAACGAATGAACAAAAAGTGGCTGTGACGTCATATGGTCGTAACAAAAATCATGACGACGAAATAAAAAACATAGCCGGAAGAATTCCGGAAGCGACTCGAAGCGTCAGAACTTCACTAACAAAACCGTAATTGCAACGGAAGCCACTACCTTTTGTATTAAACCATTAACTCACTACCTCCCCAGGTCTGCTCTAAAAATTGGTGAAACTTAAACCACTGTCAACAAGAGAAACAAAATGCAGCAAAATTTTATATTATTGAAAACGTTTGGTAACGTTAAAAAATCCAAAATAATTAAGGCGGTCGAAAAACCTGATGGTCTGAAAAATCCTACAAGGTTATCAATAGCCCTCAAATAATTCAATATTCTAATCTGAAAAAGATCGTGAAAGCAAACGGCAGATAATAATCTTAGAAACTAATTTTAATATTTTCACAAAAGAAAGCTCAAATTTAAGAATCAGAAAACACCTATAATTACACTTCTAATCACTGCGATTAAGACAAAAAACAACACACCTGTTCCTTCTTGTACATAAGCTAGACAACATGATTTCATACTAAATCAAAAATAAAATTGATCACAGAAAAGACACAAGCAGCATAATATTCAAAGGCAAAAAATCGTTTTAATTAATACCAAGGCCGAAAGAAAGCTGTAGTAATTAGTCAGAAGTGGAAATTTTGGAAAAAGCGTGCTATCAAACTCTCAGTACTGCCTTATGTTGAATGAAATCAATTGCAAACCAAAGAAATGACGAAAATCTAAAGAAAAGCTGAAATCATTGATTTTTTACAACTGAAAAAATCAATATACCGAAAATAAATGTAGGTGCCAGGACAAAGCTAGAACGATACTAACTAGAATAATAATATGGGCACAATGTAATGAACACCGTAACAAAAAGTCATTCTTGATTTTTGAAAGTTGAAAGTCAATTTAAAAAACTCAAGAAAAACGAATACATTTCATTGTTCAGCATTCAAGACATAGAAAAGATAACTAGTCATCCGATACAAAGATCTATCCTCCTGAAGAGAACAAAAAGCAGGAAAAAGCAGAATTCATGAACACGAAACATTGAAACATTTTGCAAAAAAATGGTCAAAGAACTTTTAAGTTAAGACTGCATTTATGAAAAAGTTTTAACTGTTTTTTCAAAACTTAACGCCAAAAAATGAATGAATTTTTATTGAAACGAAATTAAAGTCCCTCATATTGCACAAAAAAAAACTATTTCTAGCAATTACAACCAAAATACAAACGAAAAACTGACGAAAATCGGAAAAAAAACTACCAAAATCGGATTAGCATATGTACAATTTTATGAAACAATATTACATCGAGGTAAAAAGTGGCATCGAGTATATGAATTGTCAACGAAAAGTTGTCATATTGACTGATTTTTGACAAAAAGACGGCTAAAATATCCAAAAATGAAGAAAATAATAGGAAAAAAGCCAAAAATTAATTAAAAAATCAAGAAATTTATGCCAATTTTGAACTTGAAACGCGTTTTCAGGCTCTGCAAAGCGCTGTGTTATTAATTTCCAAGGTTTACATTTCAATATAGCATCAAATAAAAATCATTGCTTCAAAAAACCAAATTACAAGCAAAAAATCGGCCACTTAGACGAAAAAACGGCTAAAAACGGTTATCTATATGTGCCATTCAGTCAAAAACTACTTTTCAAAGTCAAAAGTCATTCACTAAACGCAGCGCATGATCAAAAAACTTCTCTCGCTCAGAAAAAATTAGTTCACACGGCAATTTTTCTCACTTTCGCTTTTAGGTCAAAACAGCGTCTGAACGAATAGTACTTCCGGTAAAAAAAAAAACCTTAAGAAAACCAATACTCCTCTTCGAGTCGTAAAAAACCAAGAGAAGGCCAATAATAGCCCCAGCTATCGCTGTGCGGCTATTAATAAATGAATTGATGAGCACTTATTTAGACTTCAGCAAATTCTGCACTTTGATGAAAATTGTGATAATAGCAATTGTAAAATTGTTAAAAATTCGTTACCAGGAAAAAAAAACTAACAAAACATTCACGGACTGACTTGTTTAGCTACCATATCACAGAAATATATTGAGAAAAGTCTTTAGCAAGATCTTCATAACTAATCAAGGAAAACTACCAGATTTGATCCTGGACATGGTAGCCAAATTCCATCAACAGATCATGAGCACTAGGAAATGAAGAAAAAAGATGATAAGCGTAAACATCTTGTCACCTTGATGCAGATATCGTTCAGTTGAGAGTTCAATTTGCAATGTAATCATTCTCTTCAGGTCTCAAATTATTGCTCTGGGCATGATTCCTGCTTTCGTTGTACCCTCCCTTGAGCTGACTGTACTCACTGCCCCCTCTCCTGCCCCCTTGCCCCCCTTCGTATGTGACTGCTCCATTGTGGTGTCTGGAGTAGTCGTGTTCGGGGGAGGTGGCCTGTATGACCACCCGGATGACAGCGAGTAGAAGAGCCAGACAGGAGAATGAGAAGGAGATCCATGCCATGTGGTGAGAGTGACCGAGTCTCTCGTATCTGAAGGTGTGTTTGAAGTAGTTCAACACCACTGTTGTCGCCGTCAGTAACATCACAGCTGAAACACATGCACCCTTTGTCATGCGGATTGGGACCTTTTGAAGATTCTCAAATAATTAAACTAGGAATCCATTTTTCGAGGAAAGTCACTGTGCTGTGCGTCAGATTGCAGTGTTCTGATCAATACGTCCCAGACCTAAGTCCATTTAAATTCTAATGTGGCGGGCAATTTATTCGCGAAAACTTAATTACCACACTAGCGCTAAAAATATATAATTTAGGCGACCTTATTTGAGTGCTAGAATAAGTCTCACTATTTGCTCACCATATACTTACTAATAGCCAAACCTTTCTGTCATATGATAAGATTAAAATGATTAGGTAAAAAGATGAATTAAGACAAAATTGAGAGATGATAGAGCACAATTTGGATCTGATAACTACCTGAAAACACGGTGCCAATAATTAGATCCATCTTACTGCTGGATGTTGTTATAATTTTCAGTTTAGTTGCTGATGAACGGCTGACTTACAATTGCTGCTTGAATTCCCGCTAAGCGGAGATTGCAGAAGAGGCTTCTTTAGAGCAAAAAAGTTAGTGAAAATTAAGCGGCTTAGAATCGTGCTAGCTTGAGACGTCTAATTTCCTTCAATAGCAACTTCTAGACTCGTACGTGTACTAAACTTAGTCAGCAGGAATATTAATCACGAGTCTTATGTCCAGCTTCGAATCAAATCCTAGGTCATTCGTGGAGCCGACTGATTTTCGCGTTTTAGTCATCTCTTCGTTTTGTTGCTTTTGTGAAGAGAGGCCTGGATAGCTGCATTATCTTTCACTTAGCTACGCATATTAATAGCGGCAGTGAACTAACCGCCATGGCCTAGTCAACAGTGTTTTAAATAATAAACAGCAGCATTGCAAATGAATAATATTTTCTGTTGCTCTAATATGTTACGCAGCACAGTTTGCTTTTAATATTCCCGTCATTTTGGACTAGGTTTAAAGTGTTCACAAAGTTGAGGTGTTAATAATTATATTGATTCTGCAGTATCAGTAATTGCGTGCGGCGGCAATCATCCAATTAGCAATAAATCATCATCTAAGATCGAATATCGGCATTTTGAGTTTTGAAATAATCTCTGGACATAACTGACTAACATCAGACGAATTACTTTCAAATGCTGAACGGGAGTAATGGGACATAAAAAATCAAGATATCAAACCTGAAAAAGTTGCCTTATTTCAATTCAAGGCACGATGAAAAAGACTACATTTTGTTGCAACAGGAGAGATGCTGGTCAACAATGAAGAAAATAGTAAGATATTTTCCAGACTGCAACATGCTAGTCTTCAAATAATATTGCATTTCAGTTTTCAACAAAATTTCTTAATTTCTTTCACCTGATTCTCATAGTGCCCTCATAATGAAAAACACGGCCGTTAAAATTGTAGGACTGCTTTTATTTATACTTCAAATACTTCAAGACGTCATAATGCTGTAATACACAAATAGAGAGACAAATGCAAGAAGTCATGAAGATTCAGGAAAACATTATATGAAAAGTAAGGAATTTAAATAAAAACAAAAAAAATCAAACTAACATTTCAAAAGCCATATCAGAATTTTGTATTCGTATTTTAAGTAGTTGTTTACCTTGGAAGAAAACAGTCCAGAAAGCGGCGAGAGCGACAACCGGAGCTGCTAATCTGTGATGTTTCGTAACGCCAAACATCTGGTAAGACACCAGAACAATACACAGACAACCGAACACCAAAGCCAGAGTGAAGCATGTAGTCCCAATTAACACTTCCGGGTCTGAAACCGAATTTCAGTGGAAAATACCTCAAAAATGCGCATCCCATGAACTTGTAAGAGGACGGGGTAATAGTGGGTTATCTAGGGTAACATTTTTAGAAATCAGTTCTAGCCCAAATAAAACCATTCTATCATTTACTACAAGAATATTTAGGTGAAAGGAGATGGGCGGGTTTATGAAACTAGTTGGGGTAATAAATTTACCTCTCAAATTAAACCACAAAATATTTAAGGGTAAATACATTCTACATTTTCTACAGAGCAGCTATAACGAGATTTCTCCACTTTGAAAATGGAACTGAAAATTAAGAGCCAAGTAGATTTTTGCAGAATTTCACAAGATTGATTTGCACCCCCGTCGAGACCGAAGCGTTATCTTACAAGATCTTACAAGAGTCTGGCGAAAAATGGTTTACTTACAAGATAACTCGCATGATAACTATCTATGCAATTTTGGCCTGGGCATTTAGTTATATCTAGGTGTAGCTTCATTCATGTAGACTATTTGTAATTTTTTAGAGAATGTGCTATGCTATCAATTTTTGAATAAAGGTCTCGATATAATGACACGAATTTCTGCAATGATGGCGCAGCAACAGACTAATAAGTTTCTATTCTCTTTTAAATACCAAATACTTTTTTATATAGCGAGTCTAATGGATATTTAGATACCATGTGTGTACCCTAGACTCCAGCGACATATATACTTATTATAGTTACAATGTAAGTTTATCTTCAGTGTTTTAATTGAGTCAGGTAGCCTTTTAGAAAAAATTACACTGTATTTCTCTAATTATCTCTAAAATTACAGTCATAGCAAAATTCACAGAGATAGAAATTGTAGATAACCAATTAATTATAAACAAAGAAAACAGTTATAAAATATACAAATTGAGAGATGACATTTAACGGGCTGGAGGGAGGGCAATTCTTGCTTAGAGATAGGAAAGTTTACTTCGCGCGAAAAAATATAAAACTCTCTCTATAGATTCCTTAAGGCTATGAAATCAGCACACATCGGGTGTGCCCTAATGGCCTGTTCACATTGAGGTTGAATAAAAAAAACATAACAGGACAAACCCTGAAATACAATTCAAAGAATTGTATTAATTAATTGTAATAATTGTATTGTTGACAAACCCTGAAATACAATTCAAAGAATTGTATTAATTGAATTGACCTGACAATCATTTAGTCCGCTTTAAAATGCAAACGAGAGCTGTTAGTAATCAAGTAATGAGACTAAGCAATAAAACAACAAGAAAAACAAAAACAAGCCGTACTAAAAATTCAACTTTTGTTTTTTGAAAAGACAGAATCAACATCAAAAAACAACCGCTATGAACTCATGCTGACAACTATATTCGTCTATTTCCCATTAGCAATTTGTCTTTAAATGCGATGAGTCCTCTCACTAATAATGTTAAATGATAAAAAAATAATAACCAAAAACCGCAACAGAACTCGCTGAAACTTTTTAAAAACACATAAAAGTCACTGAACACAACAGCTACTGAAGGATACAATAACATCTATAAATTGAGTTCAGCGGTGAAACCTGTCATCAATGAGCTTAGGTGATAAAACAGCAATGAGCACAACAAAAACTATCAAAACTAAAAGAAGGCATTAAGAATTTTTTTAAAACAAACAAGCGTATAAGTCACAAAAACCAAAACTAAGAATTGAAATCACTCGCTTTAGTTGAAGCTTTTTTAGCAACCAAAGAGTCTTTTCAATAATGAGTCTAAGAGTTAAAATGACAAAGTTGAAACGAAAAACTCAAAAAAGTTTGATAATTTTTATTGAAAACAATTAGTGTCAAAGTCATATAGAAAGCACTAATTTTGAAAAAAAAGCGATTATATCGATAAACTGAACCCCTACTAGCAGCATGAGACACCTTTCTCTAATCAGATTAAATGAAATGGCATCAGGAAGTACAATTACTATTTGCCGAACTCAAATATTCACTCAAAATTGCAAAAAATTAGCGTCAAAGTCATGAAAACCACTAGCTTTTAACTGAAGCTGTTAATAAGGTTTTTAATGCCTCATTATAAACTGATCAGACTTGTTATTGATGAAGCTAAGTGATAAGAGAACAGTTATTTTTTAAAAAAAGGAGGCAAAAACTAAAATTCACTAATATTTTATTACAATAAATAGTGGCAAAGTCATAAAAAGTTTCAGCTATCCCTTGATGAAATCAGGCAAAAGCAAATAGGCATAATTATAACTCATAAGTACCGTCCTAAAAGCACTGAATTAGAGGAAACACTGAAAACAGAAGTCAAACTGACGCACCTGAAAAAAATTCATCTCAAAAGCTGCCAAATTCTTCAAACACGAATTTCTCACTTCATTTTAAAGGTGTTTTGAAAAAAGTCAGGCAACAAACCTACTCCATTTTTCGCTCCCTTAACTGTTTCGGTGTGACCACAATCACCACTCTAATTTGACTCCTCACTGACGTGAAAAAGCCGAAAAGAGCGTGAACAGATCTTAAAAAAAAGACAGCGCACCAATACAATTCAGTTTCTTTGAATTGTAATCAAAAATATCACTTGTAGTTCAAGTCGAAGCACAAACAAATTTTGTTTCATACACATTTTTTCAACAGGACACCTTCACAACCTGTCGTTATGATCTTGCAGTGATTACTTTTGTAAGTTATAGTCTTTGCACAATTACTAGAACTTCATAATTATTAGAACTAGATGTTAGAAATGAAGTTCTACTAAAAACTCTGCTCGCTTTAAAAAACATTTACATTGTTAATTTTTAATTTTATGATGGGTTGCTTCTTTATGGTAACTTTAAACAAAAACACAATAAAATCGTCTTCCTTATTTTTTATTGCAGAAAACCAGGATAAAAATAAACTAATTGTTTGCTTCGCAGTATTTATTCAATTGCTGCATAAACGCTGTTTGATTGTTTTGGCTGATGATAAATGCTATTACTGCAAAGGTTACATGACAATTTATCCAAATCCATTTTAGCCAATGCCATTTTGCCCTACGCCATTTTATCCAACCTGCCATTTTACCCAATACCAACTTACCCAATGCTCTTTGATCTTTTCGTTCAATTATCGGATTACAAATAAACAATCGCTATTACAAGGATGATTCAAAATATTTGTGGACAATATAATCCCATGTTCAGTTGTGATAGTTTCATATCAAGTCCCACGGGCCATTTATTTTATAGTCGGCTAAATAGTCGTTCTGGTTAATTTAGGGTAAATTGGTTAGGTTGGCATTGATTAAATGGCAGGTAGGGTAAAATGGAATTGGGTAAATTGTCCTGACACTACTGCGAAAAATAACAGCCAAATTGTTCATTTCAGAATCCTATTTCAGAATCCGAAAATATTCATAAGCACAGAAAGGTAGGACTAAGAGATATGTAGGAGCTTCCACTGATTTGAAACTGATTTTTTGGGAGATTGATGAAAATTAAATATATTTTAACTGTTATTAGTCCGACAAACCGCGCTATAGGGGGTAATGATGGAAAAGATTCCTAATTGAGATATGCTATCTGACTATAGGAAAATTGCAAGAACGTACCTCTAATGGGAAGAGGACTTGAACCGCGTCCTGAATTTCCCACATACCTCCATAACCCAAAACTCTGGCACTGAGGCCCTGGGTTAAAGTAGCCACTGTAACCCTTGCTGTACTGCACTCTTGTGAAGAAGCTGCCCTTAAAACATAAGAACAAATTAGCTGACAGGGTAATCGGATCTGTTTTCTACTGAGCTCCGACAACCCACCACCAACAAAAATTGTTTTTTTTTCTGCCAAAACGTGTGAAAAAACAAATCTGTGCGTTTTGCATTGATGATGATTTGTGTATAGTATTAAGAGGTTATTTAAAATGTACAACAATATTTATAAAAATAACTAACTATTACCGAGAGGTCCCATTCTAACGGTGGGGGGGGGGGGGGTGAGTTTTAAATTTCCAAATTGGACATTATATGTATTTGTATGCTTCTTATGATTTACGAACATGATTGTAGGTAAGTAACATCTTGAGAACGTATTGGTTAAAATAGCGGGCAAAAATAAAATTTTTATTGTGAAATTGTTTATTAAGAACTATAGAAAACTTAGTGACTGATTTTTGTTTGATTATACTACTGTGCCAATTTGGGGCACAATGCAATGTCAACATTTAGCCAGCTAATGATAAAAACAGACTCAACTAACTTCAAAATAAAACAGTTTTGAGTCTGAAGGAAAAACTTTGCACTTCACGTTCTTTGACTATAAATAATGTATGTTTACTTGCTTTGAGCTATGAACTAATAGAATAATTTGAAAACTAAAGGAGAGGTAACTTTAGAATTATTTACCTTAGTCGCGACCGGATAGTTATCTTGTAAGATTTGTAAGATCTTACAAGATTCATGCAAGAAATGGTTATCCTTCAAAATTCTTGCAATACAAATGGATTTCTTGCACGATCGTTCGGAAGGAAATGTAGCTGAGAAGTAAAACAGTCTACCGTTTTGGAGTTTCAATTCAATCTTTTCGTATTATGTAGCAAACGATCAAAATCGACTATAAATCATCATGAAGCAACGTTTAAGTATTGGCGAACACAGCCACGTATAAGTATCGTACGTACATAGCAACGTAATAACATTGGTACGATAATAGCCACAAGTGAGAGTTTAGACGGCAAAGTCTTTTTGCTCATTTAACTGGTATCAGTCTGTTTTTGATAATTGTGATCAACGCTGGTCACCATTCTATTCGAAACCGTGCAAAAAACCGAAAACTATTAAGTTCAAACGATTCTTACTTGATAGGTTTATTTATTAGGTTTAACGAAATTATGTTATTTGCACTTTTTCCGAGCTTTGTACGTAAATTGGAACGATTTCTATGCGTATTTAAATACTCGATTCTGATTGGCTAATAAAATGACGCATTTTGATATATTACACGCTTTAAATCTATTTAGTTACTAACATCCGCCGGCCCAGAAGAAGATGCTGGGAGAACGGGTACTAATTTTACAAGCGGGCGAACGAGCGATCCAGAGGACGTGCGCAATACGGCGGAGCGTGCGACGCTGTCGGAACCGTAACGGAGTTCAGTGATCCGAGCAGTGGGGTAGTAACCCCTCGGGTTGGTTTCTTCAACTACCCAAACCAAATCACCGGTCTTAAGGTGATGGTCGGCAGGCGTCTGCCACTTGGAACGTCGGTTCAGCGCCGGAACGTATTCTTTGATCCAACGAGACCAAATAGCGTTAGCGTAGGACTGCGCGCGGGCGTAACGTTTACGGTGATCAAACTCGTCTACGCCAATGATGGAAGGGAGACTACGTGCTTGGTTACCGAGGAGAAAGTGATTAGGTGTTAATGCGCCTAGGTCGGACGGGTCGGCGCTTACGGGCGTTAACGGGCGTGAATTAAGGGCATGTTCGACTAGACAAAAGGTGGTACTTAAAACTTCATCTGTGAGGCGACGTGTTCCAAGGATTGTGTAAAGTACGCGCTTGAAACTACGCACTAGCCTCTCCCAGATGCCACCTTGGTGTGGCGCACTGGGCGGGTTGAACCTCCACTTAATGCCTTTGTGGGCAAGTTCCACGGCGATGTTGATGGTGTTCCACTTCTCGATATTCTCGCGTAGCTCTTTTTCCGCGCCAACAAAGTTAGTGCCATTGTCTGACCAAATAAAGGCCGGTGTACCTCGACGTGAGACGAAATGCTCCACTCCCATTACACACGAACTGGCGTCCATGGACGGAACAATTTCAACATGAACGGCACGAGTGGTTAAGCATGTGAAGAGGAAACCCCACCTCTTCTCGGTTGTCCTACGCACAGTAACGTAAAACGGGCCAAAGTAGTCGACCCCAGTGTTCGCGAAGGGAGGAGACTGGTATGCGAGTCTTCCTACTGGGAGGTCAGCCATGATTGGTTGGATAGTGGCAGCTCGAAATTTTCTGCACGTAAGGCAGTTAGATTTAATGGAACGTAGTGAGGAACGTAATTTAAGGATGGTATAACGTTCTTGTACTTTAGCCCGCAGGTAGTCAATACCTCGATGATGATGTTTAACGTGGGTGTGCCTAAGGAACAACTTTACAAAGAAATGGCGCGCGTCGAGAACGATAGGGTGTTTTACATCAAAATCAACTTCAACCAACCGTTTGATGCGGCCAGCCGAACGAATTAGACCATTTGGTCCGACGAAGGGTGAAAACGGGGCAATACGGCTACTCCGTTTAACGTGTTTGTTTTCCAGGAGATCTTTCCTTTCGGAAGTAAAAGATTCTCCTTGAACGAGATACTGAAGATGACGCTCGGCTTCGTCAAGCTCAGTGGGATCTATGATGCTACCATCGGCATTACGGTAACATTCGTGTGAGGGTAACAGCCGGAGTATGTATGCTGTTATTCGAAGCAACTTCTGATAAGAACTGTACTTATCGAAGTGAATTAAATGCGGGGTGGTTCCTTAGTTGACTTGGTTACGGATGCGGCCAATGATGTATTGGTTTCGTCAGTTTCCTTAGTTACTATACCAAGTTTGATGTTTTTAACTACTTCGATGCTTGGTTCGAACGGCAATTCCTTGGTTCTTAAGAAATCTGGACCCCTCACCCAGCTACTTGATTGCAAAACCTCAGCGGACATACCACGAGTACCGGCATCTGCTGGATTATCGTTTGAGGTGACGTGGTTCCATTCGTCAACGCTAGTGTGTTCTAAAATCTCGCATACGCGGTTTGCAACAAATATTGGCTGCTTGCTTGTGGAGTTGAGCCACTGCAAGACAGTAGTGCTGTCAGTCCACATATAAACTTTGTTGACATGCACCGTAAGGGCTCGACAGATATCTTGTTTCAACCGAGCGGCCAGTAAAGCAGCTTGCAGCTCTAGCTTTGGAATTGTCATCACCTTCATAGGTGCTACGCGAGCTTTACCCAGGACAAATGCAAGCTCTGTTTTTTGGCCCACTAGAAGTGTTTACTTGAGCTCGGAGGAATGCAACAGCGCTGAAGACCTCTTGGGAACTATCGCCAAACATGTGTAGTTCCAGGTGTTTAAAGTTTCCCGAAAAGTAGCTCCTTGGTATAGTGATTTCTGCAAGCTTGGGTAGTTCTACACTCCATTCGAGGAACCTTTCAACAGTGTCTTTTGGTAATTCTTCATCTCAGTGCTGCCCGCTGACACGCCAGATGTCCTTTAGTAACAATCGGGCACCAACAGTAAATGGTGCCACTAGGCCGATGGGATCAAACACCTTAGACACTAGGCTCAAAACCAAGCGTTGTGTTAAAGACTTAGTTACAGTACTGGAGGTACCCCGACTCACAACTAGAGTATCATTGTTGTGATCCCATTTCAACCCAAGCACGTGCGAAGAATCCTCCTTAGATGAGGCAATTACTTTTGGTTCGGTAGACTGAGTTGACCCATCAATTCGATCAGCCAGATTTGGTACATTGCTTACAAACTTAGTAAGCTTGAACCCACCTAGATGGAGAAGTTGCACCAACTCCTTCGATCTTTTGAGAGCCCTCTCAGGTGACTCCACCGAATCCAAGTAATCGTCCATGTAGAAGTTTTCTAGGACGGCTTTGGTTGCTTCCGGGTACTGAATAAAATTGTCTCGGGCCGTGCGTTGCAGTGCATAGTTAGCGCATGTGGGCGAGTCTTTAGCCCCGAATATATGGCGCGTGTATTGATACACTACAACATTTGTTGTGGGGTCCTCCCGCCACAAAAAACGCAGTGATGGCTGGTCACAGTCAGGGACACCCACTTGGAGGAACATACCCTCAACATCTGCGGACACGGCGAATTGATGTTGACGGAACCTAAGTAGTACGTGGATTAGGTTTTGGAGCAGGTCGGGGCCAGTGAGCAAAGAGTTATTCAAAGAAGTACCGTGGAACTTTGCTGCACCATTTAATACCCTACGCACTTTCCCCGGTTTGTTCGGATTGATTACGGGATGATGTGGTAGGTACCACTCTTTATTCGACCGCTGCTCAACTTTGTGAGAATCAGGGACTGTAATCAAGTAACCTTTTTCCAAGTCTTCACGGATGGTACTAGCATAATTTTCTTTCAATGATGTATCTCTCGAGAGCCGCTTTTCGAGAGACTTGAGTTGTACCAGTGATGAAAAGTAGTTATTCGGGAGTTGGATGTTGTCATCAGCCCATAACATACCGACATCGTATCTTTGGCCGTTATGGAAGGTTGTTGTTTCAAGTATTTCCTGCGCGCGAGCATCCGCTGCGGATCGTGGGTCAACTTGCTTGAACGCGCCGTACGATTCCATATCATACCAAGATTTAACCTGACAAGCTAATTCAAAATCCTGTTCAATACTGGCTTAGAAACACAACGAGACTAAACTTGAACTTGACGGGAGTGGGCCACTTAAAACCCAACCTATGGGTAAGCGGACGGCGAACGGTGAGCACTTTTCGTCGGCTGAAAAATACTCTAACGGGCGGATGGCATGGTAGACATCCTGTCCAAGTATCATCTCAATTTCTCCATAGCTATATCTTACTGGATCTAGAACTGCCAAATGTGGGTAAGTTTCTTGCATGGACTTGACGTCAATGATGTCGGAACCTACGTTTAATGTTTCCCTCACGTAGGGACGCACAGTGAATGCTTCGAAGTCTTGGTCTTTATGAGGTGTCACAGTCAATTGAACCACCTTTGTGTCTATGAGTTCTTCCGTGTTTATACCCTTGACGGTCAGTTTTAATGCGGTACCCTGCAAACCGAGTCTAGCTGCGAGACTATCGGACACCCAAGAGTTACTGCAAGCGGTATCGCATAAAACCAACGCCGTAGTACTAGTACCAGAAGGATTAGTAACTTTCAGTTCCGTGACCTGAAGGAGGCCTTTGACATCCGTCACGGAAGACAAAGTGGTTGTTTTGCTTGGTTGCTGTTGACCAGTAGATGGCCTACTTGTACCTGCGTTCGACTTCGAAGTATCGAAGTTGTTTTTTGTTGAGGGTTTAGCTGGAAAAACCCTTTCAGCTCCATGAAGTAAGGTGTTATGGGAGCTGTTGCAACCATCTTTTCTACATTTACGGGGACTTGGGCATTGCCTAAACATGTGTTTATCACGCAAACAAGAGAAACAGAGCTTTGCCTCAGCCACGACCTTGGTTCTCTGCGTGGGGGTCTTTTCCTTAAAGACACGGCATTCCCACAACCGGTGGCTGCCTTTGCATACAATGCAACTAGAAATTGGTGTTGACGGAGATCTCTGTTGCCGCTTAGGGTTACTCTTCTGTTGCGTATTTGCAGCAAATGCCTTTGAAGCAACTTTTGATCTTTTTCTGAGTTGTTGGTATCCTCAGTCCTTGCTTTAGTTGCGGTATTCTTCATTAAATCGTGCGCTTCGGCCTTCTCTTTCAACCAATCGTTGAAATCGAGAAGGTTAGGTTTCACCCAATGCTTTTTGACCGTGAAGAGTGACCATGACTCCTTCATGTTGGGTGGTAGCTTCTGTACGGCAGTGTTGAGAAGCGCAGCACTCTTTAAATCCGAATCATATGACAGCGATTTAAATACCCCGACAAGTCTTGAAATGCACCCCGAGTAGTTAATGATGTTATCGCTATTATGCATCTTCAGTGGTGGAAAGCTGTTGAGTTTGTCCAAATGTGCACTTACAACCGCCTGTGGTTGGCCAAATTTACGTTCTAAGGTCCTCAGTGCGTCTTTGTACATTGCGCCGCAGTAGGCGAACTCAGCTATAGCTGTTTTAGCATTACCTGTTACGAGGGTCTTAAGTATGTCAATTTTACATCATCAGTTAAGGACTGAGAGTCAATTGCGCTTTTAAACTGACCATACCATTCGTGCCACTGTAGAGGATCCCCACTGTATTGTGACAACTTCCATTCGGGTAGTGGGTCATTCCTCTTGCTAGATAAGGCGTCAGTGAAAGCCTTAATCAAGCTTGCATTTTCAGATGCTGGCGCTGGAGGCGTGGGATGCGGTGGGCCACCCCAACACAATGGTATCGGAGCTGTATGCCCGTATGTTGGATGTATAACCGGCGTGACGAAAGGTGGCGCGATGTTAGTAGTTGTACTAAAGGGGTTAACGGGGATGCTACAGTTAGCTGCGTAGTTGCTTTTTGGATTATGTTGTGCACTCATTTGCAAGATGGGATGGCTGATGGTGGGGTTAGCTGTGCTTGGGGGTAAGTTAGATTGAACGTTGTTATAGACGGTTGCATTATTTTTCGCCTGGTTTACGTTTGGGAGAATATTCTGAGGGAAACGCCACAAATTTAAATCGGGGTTACGGTTAAGGGGAAGTTTGGGTGCGGAAGGGCATGGTAACAGGCGGGCTTGAGGTGAACGGACAATGTTTTGTTGTGGAATGTTGGGGACGGGTAAGTATGTTGCTGTGCTCGCTGGAGAGGGCGACGGAATCACGGGAGGTTGAGGAATAAATAGATTTTGAGATGGGAACACGGGAGGCGGGTTCACGAGTGGGTTTAGAGGTGGAGGGACCTTATGCGGGGAATGGGCAATAGGGACTTGTGTTTGGTGTGGAATGTTACTTTGAGTTAGATTCTGTCGTTGTTGAACATGAGGCATTGACATATGTAATTGGCGAGGCACACTGGAGCTTTTCGGACCCAGGAACTGATTTACTTGTGGGTTTGTTGAAAAATTAGGTACAAAGATGGAGTTCGTTGGTGCCATAACGGGTGTCGGTGGCCGGGGAGGTTGCATAGGTGGTTGAGGTGGTGGGAGTGCGACATTTTGTACGTCGACTGGTACTTGGTTCACTTCACCACTGCCTGAGGGACTATGTGCCCTTTGATCAATGGGTGATTGCTGCAGTTGAGCCTGGAGATATTCTCGATACAAAGCTTCCTGCTGGGCAACAGAAATTGCAACTCCTGGCCGTGTGTACTGAGAAAACATTTCAAGATTATGTAAGTTATCGGCAACATTACTTGGGTTTTCTGGAGGATTACTAGGGGAAGTATCTTTAACAGGAGGGTCGGCGGTTGCTGAACCAGGACGAGAAAAGTTTAACTCACTTGAATTACCTGCTGGAAACGAATTTACCCAATCCTGAACAAGTCCCTGACTTCTATCTGATCCCCTATCTTTAAACAAATTCAGTTCACTTGAGTGGTGACTAAACAATGAATGACTATCCATTAAATCAGCCTCATCTAATTTAGCTGCTGCAACACGCTGGCGGTGGTCTTCCTCCAATTCTTGAAGTGCCAACTGTTCCATTTGTATTTCAAGCTCCTTTTTTCTCATGGCAATTTCGTGTTTTTGTTTAGCGAGGCGCATGGCAGCTTGTTCTTGTTTCTCGGCTTCTTCGCGTTTTAGTTTTGCCATGAGAAATTCATGTTTACGCTGGCTAGACATTGATGATGTTGTTCGGCGTGAACTTTTCTTAGATTGGCCTTGAGGATTAACGCCCTCACATACGGTGTCTCGGTCAGCAACTGAGTCAATATAGTTTCTAGCCGCAAGCAAGAATTTATCATTGTTCTTGGTTTTATCATCCAACCATTGCTCAAGGACAGGGTAAATTGAATCTGGGTTCTCCGCTTTACTGGCTAAGTCAAATAGTTCTTCATTTTTCTGCACCAGTTTACTGAAGACATCCTTCAACTTAGAAACCAAGCGTTCAACTTTAACCTTCCTGTCTTGACGATCTATGGCATCTCTGATGTCCTTATGGATGTTACATAACTCATATTCTAGATTAGATCTTGCATTAAAGAGCTTTTTCAATTTTTCTTGATGTTCGGCCATGATTTTGAAATGGCTAATTTATCAATGTAGAGTAACTTTCAACCAAACACGTGGAATGAGGGTTATACCGAACCCAAATGACAACGACTTGATAATCAAGACGTCGAAGAGCAGAAAAGAAGTTACCGAGTAATGAATTACTCGGCGAAAGTGAGTAAGAAATTATAGAGTGCGTCTAACGTGCTTGAAAGCAACGTGAGACTAAACAGGAACACAGGCAACCGGGGGAAGAGGACTGGGTGGACGAAGCACGACGAAACGGGAAACGAAGCGGACGGGGCGGGAAGGACGGGCGAACGGCGCGCAACGCAACAGGGAACGGAACGGAACTGGCGAAAACGCGGGTAGTAAACGGGCGACGCAACGGACGGGACGGAAACGCTGAACAAGCGACGCACGAAGAAACGAGACGGGCAGAACGGAGGCGTTGAGCGAGTAACGCGCAACGAAGCGGGAAGGCGGTACGGAACGGGCGGGAGACGATTAAACAGCGAACGGGGAGGTCGGGAAACACTATGCTAGCAGACCCCAGCAGCAGACTCAACCAAACAAACTAGCCGTAACTCCAGAACAAACTTAAGTCACACCCTAGGGAGGAGGAGAGATGCTACTGCAAGAGACAAACTAGCACAAGTCATTATGGATCTTAATATAAACAAATAACGAACTAATTTACGGCAAATGGTAATATACTAAAAGGATGAAAAGAGCAAGAAAATTACTAGCCGTATTTCCAGAACAAACTTAAGTCACACCCTAGCAATAATCAAACCTAAACAACCGATCAGCATACCAACAATATTAAACAAACTACAGCAAATGTTAAGTAATATGCAGTGCTTTTGTAGTCAATGAAAGCTGGAAAAGTTAAGAAACAATCTAGCCGTAACTCCAGAATAAACTTAAGTCACACCCTAGAAGGCAAAAACCTAAACCAACTAACAATCACACAGTTACACGCAAACATACAGCAGCAAAAATCAATATAATACAACAGGGGTGCTAGTAAATTAGTAAATTGGAGAAGTCCAGAAACCAACTAGCCGTAACTCTAGAACAAACTTAAGTCACACCCTAGAAAGCAACAAGACCAAAGCAACTAACCAGCATGCTAGCTTAATCAACATACTGCAACAAAACAACAACATACTTCATCACATATAACATACTACATCGAAAATGGGAAAAGTAGCGAAGAAAACGAAAAGCGAAGTTTTGGGAGAGCGACGTTATTGAAAAAAAAAACGGAACACGGAGAATTGGAAACTTAAAGAACGAAAAGAACGCGGACGAAAAACGGTATATAAACGATTGACGAGAAAATTTATGGGGATTCGATAATTTTTTGTAGGCCGGAGGTTGTGAAAATTTTCACAACTTTTTGTGTTTAATGAGTTTCACTCAATTAACGAACCTTCTATTTGAAAATAATAATTTTGACGAGTTTGTCAAAATTTTATGCTTTTTGTCAGTTTTTTCAAAATTTTGGTCATTTTTTTTGAAAATTCTTAGGTACGGAACGGTAATCCAGTAAACTGGACGGATTTAAGCTCGAAAATACGGTTTATCAATATTCGGTATTGATTTTCTAAATTTTTTTAGAATTGCATCAAAATTGACCAAAATTTTTCAAAATTGAACAATTTAGCATAATGTTTTCACATTTTTATCTCATATCTGAGGTCGAATTTTTGCTATGCAGCCATAATGGACCAATTTATCTGAATTTCCCAACTTTCGACAAAAAATTTTCAAAATCGATGTTTTTTTTTCTCTTAAAAAAGTTTCTCAGCTCCCTTCTCCAAAAATGTTTGTATTTCGGTGAGACTTGTCAAGATAGTACAACTTGCTTTTCTTTACAATCTGGCGGAAAAATATTTGTAATACTTTCAGTCTAAGTATATATAAAGGTTTCTCAGCTCCCTTTTCTAAAAAATATTCTATTTCGCTGAGACTTGTCAAGATAGTACTACTTGCTTTTCTTTACAATCTGGCGGAAAAAGATATGTGATTTTCAGAGGCTTTGCTCTAACTCTGAGCCTCAGGGTTTTTAAACTCAAAAAAAAATCAACTGTGAGGGTTATTGGTGACCGATTATCCACAAATTAAGCCAATACCGTTAGAGATCTTGTTAACGCACTATATCTCTAAATATTTATCAAAGTTTCCGTTAGGGGTTGGGTTTCTTTTTTGCCGTCTGAATTCACATTAATTTACTGCAGAATTGAAACTAACAAACGTTTCATTTTTGTTCATCAAACTCTCATCAACTCTGCTGTACTTGACCTAGCTCTCTGGTCCAATGTAGGTATCATGGCCTCTGCTCATTCTCCGTGTTCTCTTTGGGCGATTTCGCTCTATCCTCGTTGCTCGATATCAGCACCCAATCTCCAGCTGCCAGCTTCTGTTGTTCCTCTCCTGATGCAGGCAACACTCCCCCACTGCGCCCCTGAGGAGTCTATTCTGCCACTGTCTCTCTCGTTGTGTTGGCGGCGCTCAATCGGTGAAAATGAGGAAAGATAAAATAATGAGGGACAACTTCGCTCGCTTCAGAACTGCTGGGATGAAAGTGCGCTTGTTTCAAATGGGATACGAGACCACAACGTCATTGTCTTGCACTCACTTTTCAACAATAAATCTCGACATCGTGTCGATAGCTTTGACTAGTAATTCGCTTTCGCTCTATAGACAGCAAGGAGATTAGCCGGTGTAGCCGCAGTTCGCTGTAGTATCTCTGTGTAGGTTGATTAACACACACAAACTTTGCTACGGTTTACAAATTGAACGGAAATCTTTGCACAAATGTTTAGTAGAAAGTGTTCGTAATCGGGAGCGGCACCAAAATGTAGCTGAGAAGTAAAACAGTCTACCGTTTTGGAGATTCAATTCAATCTTTTCGTATTATGTAGCAAACGATCAAAATCGACTATAAATCATCATGAAGCAACGTTTAAGTATTGGCGAACACAGCCACGTATAAGTATCGTACGTACATAGCAACGTAATAACATTGGTACGATAATAGCCACAAGTGAGAGTTTAGACGGCAAAGTCTTTTTGCTCATTTAACTGGTATCAGTCTGTTTTTGATAATTGTGATCAACGCTGGTCACCATTCTATTCGAAACCGTGCAAAAAACCGAAAACTATTAAGTTCAAACGATTCTTACTTGATAGGTTTATTTATTAGGTTTAACGAAATTATGTTATTTGCACTTTTTCCGAGCTTTGTACGTAAATTGGAACGATTTCTATGCGTATTTAAATACTCGATTCCGATTGGCTAATAAAATGACGCATTTTGAAATATTACACGCTTTAAATCTATTTAGTTACTAACAGGAAATCTTGCAAGATAACAATTCAGAGCCGACTAGGGTATCTTCTTCAGTTTTTTGTATATTGCTCGGGAAGTTTGTTCGGGGTCATCAACTTTTGATTGATTTATTGGATTCAATTGTAAATAAAAGTCACACTTCTTAATGTTTTATAAAGCTTAAACCTTCCTCGAGTACTTTGCGTTTTTCAACTCCCTTGAAACCTTTCAACCACTTTAAATAAAAATTCAGTTAAGCTTCGAACGCAAAAAAAACGAATTGATGAAAAGGCAATTTTGGATAAAAAATATTTACGAAAACATTTAGCAACAGCAATTTATTTTAATTTTGATTATTTTATTTGTGCATTTATACTAGCATACCAATTATTTTACCAGCAAGCATTGAGAGCATGATGTGTAGTCCTTCAGCACGTCTTGTCAATATAAAAATGGAGCTAATTCACAAATAGAATTAAAATCTGAACAAGGATTATGAAATTAACAGTTAGAAAAACTTTTAATTTTTAATTCAGCTTAGACCAGTTCTCAGTTCCTCCATTTCCGATCAATATGAAAAATTTCGCAGAAATGAAAACTTTGTTGAGAATAATTGATTATTTTATTGTTTGAGAATATTATGTCAAAAGTCAAAACCATCGTAAACTGGACCGAAATTTCGAACATCAATAATTGCACAAAAAATGCAGAACTCTGAGTTTTGTTACTGATATTAAAGTATTCGACTCTTTTTACTCAGTAGATTAACCAGTCAAGATTTTATGCAGGAAAATATTAACTGGTCGAAACTGAAAACCTAAAACAAAATTTTCTGACCAACCAATGTAAACAACAAAAAACAACAACAGTCAATATGTTCTGAGAAAGACATTGATTGAAGTACAAAAGAGTTTGCAAGCAACGAAACCAATATGATTACAGCAGAAAAACAAAGTGAAAGATTTTTCAAAAGCCATTGATAATTTTATTTCCATTGCTCCTTCCAAAACCCAAAATTTGAACTTCTAAAAGTCCAATGGTTATGAAAAGATGTGTGTGTTACCAGCAAGCAATTGCACGTTTGCACGGATTGAACATCAAGGTTTTTGGCTAAGATAAAAAGGAAATTAGTCACTTTAAAAAGTCCAGAAAAAGAAAAGATAACAGCTACCGTTTTAAGAACTTTTAGACCAATTTTTGGATTTGTCCCAGAAAAAGAAAAGTACTTGCTTGCGAACTAATGATTACCATCACCAGGAAAAAAAGTAAAAGAAGATATAATCTCCCGACAAGATTTAAAAAGAAAAAAGGCAATCCAAGTGTATGTGGGAAAAATTGTATTGTTTTTTTTTCGTTCATGATCGAAGTTAAGATATTGATAAGTAAAACTTGATTTTTTTTCATGGTTTAACACTGCAACATTTTGGCTTCGATGTATAACATCCAAACCTGCTAAATGTCTAAACGAGATTAAATAGGTCAAAAGGGTTGTTGAACGAACTGCGTGCAGAATTGCAAAACAAAATATTAAACTAAAACATTGTTTTTTTTGCTACTGTTATCGTACAAAATTGGATTAAATGTTGGTATGCAATTATGGTTAAAACTAGCTTCAGCAACATAGTGGAAGTGCTTTTGAATTTAAGACGAAACTCTGAAGAAGTCTCGGGAAATGACGAAAATAATTGTTTGATTTTATCATTCATTTTATTTCATTTATCAATTGAGTCGGTCAATTTGAACAGATAAAACAATGTTTTGTGAAAACTGAATTGTCGGTTTGAATGCTAAACTATAAAGCCTGCTTTTAATCATTTTTTTTGCAGTTGCTCAATTTAGCAGTTGAGAGAATCAAAGTTCTAAAAAAAGTAGAAATGCAAAAGTATTGGACGTTCATTAGACCAAAATGTTTTGAAGACGAGTTTTGGTTGAAAATAAAGAGTTTTGAAGTGTGGTTGATGTGTCCCATAAAAAAGAAGAAATTACTGGTCAGAATTGTTTTGGGACCAAGTTCGAACGTACAGAAGATCACAAGGGTTTTTGGGAATTTTTGGGAGAGAGAATATAATTTGTTTGCAATATGAACGTCTGAAAAGTCTTTACCACACACCCCACCGGTGTTTAATGGTACTTCCTATATTCTAATTACCATCAAAATTGAACGTGATGTTCATCAGACAATTGGATACGCAACAAGAAAATTACCAAATATTTTCGGGTATCCAAAGCTGTTTAGTTCCCTTCTAAGTAACAATGAAAAAACGGTAGCTTTCTTCCACACTCATGAAAGAAACAATTTGTTGTAGAGGCCTTGGGCACATTGGAAAATGTGTTAGGTTTTTAATGCTTCAAACTGCGCAGCATTTTGCAACGGACGTGTTAATAATTGTTAAAAACATACAAAAAACGTGTGTTCTGATATTCTCCCATCTTTTTCTGACTTCCCAATAATTGTAGTTTTTCAAAAAATTGTTCAGAAAAATCGAAAAATAGCCATGGTTCAATCCTAAGGTTCTAAAAACGTAAAAATTGGATCAATCAGATAAGATCCCCTATTTGGGGAGCAGAAGAATTGAAAAACAAGCAACTAATTTTAAAAGAATGGTTGAGAATGAAATTTTGCAGAGTCTTGAAATTACCAAACGATGTTGTCCTGAAAATTCCAGTAATTTCGATAAATTTTTAAATAAGACTAATGGCTTATTTTTGGCAACCTTGTACGCCTTCTATTACACGTATACGTTAAATCCGAATGTTCTAAACGGAACAACACTTCGCAATTCGAAAGAACAGCAGTTTTGTCAGTTATTTTTTTGACAGACCAACCGCATTAAGTTGTATTATGTTCTATTTGTTTTTAGTTTTGAGTAGCGAAACAATATTTCATTGCTTTCACTGTTTCTCTGATTCGTAATGAGGTATTCCGAGATAACCTTCAAATACATTTTTTTGACATAAAGTACCTACATATTATTGGTTGTCTTGATAATTATACTTCCATGAATAGTTTATTCATAACTTGGTGAAAAAATTAATTATTACGTGCATCGAATATGTTTTTTCGTACAATCATGAGAGAGCATTGGGGATAATCGCTTATACTTAAATGTGAGACGAACTCACGTTTCTTAACCGAACCTTTCAAATTTGATAGTTTTTTGTGTTAGCCAATTTCATGCTAGAAGCCTTCTAACAACAAAAATACAAACTTCTACATATAGCCTATTATATAGAGACTTAAAACCGGGATGAAACAATAAAGGGAAGACAAGATGGGAGGTAAATAATAGAGGGTAAAAATAATAGGGGTGAAAAAGTGGGACACAGTTACTAACTTCCTGATAGACTCCTTCAATCCAAGTTGTCCCACTCAGTGCCAGAGAAGCCAAAACAATTGCAACTATCTGGATAAGAATCACCAAACAGTCCAGAGTAATATTTGTCGCTGAATTAGACATAAATTTTTGCCTTGTAACTCAAAATAACAAAAAGTAACGAATTTTAAATAAATTATGGAGATTTTTAAAAAACAAAAAATTAGCAAAACTGTAATTTATAGTTGTTGCTCAAAATTTGAGATTATTTTATTTGCAAGGCTAACTTCCGAAGCGGCTTCTGCTATAAAACTGAGTATGAAATTACAAGCTGAAACGGTGAAGATGGAATGTGAATGGTGGTTTGATGTTAAACTCAGGGCAACACAAACATCTATTTCTTACCGGTACTAAAAACAGTACAAACAGGTACTATAGCAGTAACATTCTTACTATCAACGTTTAATACGAACGAAAAATGCAGCAACAGTTCTTTATAGCTTGAAAACATCGCCAAACATACCCCTCAGTTCAGGAAATGAAAACTGAAAGCTAAGCGGTTTATACATACCATATTATCGTTCTCAGAACAGCTATACATTATTGTTCCAACATTTTTTCGAAAATGGGGGAATATAAATGCGAGACTGGCATTTTTCTCTTCAGTTAAATTTTCTCTTTTTCTCTACGCATTGTGAAGAGAAAAAAAACGTTATATTGTAGCCCTCAGGATTTAGTTTTCATATTTATCAAAAACTATCAGAAGTCGGAAAGAGTGGGAGCTGTAAAACTTTCAAAGGAAAAATTGAGAAGGAAAAGAACGACCGCTCAGGAGCGGGGCGGATGTGTGTGTGTGTGTGTGTGTGTGTGTGTGTGTGTGTGTGTGGGGGGGGGGGGATGACAGGTCTTATTTAAATTGAAATTTAAATTTAGTTAGGTTGATTGGAAATTTTCACAGTTCCAAACAATACTTCTCAATACTTCACAGTTTTCAAGCCTATAAAAAACAAAACAAACTATAGGACCAAAAATTTCCAAAAAAAAACGAATAATTTGTTTTTTTTTCTCAAAATTTTGTTTAAAAACATTTCTATACATCTCTCTGTTTTCTGCTGATTACAATCTGATGTACGAACTATTTTTCCTCCAATAAAACACTTGTTGGGAAATTAAAGACTTTCGGCAAATTAGAGCTCTCAAAAGAGCAACAATCACCTTTGATAATGTAAAACCAAAAGCAGAAAAATGTATTCTTTTCTAAATTCTAAATAGTTCTGTTTGCAGAAAATTCTTCTCATTTAATCAAAAATAACATTTTTAATAATTTGAGAACTTTGACAATATGAACAATTATATTTTTACGTTCATAGTATCATGAAATGAACATCGAATCAACCAAATTCATTAATGAAAAAAGAAGGAAATTTTGTCTTATCTTTTTTATTTGCTTTCTCTATATTGTATCTGCAAATAATTTGAACTAATATTCATTAATATATTCCAACAAAGATAAATAGGAAAATTAGATAGTTTTTGGATTGTCAGATTGGGAAATTTAAAAAATATTTACAATTTGAAATGAGAAAATAGTTTTTTACTTCTCTGTTTTTGAAATTGATCTTGGGAGTGATCATTTCCAGTTTTTGTGCGCTTCTGTAAACAGAAGAACAGAATTTCAATGATTGCGAATTTCCTCATATGAAAACGAAAAATCTTTTCGAAAGAAAAATCTAATTTTTTTTTGTGTCTGCTTAAAAAATTTATTTGATTTTCCTATTTCTTTAAAAGTACTCTTACTTAAAGGAGGGATAAGGCCAAAACAATAATAATACTGATAACCAAAAATCCACAAAACTGGTATTTAGGAAATTATACGAACAACTTCTAACGTTCCTCTACCTGTTAAAAACAACTTGAGGCAGAAAACAAAAATTATAAAAATTATCAGATGTAATAAAAAGTTAGAAAAATCCTTACATTACAATTTTTATCAAAAAATTGCCTTTTTAAATTTAATCAGAACCAAAACTTCTTTCCTCACAAGTAAAATTTAACACGATTGCGTAATTTTTGAAAAGAAAAAAGCAGGATGATGCTCATGAAATATCAAAGTGACAAAATGTTTTGAAATAAATCAACAAGATCGTTTCCATTTTACTGCCATTTTCACGATAACTGATAAAATTACCATTGGAAATCCAGACCTAATTTTTTAGAAAAACAACCAAGACACAAATGAATGGTGAGAGGTTTGGTCTAAAGATCAGATGCCAATAAAAATTTTCTTTGGTGGCGAGGTTTCTATTTGTGTGTGTGTGTTTGTTTATGTGTTTATGTGCGCGTGGGCGCCTGTGTGTGCATATGTATGATTGTGGGTATTTTCAGTTTGTGTGGTATGTGTGAGAGAGAGAGATGGAGACAGAGAAAAAAGGTTATTTGAGAGAAATAGTTGCTACAAGTGATAGATGCAAATAGAGGCCAAGAACAAAACCTGGCTTAAATCAGGAAAAACTAGAAAAACTACATAACGTTTGCTACAAATTTAAGACTGAAAAATTTCCAATGCCATGGTTGCGTTTTTTATATCCCGTTATCGAGATTTTGAAAAGTTAATTGCCCCAATGCTCATGAAACGTCAAAAACGACAAAAAATTGAAAAGCTTCAAAACATCATTTCAGATTTTACAGCCAATTTTATACGATTACCAAAACAATTGCCTATGAAAGTTCATACATACTTTTCTATGAAAATTTGTCAAACAATATATAAACGATATATATATTTTAAATTTTGAGTAATGATTACATGCCAAAACATAATTTTAAAAAAATTTGTTTTGGTGGTGATGTTTGTATGTGTTTGCGTGTGCGCGCTTGTGTGGGTGTTTTTACGGTTATGCGTTTTCTTATATATATGGTATGTTTAATGACGAAACTACAGCTACTTTTACACATTGCCTCAAAAAGTCCAAACCTAGTTTTAATAAAAAAAGACCGAAATGAACAGTGATGATCTTTGAGTAGTGACCAATTGACAAATTTTTTTTGTTGTTGGGCTTTGTATTTGTGTGTTGGTGTTCAGCAAATTTCAGGAGTTCACGTAAATGATCTCTATTGTAGGTGGTTGAGAAACTTGTTGAACGATGATTAGATTTTAAATGTTTTTCAACCCACTGATTCCTCTTGATTCTGTATGATTAGTCTGTTCTTGTATAATTATTTTTTTTTAATTTTATATATCACAAGTTGTGTTCACAAAAACGAGCAAGTATTTTTTTCCTTTAGAAGATTTTTTTCATTTTTCGGTTCATGGAGCATAGTTAAAAACATCTTTTGTAAAAGAAGTGATTTTTGGTCAACGTTTATTGAATAATTTTTTTCTATTTTCCTCATTTCTCGTGGATAATTGTGTTCAACATCAGCAAAATCTTAAAGGAGAAATCTGAAAAATTTCATAACGAAAAAGGGGGAACTGCTGAAGCTTTCTTTGCTCCGCTTAAATTCAAATCAAACTCATAAAATTAATTTAGACAGTGTTTTCTTAGTTGATTTTGTTATTTGCTTTTTTGAAATGATTGGTCTTACAGTCACAGAAACAGGTTATTATGTTTTTTTTTTAACTTTTAGCAATTATAAATTTTTTAATTTTTTAAATTTTTTAAATTAATTTAATTTTTTAATTATAAAAAGTGAATGATCTTCAATAAGCTTTCACGACACGAAAAGGAGTGCTGGTATTGTAAAGGTTGCTACGACTCTAAAAGGCGTATTGGCATTCTACAAGGTCTTAGCTAAAGCAAGTTTGTTCAAGAATTGAACTTATGACTTTTTGTAGCAATGGACTTTAACAGTAGCTTAATTACTTATACATCATAATTAGGAAACTTTACTAATGTCCAATGGCATTTTGATTATTTTTCGTCCCATAGCAGTTACTCCTCTCTAGCCAAAATATGGTCGCCTCCAAATACCTACACCCTTTTTACCTCCCCGCACCTCTCTGCCTAGCTACTTTCCTTGCATTAAATTGGATCTGGAGCGATGGATGTAGGTAACATATCAATGTTTTATAATGGAGGGTTTTTGCAGAAATCATAACTACTTGATTGTCATTTGCAATTGAGTTCAGATAACTTTCTTAGGAAAAATATGTCACAGAATGCCAGGAGAGGCACAGTCTCACATAACAAACGGATAAGCAAACTGACATGTAAAAAGGGCCCTACAGTACATCTTATACAACGTTGTACAAAAAATATAATATATCAAAAAACTATAATTGGTGTTAAACTTTACAATACCCTTGTCCCAAAATTCAACGATTTAGCGCAATATTACTTGAAAAATTTATTGAATGCAGTGCTGGCTCGTGATGAAATTTTAACGTAAAGATATCCCCGTTAAAATTGTGCTGGACGATTAGTTTTGAAACGCATTTGCTCCAAAGCATGCGTTTATCTTTCGGGCTTTTTTAGCAAGCAGATTTTTTTAGATGGGTGCAATTTCTTCTATTGATCAATTATTGATTCGCGTTGTGATCTGTAGAGGTCATTTAATTTCTCCAATAAAATATATTTTTTCAACATTACAAAACTATCCGCATGCGGGGAAAGTTATTACTCCTCTCTTATTGGTTCATAAATTGCTCGCTTTAAACTATATTCAGAAATAGCATCCCTTTTTGCAGTGAGGGGGGGGCAATTGTAAAAAAGATCCATTTTTTGATCTGAACTTTATGCTCTAATACTCCGTGTACTTGATAAACTGAAATCTAATTAGCAAACAATTGCGTGTTTATGAACAATTTAATAAGAGAAATTTAAGCGGTCAATCCGAGAGGGTGAAATCATTGTATAAAATAATTCTGATGGTGAATATTTGTCTTCACGTTAAGATTTTCAGTAATTTATCTACTTTAAATATTAATCTACTTCATCAAAACTATGCTTATTCATTACCAATTCTGGTCTAATGCAACAAAATTCTGCACTTAAAACTGGTCCAGATCTATTCACGGATTTAACGCAATCCGAACAAGAAATTTCTCACGTCGCTCACAATTTTCGTGAAAAATTTTATAAAGCAAATACATTTATTTATAGAGAGCCGTTTAATTACTTGAGCTGAAACTGCCTTGCCCTGACCGAGTTATAGCCGCAAACATATTATAGGATACATGGTACAAAACGAATTTATTTTCAACCCAAAAATTTAAAAATTTGCGGGGAAAATGCTAGGAAAATTATTAAATTAATTAATTTTTTCCTTGTTCTTATTTAGCATCTTAAAATAAAAAAAAACTGTTTGCGTGTGTTTGAGAAGTTTTGTACCTGCTCCGCATGTTAGACAACGCCCGCCCAGATTTTTTTCCAACAAAAATTTGGGGAAAAAATACTAAATTAAAACGTAAACAATTTAGCAAATTTATCACTGCATGCAAAAGCACTCTTACATTTATTAGCCCTAAAAGGCACTAAAAACTCAGTCTAAAAAACAAGTTTTACCAAATATCCAAGAAAAGGACAATTATTAGGCAATTTTCTTCTAGTTGTTGCGATTTCTCCGCGCAACGAGTTTGTAGACTTGTCCAACGAATGTTAGGTTTTAAAGTCAAAAACTTGGAATCAAATCATGTTTGAAGGTTGAGAAAGAACAATTTAATGTATATTGTGCAAAAAATTAGCTTGACTTAGCTGGACAAAGGACTCTACTTGTTCAAAGTATACTTGGCTAAAGAAAAAAACCTTTGAGGAACAAGAAAGAATGTAAGGACGGGTTATCAGAGACGCCCAAGTTGAAGAGTTTAAGAGTAGTTTGTGTAATTATTAGCAGACTAAGCTTGCCAAGAGAAAAAGCTGTTTCAAATCTAGTATTCATAAATTTTCACAGTAGATATTTCTGTATATAGCCTATATCAGGTTATGGGCCCAGGCCTTAGTCTCTGAGCTCGACCGCAGAAGCGAGACAAGATAGTTAGATACTGTGGATGTGGTGATGCGCAATTTAAAGGGGAGTGTTAGAAGGTTGAGAGAGAAAAAACGTGATGTAAATTGTGCGAGAGATAAGCTTGACATCGCTTGACAAGAAGCTCTAACTGTTCAATATACACTTGGCTAGGGAAAAAAACCTCGAGGAACAAGAAAGAACGTGAGAACAGGTTATAAGAGAAGCCCAAGTGAGGCTTGCAAGTAAGAAATGCTAGTTCAAATTTTAATACTGGTCCAATTTTACAATAGTTGTTCCGTTTTAGACCCTTTAACAAAACATAACTATGAAAATAATTAATTCTGTAAAAAAGAATGCATGAAAACAGAAGATTTGAGGAACCAAATGAAATTAGAAACTATCCTATATATATATATATATATATATATATATATATATATATATATATGTGTGTGTGTGTATGTATGTATATATTTATACATAGTTGTTTTTTCAGTACACTGAAGAATTAGTGTACTGAAAAAATTAGTGTACTACAAAGTTGTTTTTTCAGTATACTGAAAAATTAGTTGTTTTTTCAGTACACTCCTAATTTTCTCCGTTTTTGCCCCCCGTACGTTAGGCAACCACCAATCACAGCACACGTAAGCTGGGGGTCGGGGTGCAAAAACGGAAAAGACCCTGTAAAACTATGAATAAGAATGAAATTTTCAATAGAAATGATAAAAACACACACCAGGAAAAGACACATAAACGAGTTCTGAACTTATTTAACCTCAAACATGCTGAAGAAGACATCGTGCTTAGATAAAAAAAATAAAATTCTCGTCACTTTAAGGGAAGTTTTTGAAATCCGGGCTGAACGTTATATGTAGAAAACCCCGATTAGCGGATTCGAAATCAGAAAAATCTGTTGAAACAAAATAAATTGTTGAAAAATGCTGTTTGCTAATGCTTAAAAACGATTCAATAGGGTGAAAATTACTAATTAATGTCACAAAAGTTAGTATTAGAAATCTAGAACTATTGACCGAATACTAATCTTACAGAATCAACTTCATTTAGTTTTTTCGCAAGCATGTGATCTGTTTTCGAACTGTTTCTGAGTATTTTTGTTTCTTTTTTTTCCATTTTTTTTGCATTATAGCCGATTTCATTTAATGTACATGGCCGTTGTTTTGTTTTTCTTATTTTTTTCATCATTTTATAATATCCTATTCCATCTGATTTATGTTTGTTTATTTTTAGAATGACGTCTTGTAAACAATGATTCATAGTTAGTTATCCATTGAATAAAAACACAAGCCGTGGACAGAAACAAAACGCGTTCGGTTTACTTCTTATACTTCTTATTACACAGAATTACAATAAACATGTTCCTATAGTTTCACATAAAATAATGCCATCCAGGAGAAAAAAGGGAAAAGCTTTCGGTTTTTTCCATAGATTATACGTTTCAACCATTGAAATTTGTTCTTTTTACAAATAGCAGTAAAATGCACGTAAACGTACATTGTAAAAGAAAAACAAACAGAAATGGCTTAAAATGAGGATTATTTTTGCGTATACTTAAGCTTAAAAATATACTTTCCTGTTTCGTTTCGGTTTTTATAAGCGTGAGAAAAAGCTGCCGTAATAGCACGCGTTCTGTACCATAAAAACCAAAACGAAACAAAGTATTATTTTTCACGTGACTGTGAAAATGCGTTTACATTCGCATTAATTAAAGCGTAAAACCAAAAAAAAATTAAGCCTTACTGTCTATTTCGTTTCGCCTTTTCCCTTTTTTCCAACATTTAAAACATTAGACTATACTGAGTGTAAGTTTCGGTTCACTTAATCTGTTCTTAGCTCGGACATAAAGCACTTCTTTTTTCATCTTTATAGCAATACAGTTTTTCATTGCTACATGCATATGAGCAGCACCATGAAATAGTTATTTGTTTGCAAAATTTGGTTTTAAAAAATTTATGTCGGTATTTCTTTTTACCGTAATACAAGCTGATCTCGTTGAGGATAGTTTTGATCCAAAAGTTCTCCGAAAACTCTAGAGCCGTTTTATTTGTACAACAAAAAATAGCAATTAAATTTGTCAATAAATTTCAAAACCTTCAAAAATTGTCTGTTGTCCTTTTTATTTAAAAAACCGTTTTTGTTTAAGAAATTTAAGTTCTCATTAACAAAAAACTAATTTCAGGTTGCAGTTTCCTTGAATTTTCGGCCATAATTTTTCAATTTTTCATTCAGAAATTGTGAATTGTTAATTGCTCACATTGACTTTATTATCCAATCATTGCGTAATTTGTTCAAGTTTACTTGATAGACAGTTACGCAGCAACACAGTTACGCAATACACAGTTACGCAACAATATGGTTGATCCAATCAGAGCTGCGCTTGGTGGAATCATAATCCTATGTCAGATCGTAGTCCTGATTCTGGCAGCTCTGGCACTGGGTGGGGGTACTTGGATCGAAGACGTGGAGGACTCCGGTGATTACTTCACCCGGATCCAAAGTGGATATGGCCAGGGAGTCCAGTTCGCAACCGGTGACTTCCACAGTATTGGAATGTGGAGGTACTTCCACGAACCCGGACAGTCCAATCCCCTCCCCAGCAGAGGTAAGTTCAGCCGGGGTGTCTCCGAGGAGTTGAACTAGATTTAACCCCATTTTAGCCCCATATAATTTCTCTTAAACACCATATAATCTTGTTTCAGGAATTTGCACGAAGAAAATATATAGTTTAACTTGATAATGACTTAAACGGACTAAGGCGAAAACTCGATTAGGTGGTCAAAATAATGTTTGTAGACATTGAATAGGCAGAATTTTTCAACTCAGATACTGTGAAAATTAAGCAATTGCCATTTGCGACATTTAAAAGTGGTACTTCAATATCTACTTGAATGAGTTTAATTAGTACATTTAAAAATCACTATTTTATTGAATGTTTTGAGCTATTTTATTCCTCTTCGGTGGTACTTGGTCCCACAATTTGGGAAAAATACCAGGGAAAAAGACAGAACAGACAATATGCAGGAAGTATATTCTGTGCTTGAATGTAACTTATAGAGTTGTTTTGAAGCATTGTGAGAAAAAAAAAACGATTTAAGCTAACGAGAACACAATTACAAATGCGCAAAAGTTGAAGAAAAGAAAACTTATGATTGTGTTGATTGTTCGTAACTGATTTCATTGAGTAAACAAATGTTAGTAGAAGTAGACGTATTTGTACTTTCTAGTAGATTTTGAAGTCCGGCCTTTAAGCTTTTAATTTGTGTTTATAACTAAATTACGTCTAAGTTGCATAAAGATAATGTTGTGACCTTATGACCGGCATTACTCAAACAAACCACATTGCTCATCAAACTTAAAAGAAAGTTTATCTTCCTCCCGTGAAAAAAATTTTGATTTCAGTACAAGTGTAAAGAAAAGAATGCACTTTATCAAAAAAAAAATTAAAAGTGAACCATTTGAGGAGTCAGTGCAAGCAAAATGCTATACGAGATGGAAAAGTTTTAAATGTACAAAAGAAAGCGACTGATTTTTTTATTCCATTAGTCCTTAATTGGTATTAATATTGTCTAGCTAACTGTTAAAAAACTCAAAAAAAAAATTTTGCCTGACATGAAATTTTTGTTAGGTTAGATTTACCAGCAATCAACAGACAAACAGAAGTGCACAAGAGACTGAGTAAAAAACGCCAACGCACGATAAACTTTTTGGCATAATAACAACTACTCTTAGCACACAGATTCTCAGGTCTAGTGAAACGCAAGATCTTCAGTTCTAATCCGATGAAGATCATCGATGGCGTACAAGTAATTCTCAACAAAAATTTTTGCAACAAAACTGTCGTTTGAGTTATATCGAGTATAGATGACTTAGTTGGTTTCATTGACAGAAGTTAGGCAACTGAAGTAGCAACTGAAGTAGATAAATGAGCCGAACGAAATGTTTTTAAAATTTATCGAAATTTTTGAAAATATACTGAGTTGTCATGCACCCTTGAAGTTGGTAGAAAGTAGTACCAAAAAACAACAAAAGCAATGGTTGACAAAAGAATTACGTGGTCTCATAAATGAAAAACACCGTCTTTTTAATGCGTGGAAGAAAAACCCAAAATCAGAGATTTATAACATTTACAAATCTTTACGCAATTCAGTGAATAGAAAACTGAAAAAAGCTGCAGATGATTACACAAAGAATTTTTTCCAGCAGCTACCAACTTCAGGAGAACAATGGAAATTCATCAAAAACAGGATCAATTCCAACAGCCAAATAGAAAAAATTGACAAATTAAGGGAAGATAGTCATTTTGTTGAGGATGACAGAGAGATTGCTAATGTTCTTAATAATTGTTTTGCGAGACTAGGATTATACAAAGGCAAAGGCGTTGCTCCAAATTGTTCTTCCCTAACATTTGATGGACCGGAATTTAGCTTCCGACCAGTCACCAGAAAAGAATTGTATAATGTTATTGATAATCTACCTAAGCATAAATCTCCCGGACCGGGCTATATACCAGCATGGGCGCTAAAAGATAGTAAACTGTCTATTGGAACTCATTTACAATTTGTCGTCAACGAATGTATAAACAAAAACACGTTTCCTAATATTTTGAAAACAGCGCATGTTACACCTGTCTATAAGAAGGGAGACCGACTAGAACCAGAAAACTATCGACCCATATCAGTCACACCAACTCCTACAAAAATTTTTGAGCGATTACTACTTGAACAACTAACTCACCACCTAACTCTTAATGGTCTGATTAAAAAGAATCAATTCGGCTTTCAAAAGCAAAAGTCCTGTCTCGATACAATCATTTCATTAACTGAAAAGATAAACCAATGCGTTGACGAAAACGAAATTGTTGTCACACTCTTTTTAGACTTAGCAAAGGCTTTCAACTCAATATCTATAGATGTTTTTATGAACAAAATAAAAAGGTATGGAATTGGAGAAAATGCAAGAATCTTATTAAACTCTTTTTGCTTTGTGATAAAAAACAGTGTGTAAAAAATGGGATAGCAAAATCAGATTGGGTTGTCATGAATCACGGTGTTCCTCAGGGAACTGTCTTAGGGCCTCTAATTTTTATACTTTATGTCAACGATTTCAGTAAAGCTGTATCAACGAATTGTGATGTATTACAGTTTGCCGATGATACAGCAATTCTATGTCATGCAAAGAATGAAGCAAATTTGCAGCTAATAGCTGAAGATACCTTAAACAAGACAGATCAATATATGAAACAAAACAGGTTAACTTTGAATGAGAAAAAAATGAAGTTAATGATGTTCAGGAATGAAAAATTGCCGAACATTGAAGCTGTCGATTTCAAAGGACACCGATTGGAAGCATCTGAAAAATGTAGACATTTAGGTGTAATAATTGATAGGGAACTGACATACCAAAATCAACTAAATAAGGTTATCAGTAAAATGGCTTCAGCAATCAGATCATTATATTTGGTTCGTTATCAGGTACCGCTAAAAACAAGAATAAATCTTTTTAAATCACTAGTTTTGTCTCATTTAGATTTTAGCGCAATTTTTTTTCAAAATTTACCATCTTACTCTATTGACAGAACTAACAAACAGATAAACTGGGGAATAAAAGTTTGTTTTATGAAAACCAAATACGATACTGCCAGAGATCTACTTCTGGAGACTAAAATTCTTCCAGCAGAGCTCCAAATAACACGGGTGTCTTTAAATAGGTTTTTCAATATTCTCCAACAAACAAGAAATCGCTCTAATAAACATTTCAGATTTTTAGAAAACGTGCCTATTATTGTAAACAAACGAACCCATAACCTTTTCTTAGAACAAAAATGTAAGTCAAAATGGAGTTATGGTTCAATTGTTCGTAACTTTATTCGAAAATGGAACACACTTCCAATTACAATTAGAAAAGAAACGTCGAAGACCAAATTTAAACAAAAAGTTACAGCGGAAATGCTTAAACGACACGAAAGAGTTCCAATAGACAGAAGGGTTGCAGGATTTAAACATATTTTTTTAAATTATTTTACGAAAACCGAACCTTAGTTTGTTATAAATTAGAAAAAAATAATATTTGCTTAATAAATTTCTAACATGTAACATTAACCAAGTGGTTAGTTTAATTTACATGTTTGCAGATTTAAAAAAAAAGCAGTTCTGATATCAACGACCATATATTTAGTTTTTGAATTGTCTGTTCAGATAAGTTGTTGGTTCTCTTGATACTTCACCCCCAGCATCACATAAAAGATACTTTATCGCAAGGTAAAAGTTTTCAGCTCCAAATTTGCAGTGGAGATTTTTGAGATTTCATTTGGAGTGAAACAAACAAAGTTAGGTTTTTCGGCGGACAAAATGCCCAAATGAGGAGGACTGAAAGAAGGGAGTACCAATTTTCTATCCAATATTGAGTTTCTTTCACATTGTAGAAATTATACAAAAATTTCTCGTTCAAATTTTAAAAAAATTTTGCAAATACAAATTGCGAAACTTAATAGTGGTACTTCAAGATCCGCTTCGATGAGCTTATTTATTTTATGCAAACTTCACTATTACCTTAAAAGGAGAAAAAGATAGAAGGAAGTATATTCTGATTAAATTGTGCAAACAATTGATAGTACGAGTAGACCTCTTTGTATTTTCTAGTAGATTTTGAAGTAGGGCCTTTAAGTTTTTTATTCATGCCCAAATTGCGTCTAAATTGCATATAAATAATTCTTTGACATTCTGACTGCCATTACTCAAACCACATTGACCATCAAAATTAAAAGAGTGTTTCTCTTTCTTCCGTGCAAAAAAGCTTGATTTCATCCCAAGTGTAAAGAAAAGAATGCATTTTATCAAAAAAATTTAAGTTGATAAGCGTTTGAGGCGTCGGTGCAAGCAAAAAGCTATACGAGATGAAGAAGCATTAAAAAAGAAAGCGACGTAATTTGGTTCCAATACTCCATAATTTGTGTTAAGAATAGGAGCCAGCATGTTTGTACTTGCTTACCGATTACTGAGCCTCAAACATGAGATTGGCGAAAATCTAAAATTTCGAAATTATTAAGCCGAGATGAACACGAAACTTAGGTCAACTTGAGCAAACATTTGCATAGGATAAATTGCATCTTGTGCTCTATTTTGTACGATCACTTTTTTGCTTATGTTGGGTCAAAATGTTCTAAAAGAAGTGACACGATATTTATTGCTTATAAAACCTGATAACGCTGAATAGCATTACGCAGACAAAGAACCGTCCGAAAAACGCTAGCGAGCAAACAAATTAAGCATGAGAAACATAATGCTCGAATGGAGCACTTGGTTCAAAAGTGAGCGAAATTTGTAGTTATCTAGTGAGTTCCTGGTGAAAAAAAACTGTAGTTGCAGTGACTGAAACTGCAGAGTTAACCGAAATCGCTGGTTGAGAGAGTAGTAATTTTTGGGTCAGTAAGAGAGTTACTGCAAAGCAAAACCTAATAAATTTAATTGAGTGAAATCAATTGTATAAGCTTTGGATACTTGCGGATAGCGGGATTAAACTTGTTTGAGTAAGAATGAAACATTAATTAATTTTGATTTCTCGTTGGTTGTTGAAATTATTCCATTATATGTTTCTGGCTGTAGATTTACTGGTTGCTTGTAATACAATCATTGAGTATTAACTCAATTATCCAGAGTGCTTTTATAAACAGTCGTGAGAGGAACGTTTTAGAACACAACACTCCCTAAAAGTTGACGAACTACCAAACTAATTTTTTTCAATTTTTGATAGAGTTTTCAGAGATGGCCAGTCCCCAGCTAGAAGCCTTCTAACGCTCAAAATACAAAAGAGCAGTCCTTTATAGTATTAGAGAGCCACTGAGAACAGTTATGTTTGAAATTACTGTCATATTTTGACATTTCAGATCAAATTTTCTACAGAAGATTCTCAATTTGTTTTTTTATTGAATTTTCAATCCTATCCACGCCCAGCAGTTTGTTTTTGTTTAGCACCCACAGTGATCAATACTTGGATGATGTAGATTTTATTTAAACGTGTGAGAAAAAGGGTTGTTCCATTGATTGTTTAAAAGAACTGTTGTGCACTGTTTTATGTTAATAAGCTGTGTCAAGTAAGTGTGTCTCTCAGTTTGATTTTCTGACATAGTGGCATAATTTTTGCACTGATTTTGAAAAGGCTCATTGAATAAAATCTCAGTCCTGAAATTGTCCTGATAAACTGTTTTATTATATAAAACCAAAAAGGAACAATCTGCTCTAGGAAATTCACAATAACCTCAAATCAAGGAGAAACAAGGATCCAATGTGTTACATGCTTTCTATAGGGACCGTCAGCAGAGTAAAAAACCAGAAAAAAAGTTTCAAAAACTGGGGATAGTTAGAGAGGGTCACAAGATAATATCTTCTCTCTATTGATTATCTCTGTAAGCTGCTTTGTTGTTTTCTTGTTTTCAACCAAGCCACCTACGCGAAGTATTACACAGATTATCTCTGTGCTCATAAATTTTTTTTTTTACATATAAGTCCATCATAGCTTTTTTGATGACTTCATTTCCAAGCTGCCGTTATCGCCATTTTTAAAGGAGTAAACTTCTAAAGATGCCAATGAAATAACCCAACAGTGACATCAACTATCTGTTTCGACCCTTAAAATTTGCACTTCACAGGGCTTCACTGCATTTTCTCTTAGAACCACTACAATTCGTGCTAAAATTACGCAGATGTAAAAACATTGTAAGCTCTTTATTTAAAATTTGCCCAGAAACCATAAAATGACCATTCATTATGGCTCTTTTCAGAGCAAAACCCGTCAAAGGCCGTATTTTCGTTTGATTTGATCGATATTTACTGACCAGTGTTAAAACCTACGAAAAACTCGCTTTTGACCCCGATTTGAGTTACTAAACAATTTTGGGCATCATCTAATTTAGACTGACTAAATATTGTTCCTGGTTGTTATTTAGACCCGGAATTGACAACTGGGACTGCGTGCTATGTGTTGGCCCTGTCCCTTGGCTGTCTGTGCATTGTTCTTCTGTCTTATCAACTGATGGGAATCGGACACAACTCACTCACAGTCACTCTCTCCATATTCTGGGTCGTATTCTTCGAGTGTAAGTCTCATCACAATTACATTCTTCCAAAACCCCCACCCCCCCACCCCCCACCCGCACCCTTGAAAATTTGGTATTTCCAACCATCCTGGTTTTCTAGCAACTGCAGGTCATATTGTTCACATTGATCACAAGTCGTCAAATACAAAAAACTTATTTGAGTTAAACAAGAACTAGCAGTTCAATATACTTTTAAAAATTTCAGCCTTCGAGATGAGCTGAAAATTAAAAACAGCTAAGCTATCACCCTCCAGGTGAGACGAAGCAAATAAGAGATAAGAAAAATTTAAAGTTGTTTTTGCTTTTCAAACCTCGAAACTGGTGATAATCAGTTTCTTTACAACAAACACGTCAGAAGACATAGATACGCCGGTATAATAGAAAAACAGTTTATGATCTGAAAATTAATTGCCCTTAATAAAATCTGTGGGCAGTCTCTTAGGATAGTATAAATTGAAAATGATAGCAACCAATTTTGGGACAAATTGTAGAAAATTCTTGTTTTTTTTTTGTGTGTGTGAGTGCGTAAATATCCTAGTATGGAGTTACCCATCTTCGCTCTAAGATTGTTTTAGAGAAAAATTTTGAACGAGAAAAGGAATTGGACTCTCTTTAGTTGCGTTTTGAGATAATTCAAGGAAATGATTTTGGTTCTATTCGAATAGTTTGTGACTCGACCAAAATTTTTTTGTCATCTTGCTTTATTATTCCTGTTTTTTTGCAAATGTTAGAATGTTCTATACTATTCATGAAATATGAAAAAAATTTAGGTGTTGGGGGTACGCAGCATATATGATTAGTTTTTACCCACATCAACATCGGCTTTTTCCCCAGAAGTTTGGTCAATCTCTCTGTAGAAATCATAGAAATGAGCCAAGTTCAAAATAATTCTAATATCAAAAATGAACTAATGTTAACCATAAGGATGTCTCTTTATTTCGTTTTGTGGTCCGTAAAGTTTTTCTTCATATTGAAAATTGATGTATATTAAAGTTTGGTCACGCAGTACGTTTTTCTGTTTGCATTTTAAGAAAGTTTTCTTGAGTGCAACCACTTCAATCAGAAATGTTTTAACATCAGCAAATTTTTTGTCTGCTGTCTTATTATGTACAAATTGATTAACATTTGTTTATTTTTGAATTTTAAATCGTCCATGCAAATAATTGATCAACAATTAATAAATTAGTCAATCAATCCAGGCCAAAAACAGATCTGAAATAAAGAAAACGAAAAAACAATTTTACCTCAATGAGCGAAATACGTTTGTTATCAAACTTGCTGAGAATATTCTCTGCAAAAATTATATAAGTTGCATTGTGGCTTTATAAAAAGATTTTTAAGAACAATTTTACAAGTTTTTATTAAATATGCAATTTAAAATTTTGCTTTAGAAATAGTTGGATCACATTTTTCCTCATTTTTCAGACGTCGTTTTAAGTTTTCCTTGATGACAAATTTCAAAATATTTTTTTTGTGATTCAAACGTTGGAGAGGTTCCATGTTTCTGCCACGCAGAGTAATTTAAGCAGCACAAATTTGAAAACCGCCAGAAGCGGAATTTTGGATCGGTAGCAATTTTTTGTCCAAAAAGTTGTCCCTATGAGCAAAGTTTCGTTCCGAAAGCTAAAAGTTCAATGCCACAAAAACTTTTTTTTATTCACAGCTGTTTATTAAGTTTCATTGTAGCTGATGTTTGTAGTCAATCGTTTAACCCAATTTTACCTGTCAATTATTTGCATCAGATGTAAATTATAACAAAAATGGTAACGATCTCACTGACCTCATTCACCTTAAAGAGTTCGACCTTCACCTCTTTGACTTTAAAAAGGTGGCAAGACATTTACCAGCTCTATGTTAAAACTTAGAAAAATAGGAAGAAAAAGAGAAATTTATAGAGGATACAATTACAAAATTTACAAAGATGATGGAGTCTGTTTTGTATATGGCTAATCCTCAACTGGTAGGGGTGAGACGATACAAAGTGGGGTTCCAATTGCAAAAGAATATAAAAAAGTAGGTACCATGACGGACGCGAAAGAATTGGTTCGTGATGTCCCAAAAAAGAACTGTCACCAGAATGCGAAAATCTTGTTATTGGCAGTAGTAAAATAGGCAAGCTTGAAATCGACAAATCTATTCCAATCGACTGCGCAATTCATGCTTATCAAGGTCCACTACCAACGCGAAAATTAAAGTTTTGAACAAATACGACCCAAAAAATCCGAACATTAGTGATTCAAGACGGAACGAACAACGTACTTAAGTATAATAGTAAATCTGCCAATGAAAATTTCCTTGAACACAAAATACTAATTGAATTATGCATGGAAAAATTCAATCCAGATGTTTGCGTTGTTTGCGAAATACCACCATTGAAAAATGTTGAACAGTATCGGGATAAAATTGAAAAAATGGGTGAAATCAATAATCTTATTGCATCGTACTATTCCGATAAACCATCCTTCAAGATATACTTTCTTAATGCTAATATTGAAAATGTAAATAATGCAGTAAACAAGGATAACGGTAGGAATTCCATTGGATATAATTTCTTATATTTTGATAATGTGCATTTAAACTACCAGCATGGTCTGCCTCTTCTCAAAAACTGGCTACTTTCTCATCTTCTTTTGACATCTAATGGTAGCATCTGTCCCAAAGGACTATAACGAAACAAAAGCCTAATTAATAAAATTCCTACATGCGCTTACAGCTTTAACTATCGAAATAAACCATACAACTACCCCCAAATAGACAAAAAAAATTTCTTGACTTCTAATAACAACTATCAGCCTGTGAAAAATAATAATAATAATAATAATAATAATAATAATAAAAATAATAATAAAAGCAAAAATAATAAAAATAATAATAATAATAATAATAATAATAATAATAACAATAATGATAATAATAATAGTAATAATAATAATAAAAATAACAATAATAATGATAATAATAATAATAATAATAATAATAATAATAATAATAAAAATAATAATTTTAATAAAAATAATAATGAATTCAACCAAACATGGTTACAACCAGCTAGGTAGTCCCCAGATTAGGGGAGAAATCAGGTTTCAGCAATTAAGATTTCTCGCAAACTTTCCTTCCTGAAGTGTAACTTTTGTATTTGAATTTTTTCACTCCCTCCCCTTCCCAAACGCTCTTGACTTCTCTTCGCAACTCTATTAAAGTAAGTATCTTCAGAGCGTTTCCGAAAAGTTTTTCTGGCTTCAATGAAAAGTTTTTTACTTGATCTGGTCTTTGGACACCCAAAAGTTATTGCCCAGTGGTCTCAGGCAATCATAGAAATCAAGCCCACTAAAATCTTGTTAAGAAGAATTAGGTCGTTAAGAACTAGAAAATAACTGACTGGCAACAGACAATTTCGAATTAGGTTATGAACGTATTTTTTGGCACCCAAAACTGAACGGCAAGTTGTCCATTTTAAACATGATCTTTGCGGTTTTTCAATGCATTGAAGATACTGTGGTCCTGGGTTCCAGTCAGTTGACGCTTAAAAGACCTCAGAGAATATATATGTTTTCACCAATGTGCATTTGACAGTTTCTTTTGTGGTGCGGGGTATAACTCTTGTTAAATGATTCAGTTTTTGAAAGCCTTTCTTTATGACTATTTCGAGGTGACAATTCCAAGTCATGCTGGACGTAAAAATAAAATTGAGATCTTCGATTTGTTTTTCGTTTTTGCAAATAACTTTGTGCACGAATCATATTTATTTTTGTATGAGAACTCGAGAATGCTGAATTTGTCAAAATTGAAATTTAGTTTGTTTGAACCAGACCATTTGATCGCTCTATTAATATCAAACTGAAGATCTTCACGTTCTGAAATCTGTCTAATTAGTTTTGTATTATCGGCATAAAGAAATGTTTTTTTTAATAAGTTGATCAGGTAGGTCATTTATGAATACGGCGAACAAAAACACAGCAAATACTGATCCCTTGGGATCCCCGTTTGAGATTGTTGAGAAAAACGAGTAATTGTCTAGAACTTTAACTCTCCGCTGTCGATTAACTAGATATGAAGCAAAAAACTCAAAAACTTTTCATCAAATTCAAAACGAGCGAGCTTTTGAAGAACAATATTAAAATTAATCGTATCAAAAGTTTTAGCAATATCCATGTAAACTGTTATTGGGGATGAATTATCATCAAAAGCTTGACATAAGTTATCACAATATAGTAACAATTGGGTTACTGATGAATGCTTTTCCCGAAAACCATGTTGCTCAGTGCAAAGTTTCCTTTCGACTCTCTTCTTAATTTGTTTGTAAATTATTCTTTCAAAAACTATAGAAATTGCACAGAGCATTGCAATTGGTCTGTAATTTCTAATTTCCGTTTTGCTACCATTTTTGTGATGAGGACGCACGTGTATGTTTTTCCAGGATTTGGGAAATTGGCAAGCGTTAATAATGCAGCTAAATATATATAACATATTATTTATTTTGCAAAAGATACTTATTCAATTTTGCAAAAAAAATTCACTGTTTTAGTACTAAAAGTTGCATATGCCATTCAAAAAATTTAAAATTGAGTGCGAATGTAGGCTAATTTTTACACAGTCAAAATTAACGGAACAAAACTTAAAGAAATTATTTGATTTCGACAGCCATTCGAAATCAAACAAACGTTATTTTTGCCTTCTCTCATTCTTAATTCAATCTAAATGAAATACTTTTTCAACCTACAGCAAAAAATGTCGGTTTTGCGTTCTGCTGAAAAATAAAAAGATGACAAAGGTACTGAAATTTTTTGAAGCTATAAGTTTAATGATGAAGCGATATCGTACATTCAAAATGACAATATCGTGCGATTGTTTTCGTTATCAAGGAGTTATCTTGCTCCAAGACAAATCCGAATTGCTAAAAAAAATCGAGAGGGCGATAACAGTTGTGTGCTAATGTTTTCAGTCAACTCTCTTTTAATCTGTTGGATAACTTTATTGTGTAGGTGATTTGACTACTTTTTGGCCTTTCTTTATATAGCAACAGTGAGATAAAATGGCCGGAAAGAGATAATCTAACCTCAGAGCAGAGTTTGTAACAGTTGATTAAATAGTATGCAACCGCCCATTTGGATGAAAAAAACCGAAATGATTACTCGAAATCAGTATCATGCTGTGTTCGTTGTTTTAGTTGTGATGTTACTGACGGCGACAACTGTGGTGTTGAACTACTTCAAACACACATTCAGATACGAGAGACTCGGTCACTCTCACCACATGGCATGGATCTCGTTCTCATTCTCCTGTCTCGCTCTTCTACTCTCGGTCATCCGGGTGGTCATACAGGCCACCTCCCCCGAACACCAGTACTCCAGACACCACAATGGGGCAGGCACATACGGAGGGGGTCAAGGGGGCAGGGGAGGGGGCAGTGAGTACAGCCAGCCCAGGGGAGGATACCAGAGATCTATGAGCCAGACGAATCTGAATAGCAGCAATGGCAACGGCGGTGGAACTATGCCGGTAAAAAGCCTTTTTTCTTTATTTCGGACAACCTATGTTAATTATGGTTTCTAAGTTTAAGCTTAGAAGACCATTTTTTTCAAGTTCAAATTGTTTATTTTACCAAGCAGAGTTGGAACGAAGCCCGACAATAATCAATGAGGTTTTTAAAGTGGTTTTCTAATTAATTTTTGACATTCTATCCAAATAAGCAACACAAAATGACTCCTCAAGCATTTGCTTTCTCAGAAAAACAGTAGAACAAATTGCTTTCTCAGAAAAACAGTAGAACAAATCTGCATGTGAAAACCAAGTTTTTTTAAAAAAAATAGTTTTACATGTCATAAAATGCAGAGTTGGGAGGAGAACGGTTTTTTCAAATCAGTGAAAATGAACAAACTTTCAACCAATTAAAGAATTAGGTGAAAAATATAAACATTTCCATGTGAACAAAATGTTTTCTAGTCTGCTTGCACATGATATTACAAAGATCTCATGTTTTTGCCGAAAAGTTTTTATATCTTAAAAACAGCAAAATAAACAGTGTCTGAGTTTTAAAAGGTAAAATTGATTTTACTTCCCGTTCGGTTACCTCTAAGATGCAACCCGTACCTAACTCCAATTGCGTTTCAGTACTGGGCCAGTATAATTGCAATTTCTCATCATTACTGAATCATAGACTGTTTCATGTCACTTTTTTGACTTGTCAAACGTGCATTCAGTCTGATTTTACAATGGTCAGACTTGAGCCAAGTGTAAAACTAAAGTTTAGTACGGAGATTGAACCTACGCTCTCTCGCTCCGTAAACGTTTGTCCTCCTTTCTGCGCCAGCCGGACTGTTGAAATTTACAATTTTGAGCCTTGAAATATATTACATGCGCAAAGCTTCAAAAGGCCAGATCTCTGAGATTCGATAATTTCAGATTTTATTTGAAATATCGAGCGCAAGATTTCGAAATAAAGCTGGTTAACCAATCTAAATTTATTCCAAAAATCGGACTCACATCACAGAGTGTTTTGCGTTTCTAGATTAATGCCCTATTATTTGAGTTACTTCTTCATAGTCACGTAACCTATACGGCTCATCTTTCTGCTAAAGGGAAATAATACGCAAAATTAGCTTGCCTGCAAAATTTTACAGTAAAAACAGTAAAAATCAAGCTTTCAAGAAATCACTTAAAATTCACATTTTTCTCTGCGATCTTCATTGCAAATGAAAATTGCAATAGTGAAAAATTCAATTTTGATATTCGATGTAAGATATTATGATATTGATGTAATATAACGATCAGAAAACTGTATCAGATATTGATGTAATATAACGTCGGTGGTGGAATATTTAGTTACTATAGGATGCTATGCTAACATCCTAGTAATTTGATACAATAAATTGCTCTTATGGTACTTGCAGGATCTCGCGCCCTTAAGATGTGCTCCCAAGACTTAAAGCAAATTTTGGCAGACGCCGAACTTACGCAGTTGACTCCTTTTTAATTATGAAGCAGAAATTCGTGGGTCGTTTTGACTTTTAACAACAACAGGATTTTTTTCCTTACCTCCTTGAACTGTATGAAAATCTTTTTGGGCTCTTATCGTTCAAAGTTTTCTATACATTTTTAAACGTTTTGACACTGACCTTTACAGTTTTAAAAATTTAAATAGAAGCTTAAACTTTCAAAATTTTATAAAAATTTAAAATAATAATAATTATTGACACATGCAGCTGACCAAAAAAACTATAACACATTAGCGTCGATGTTCATTTGTTGGTAGGCGAACAAATGTTGAAAGATTAACAAATGAAAATCGGCTTTATTTTCTAATAGCATTTTTTGGTAAATTACATTTGTTCAGGAACTTTGAGTATTTTATATTTTTATGGAACTTTTAAAATATGAACTTTATATCTTTAATACGTTCAAAAATCAGGGTCAAAAACGTTTAAAAATAGAATTAGAAAACGTTGAAAGATAAGTGTTCAATAAGGTTTCAATAATGTTCAAGGAAGGAAGGAAAATAATCCTGTTTTGTTTCAAAATTTTATAAAGAACATCAGGATTTAGGCTCTTTATATTAATTCAAGCAACATTTGAAGACGTTCTTTTTGAAAATTCAGTTTTTTTTTCAGATGCGCCCAATATCTCCCAAGAGTGTTCACAGCCTCGGTGGGCCCTACCAGAGGGACAGCTATGTGCCCCCTCCCCCCAATGGGGGAGACTACCGCGGGGGGTACGACGCATACGACATGAGACCACCCCCACCAAAGGGATATTCCTCAGTACAAGCATAAACACATATTTGTATGACTCATTCCATCTAATACTTATTACAAACTGTTTTTTTTTCTATTTTTAAGTTCCTTGTTTCCTGCAATATTTGGAAAAAGTTGAAAAATGTTTAGAGACTTTTACAAAAGCTGTAACTGACTCCAAAAAACCGATGATGATCTGGATCTATTCTGTTTCGCCCCCCCCCCCCCTCCCCCCAGTGTTTTTTATGACCCCCAGTTACAAATTATATGTTATATAGAGAACGTTACTATGTAAGAAAATAGCACGTGCGCCTGGGGGTCATAAAAAATTTATGCTTACTAATCTGGGGGGGGGGGGGGGGGCAGAACAGATCTCAAATTCAAACAAATTAAAATCCTTGTTGATTATCAGTAACTTCGTGTGACTTGTATGACTGTCAACGTGGGGATATCAATACTTGCAAATGTTTTGTGAGAACGTTAATTTGATACTGAGAAACAAATTTCTGAAAGTCGACAGCTTTCCGATACCCCGAACCCCGATTTCCCCCATTTTCTCATTGCTTGTTTCGAACCCCATCCCCACCCTTCTCTGCCTTTCCTTGCCCTCCCGTTCATCGCCCTCAGCTCCCCCCCCCCCGCCCCCCGCAACTGCTACCATAAACACTTTTTCAATGGCAAAGATGTGAGAAGTCTGCCGGGAATGAGGCGATGAAGGTGGGGCGGGATTTCCTCTTACTCGGAACATCTACCATGGCTCTTTGATCAACAATTGCTAATTTTCAATTTCAATAATAATTATAAAAAATAAAAATTTTTCCATTTTCTTTTCCCTGTGATTTGATCATGTTCACATATCTATTCCATTGATTATTGATAGATTATTGACTTTCCTCTTATTTGTAGAATCCATTCATATCATTTCACAGACCAACCCTTACATAACAATGCAGCGCAGTAGAATACAGTGATATGTGAAAAAGTTAGTTATAAGTTTGTCCCTGAAAAGAAGCCATTTCTATCGATCAATTACTTAGAACGAGTTGAAGTTTTGTTTCATTTGGATAGATAATTTGAAGTTGCTACTGTTCGTGTTTTCTCAGAAACTTAGCCTTTTTCTTGAGATAACTATAGAATATTTTCCTGTGTTTATACTCCGACGCATAAAACTAAAATTTATGATTCAATAGATTATTGAGACTGTGGAAAAATCCAGGTCGGTTATTTTCTTAAGTGAACGAAGAAGTGTTTACACAGAGTATAAAATGTTTTTCTGAACTTTAAAAAAACAATTTTAAAAATGTCTTAGTTCTTAGTTTATTACGTAACACAGTCTGTCACTGTTCAAGCTTTATTATTCTGTAATAAAAATCAGATACAAAACAATTGGATATCTTTATTCAAGATCAATTTGTTTTACTCATGCGGTAATTTTTAATTAGCCTGATTTTATACGGGAAACAATTTTATTCGAAATTTAATTTAAAAACAATAGAAGGAAAAAAGCGGGACAATAACTGTTGGTTTTCTCTAGGCCAATATCGGTCAAATCAGTTCATACATGACGTAATCTAACCTCACTGAGGCTAAAGGTTCAATTGTTAAGTATGCCTAAACATATAATAATTTTCTGTACAGAACAAAATTACCCAAATCAGGACATATCAGCTCGGTTTTTTGCGCTCTGAACGTGATTGGTGACAAAAACTATTTCAATAAACAGTTAGTTTGTTTCCTGCGACTTGAAGGAGTTGAGTATTCAAACCCGCAAAGATATCAACAATTTGGTACCACTTCTGCTATCGGGGCGTGCAGCCTATTTTAATCAGCTCTCTTCAACTTGGTAGCGCCAGATGAAAGCAAAAAAAATGAAAACAGCGGTGAAACGGTGCTTTGGGAAAAACGCTATCTTTTTTGATACAGAAATACATTCTCCGCAACTTGCTCAATAAGCTATATTTGGAAAAAAAGTGGCGGAGAACGATAGTCTAGTCATTTGCAGTGCGGTGCAAGTTAGGCAACTATTAAAATTACGACGAGATTTGATTTTAAAGTTAAACACACTTTTTGTTATTGTCCTCGACTTGGTTTGATAATTTCTCGATAGCGCTAACAAATTAAGTATTTGGTTAAAAAAGCTCGCCTAATATGCTTTCCCAACACTTATATTTAATACTTACGACAATTTTCAACTACAAAATACAATCAACAGAAAATTAACTTTTGAAATAATTAATTTAAAAGCAAGAAAAATCAACTAGATTTATTGTTGTTTTGTTTTTGTAGAAATCAAATGTTCAGTCTTTTTTGAAACTAAACTCACACCTTTTAAAATTGGAATCAAAATGTTCAGCTGCGAATCAATTTTTACTTCAAATTTAATTCAGGATGAATGAGAAAAAATTTTAAAAATTGTTCCGAAGCAATTCACCGTGCCGAACTTTTCCCGAATAGCTGACCAAACTTTAATTCAAATGTTAATTTCAAACAACGTTATTTACGGTTGTTATCAAGGTCAATACAGAAAAAAACAAATGTGGATTTCTTGCAGCTCTGCTAATGAAAAAAGCATTTTTATTAATTTCAGTTACCCTGAGAGTTGTCTCAAACAACTAAAACAGATGATATTGAAAACGAATAAACATTTGTAGTCGGAGTCCAAAAGTTAGACAACTAAACATGCCAAAAATCATATAATTAATTTGAGGCTCCCAATGGAGTGTACTGGTCTAGTTGACACATTTTAGAAGTTGCGTAGTGAAACCCAAGAGTTTGGTTACTAAGCACGCCAGCATTTAATTCATGGCTCCCAATAAAACTTGATGGCTGAATATATTTAGTTACAGAAGGAACTTAATCTAGACTATTATCTGAGATGCTGTTTGCATAATCGCATTTTAATACTGCCTATTTTTTTCAAAAAAAGCGAACAAAGTTTAGTTGTTCTGCTTCGCAGTATTTTCTTTTTTTATTTATGTTTTTCACCAGACAAGTAAAATTGTAGCAATTCTTGAGTTTATTCGACTGTTTCATTTTTCTTCTGGTTTCTGTTGTCTCATTTGTTCAAACATAGTTTGATTTTTTACCTATTTGTTCCCACATCTTTTGGAAACAAATGGGAGAGCATTATGCTAATCCCAAGTTTTTTTGTTTCGACAATTTTTGTAAATTTTGAAATTATTCCAGGCTAACATTGGGAGTATAAAATTGAAGTTCTCTGTGCCTACAAGTTAACTAAAACTAGAAATTTTAGGAATTTTGATTTTTTTGGAAAAAAAACAATTTTGATACTTTCTACCCTGAATTAGAATCAATTTAGCCTAAGTTTTTATCAAATTTAGCTAAAAATTTGGTCAAAACTCAATCGTGTACAACAACCAGCAATTTTATAAGGCTTCTTTGAAATATAGGCTACTTAGCGTTTTGCCAAGTCTTCATTTTCAGCAAATTCTTGAAACTTTAATGAATTTGTAAACCGTCCCTCACCTGTGCCATCCTTATTTTGCATCCAAAATTAAGTCTGTTTTGTTTAAGCCCTGAAAGGCAGGGAAAAATGATCTGAGGTCAGTCTATTAATGGTTGTTAAAAATTTATTGAAAAATCAAAACGTTAAACAGATATTTCGAATCGAACCTAAAATCTAAAAGAAACTTTACGCTTTAGTGATAGCAAGCACGTTGTCCTCATGAACAGTTGAATGAACACATATCAACAACGACTAAATCAGCTTTCTGTACTTTTTTAAAGTGGAGGTGAGAAAAAGGAAGTGTGTTTTTACTTTAATTTTTTTTTATTTCTTACAAAATTATCCAAGTTCGCTTGTTTGAATAGGTACTCCAGGACCTGCCATTGTCTGCGACGTTCATGAATTGCTCAAACAGATTGAGTGGTTTCATCTGTATTTACCGTCTGTTCGTGTGGCTGCCTACATTAGTTTTGATTCTCCTACCTGTTATTTATCTCCACCGTTCTACCAAAACACCTTTTAGACAAATTCGGAAAACAAACGGGTCAGAAAAATAATGATCGCGTTTCAATACTGATTATTTTTTAAATAAGAGCAAACATAGTTCAGTTGTTCTGCTTCGCAGCAATTTTTTTATTTTTTTATGTTTTTCACCAGACAAGTAACATTGTAGAAAGAATTGATTTTGTTCGACTGTTTTGCTCACTTTCTGGTTTCTGTTGTCTCATTTGTTCAGACATAGTTTGACTTTACCTATTTGCTTACACATCTTATGAAAACAAATGGGAGAACATTATTCTAACCTCAAATTGTTTTGCTGAGACTTTTTTTGGCTTTTTGAATTTATCTGAGGCTAGCATTGGGAGTATAAAATTGAATTTTTCTGTGCCTACAAGCTTACAAAAAATACAATTCTCTGGAATTTTGTTTTTTTTGGAAAAAAGGATTTCGCTATTTTCTACTCAGAATTTCAATCACATTAGCGTAATTTTTAAAATCAATTTCAGCCAAGATTTGGGTCAAATTTCAATCGTGTACAACAACCAGCATCTTTCAGGGCTAGAGTTTTTTTGAAATATAAACTACTTTTGGTTTTTGTCAATAACTCTAGAAAGTATAGAAAAACAAACAACAGCGTATTTTGTAGAAAAACTTGCGTCTAGTTTTCAGCAAATTTTCAAAAAATTTAATGAATTTGTGACCCGTCGCTCACCTCTGCCATTCTAACTTTGCATCCAAAATTAGGTTTGTTTTGTTTAAGTCCTGATAGGCAGGGAATAATTATTTGGGTTCAGACTATTAATGGTTGCTAAAAAAACAGTTGAAAAATTGAAATGTTTTTGAAAACTAACAAGATATTTCGAATTAAACAAAAAAACAGAGAAAATGTTTACGCTTTAGTGATAGCATACACTTTGTCCGCATGAACAACTAAATGACCACTAATCAACAACGACTAAATCAGCTTTCTGTAGTCTTTTCTGACAAAACTGAGAAAGCTTGGTTACGTCTTAACCACTAATTAAACTTTTTTCTCATTTTTATGTTTTATATGAGTGCCAAAATAAAATTTCAAATTTTTAAAAAATTGCATCAAAATATTTCTATTTAAATTTTTGACAGGTACATGAGCTACCAAATTTTCTTACTAATTCAGTGCTCTTACTAAGTTACCAAAAACTCTTCGGACGAAAAGAAGAAAGATTTTCTTTACATTTTTCCTGAGCATTGTATAAAAGGAAGTGTGTTTTTCCTTTAAGTTTTTTTATTTCTTGCAAATTTATCCTAGTTCGCTTGTTTGAATAACTGAGGCCTTTTGTTCTCAATTGTGTCCAGATCAGTAGTCATAAATTCAATCAGTTAGTGAGGGTTGCAAATTCTTTGTTGTTTTTCTTTGCTTGAATTGTACTCCAGTGCTTGCGATTGTCTGCGACGTTTAAGAATTGCTCAAACATATCGAATCGTTTCAACTGTATTTAACGCCTATTCATACGACTGCCTACCTTAATTTTGACTCCTCTTACATGTTATTTAACTCCATCGTTTTACCAAAACACCATTATGAAGATTCTGAAAAAAACCGTCAGAAAAATAGAGATTTTTTTAAAGTTGTGATAATGTATACCGTTTAATTGAAAAAATTAGGGCAAGATTAGAAAAAGACTTTGTATTGCAGTATTTTGCATTTCTAAAACAAAATGTTACGGCTATGAATAGCCTGAAATGAGAATGGTTGGTCTGAAAAGGCTTGATGTGCAGCTGCAGTCTGGTTAACATTTTTTGGTCCATTTTTGATTATCGAGATGAAACGTGGAAACATTTTTGCTTTATTAAAGCAGAATTGTTAAAAAATCTTTTCATTTTTCCATAAAGTTATAAAAATGGACCGATAAAGCTCAACAAAAATCTTTTATAAAGCAATGGTTAAAACTTAAAGGGTTCGCGCTTAGTTATAACACGTAATAGAAAAAATTTCGGCAACATTTAGTAGAAATTATGTGCAACTGGTGTTGTTTCTGTTTCAACGTCCGGCAAAAAATGTCATTTTTTGTAGCAGCTTGATGAAAAACAATTTTGGTGCTAATAACAAATGTTTCTGAATTTTCATTTTCAAAAAATTGAAATGATTTGTTATGCTTTCAAATGTAAATATGTCCCACGTAAACGAATGTTGTTTGCAGTGTTCTTGCAGTACCAAAAATGGTCAGGTAATTGATTTTATCTTGATTAAGAACTGCATCTCAAAAACGCTTCTTTTGTTAAAAGTTTTAACAGCAATTTACAACTGCCGCTCTCGAGGAAACTAAAAGAAAAAAATAAAATTTTCTAAATTTTGGTTTTTGAACAACAAATCAAAAGTTCAGGAATAATTTCCACTAAGTTAAGTAAGAAAAATGTGTTGACCTTGCTTCATTTTTGTTTGTCAAGAAGGTCGAAAATTAAAAAAAAATTTTCCTAACGAAAACTCTCGATTCAAATTAATTAATTTTCTGTCGTATCATTTGCGTAGAACTTTCACAAAGCTTCAAAGGGGAGTCCAATATATTGAATGTTTTTCTAACTTTTCTCTCTGTCCCTACGCATTATAAAAATTAAGCGTTCGATTCTGATTTTTATCTTGTTAATGCTCCTAAATTAAGTAAACAGATAATGCCAGAAACTTTTATTAAGATAACAAAGATATTTCTGCTGAAAAAAAAAATAAACTTAAAATTGTGGTATCCAGAATATGTCGTACGTCTACAAAAACAAACGACAAATTCAGATAACCAAAATTTGTTTAAGCTATGCAAAAAACCGTTTGAAGCCATTAAAACCATAATCTATTCCGTATAAAAAATATTTAAGAAACGAGCCGTCTGGAACACCAACAATGAGATTTGTGACCTCTGAATAATGAGTCTAGGCAACAAGTAGTTAAAAAACAAAAATGATAAAGTTAAGAAATACATTTGGATATTTCGAAAAAAATAATTTCAAAGACATAAAGCATTAGTGATCTACAAAAAAGATTAAAAAAATTCATTCAACTCTAAAAACAATCGTTTGAGATCTGTCAAGGTTAGGAATTTGTTATACGTCTCCAAAAAGAACGATAAAAGAACAAAAATTGAAAATTAAATAACGATTTTGTAAAAAAAAACCGTAATCGAGGCAGTTAAAACAATAAGCATTGCACAAAAACCCTTAAATATGTTAAATTTTGCTTTTCTTCAACACCAATATTGTAATATGCGACCTGTAATTATTGAGACTTAGAAACAAGTAGACAAAAAGAAAGGCAAAGTGCAAATCAATAATATTTTTAAAAAAATACTTGATTTTAGAGCCTTGAAAAATTGAAGTCAGTCAATACGTTCCTTTATATATTTATACGAGGCCGCTAAAACCTCAAATTATCACAAAACGTATCATACGGTTAAAAAAACCGACAAAACAGAAAATTCGTTCAAATTCGGCTAGAAGACGATGTGGAAGCAGTTAAGGTCATAATTAATTCACTGAATAACTTATGTATTCATTAATGTGCTGTTTAATGCGTCAAGAATGCGTCATCTGGCCGTTCAATTTTGTGGCAAGTTATTATAAAAAACCTCGGCAATTTGAAATAAATGTCCAAAAATCACATTTTTTTGTAAAAACCCCGTAGCATCAAACCAGCAAAATCATTGATTAAAAGGTGAAACAGCAATTAAAATTAAAATTCAATCCAACAACAAGACGATGCAAACTCTTTTGCCAACTTTAAGCTACAAGTTGACCAAAAAAGAGAAAAAACCGGCAAAACTCAATTATCCATTGTTTATTTCGAAGAGAAGCATATATAAAATTCAAAACGACCATAAGCTTTCAACTAAAGAACTAGACATGTTTCCATGAAACTTTTTAGAAACCATTTTCACCTGTCATTAGTAGGCCTTGATTTGATTTAATCTTTTCTGTAACTAACGTAAAAAAATCGATTTATTTTAGAAGACATCAACGGAATAAAATTCATTTTTTTGGAATTTAAAAAAAACAATGATTATACATGATGTAGCCTTGCTATTGCTGTTTATCTATTGGGAAGAGGTCATTGCTCCAAAAAATATGTAAATTATTGATATGAATAGTTTGACATTAAATTATCGAGGTCAATATATCGATAATAAACTTTGCATTATTGTCGTTATCGAGCTAAATTGACAAAAAACCGACAAAATTTTAATTAAAGAACGCTCTCAAAAACACACACCACTAGCCTTCCTTGGAGTTGACAAAGATTGTTTCAGCAGTTTTTAGCTGTGTTTATCTGACAAATTTAAAGAAAGTGGAATAAAGAAGGTTATTTAATGCTACTTGTTGATGAAAAAAGGCTGAATTTTGAGAAATTTGACAAACATTTTAGCAAAAAAACTATCAAAAGTTTAACGACACTTTTTAAGAGATAAAACCAACACTACTGTTACCATCGTTAGCAATTTTAAAATATCTTATAGGAAAATTGGCAAAATATACGGAGAATAAGACCAATAACAACAAAAATAGTGAGAAAAGATACTCGGGGGTTTAGGTTGGTGATATCCATAGTTTGAATAGGGAGAAGAAACTGGTCTGATGAGAAAAATTCTCATAATGAACTTTTCACCTAGAGTTTTACCAGCAGTTCCTAATTTCTATGTATTAGTACCTAAGCTATTGCGAAAGTCCAATGTTCGAAAACAGAAGTCAATGTTCTAAGACAGCAGTCAAGTTTCGAAAACAAACATTAAAAGTTCAAATAATGACCAAATTTGCGTCAGCTAAAAAAACCAGTAGAATTTCAATACTCCTCTTCGAATCGTACAAACCCATTTGAGCATATAGTTCCTCCCCCTCTAAAGTGGGTTGGAATAATAATGGGAATGAAATTAAAGCAATCAATGTACATACTTCATAAACTGGACTCACTTACATTACTGACCATACTTTGAACCTTACTGAAGTACCACAGAGTTGAATCAGCAAAATTTAATTTGTTAAAGCATCCGGAAAATTTACGGATTCAATTAATTAAACTGCTCACCTGTCTATCCAATTTAACATTAATTCGCAATTTCCTGTCATTTTTTGTTTTGACTTTTCACTTATCTCAATTTTCAGATATCTGATAATCTCAAAACAGTCAGTATAAAAACTTTCCCTAATTAATAAATGTGGTTGCAACCAAACTTTCGCCAAATGCATCTCTTGTTAAACAGTTTAACTGTAATTTGCAATTGAATGCTTGATAATTTGCACTTTTCATAATTGTGGTCTTTTCGTTTTCTGTAGTCTTTTCGTTTTCAAAGCTAACTTTATTTTAAAGTTACGGTTTAACAAAAAGTTTCTGTTCATTCAATAAATTAGTTTTTTCTGCAAAATATATTCTTTAAAAATTGCGCGAAAATTTTTTTTCATTGAAACATAAGCAGTATTGATCAATTCAACGTTTTAATTTAATGAAAACAAGCAAAGTTATCCAGAACCTTTCAAAATTTTTTTCTTTGAAGCCATTTTGTTTGGGCGAAACTGCATCGAGTGGCCAAAACAAGATTGATTTAAGAACAGTTCAAATACTATAAAAGCAATTTATGACACATGCACTCTTCGGGGTCTGAATATGATTGAAGGCCGGATATAAACGTGGACGCCAGTTTTTTTTTCTGAGCCAGTTTTATTTCAATGATACAGAAATAAAATGGTATTAGGTTTTTTATCCGAAACGTTTCATTTTTCTCTGAATGTTTAGTCTGATTCTAATAAAAATCAGACTTGGAATAAAATTCGAAAAAAAAATTTTCCCTTGAGATTATTTTTCCGTTTCATTTTTAACCTTATCTCAAATCGGAAGGGTTTTTCCGTGTATTTTGGACGTTTTTTAAATTATTTTATGATGCTTGTTTGGCTATTTTTGATGTTTTTGCTGCTATTGTTGACATTTTTATGACCTCTTTTTGACTGTCAAGACTTGCCAAGTCTTGGCCAAGACATGCACAAGACTGACAAGTATTAAAAGTGACATGATCATAGCTCTATACCAGTATTGACATTAGACTCACAATTAGACTTGCCGCCCGGTACTGATACTGACTTGCCGTTAGGTCCAAGGGGTTTTCATGAAGATGGGAATTCAGAAATCATGACAGCAGAAAGTTCCCTCAATATTTACAAAAAACTAAGACAAAAAAACACACTTGGGTTTGATGGGTTTGCATTAATCTTCCAAGCTTTATAACCCAGCTAAACAAGTATATAAGACATTTAAATAAGTGAAAGAAAGTAAAAGCTATCATAGTACGTACTCGAGAAACTGGATTCGGATCTTTTCCGTTTGTGCCCCCCCCCCCCCCCCCCCCGGGTGAGCACGTACCATTACATAGTATATCATTATGTAAAAATATAGCACGTGCGTCGGTGGGGGGGGGGGGGCAAAACTGAAAAAGATCCCTGGATTCTTTTACTGTTTTTAGATGATACATTGACTTTTACTAAAGTACCACAAAATTGAATCAGCAGAATTCAGTTTTTGAAAGCATCCGGAAAAATTACGGATTCAAATAATTATACTGCTCACCTGTCTAATTAAACATTAATTCACAATTTCCGGTCAGTTTTCGGATTTGTGTTTCAGTGTTTTTTAAATCAACATTGCTGAATGAATGTAACAAATTATTTCACATCATTTATGTTTGTTTTGAGCCAAAATGTTTGTAGCTTCGTCTCCTCTTGAGACTAACAGCACGCTTTCGTTGTTTGGGCGGACCCTTCCAATCATTTTGGGGTGAGTTTCAAAGTATTTATGTTCATTCATTTGGGTTATTCATAGACATTAGAGGTCATGACCCGCTTTTATACTGTATTTAAAATCAAAACTCGATTCCAGCTGATAAATGAGAAAATTGAAGGAAAATAGTGTCTATTTATTGCAATAAATAAACAATATTTTCCCTAAATTTTCTCATTTCTACAGCTGGAATCGAGGTTTGATTTTAAATAGTGTAAAAGCGGGTCACACTTGATATGTTAGGAGCTTTTTCCTAGCATTGAACCAAGTTAAACAAACAAAGTCAATCCATAGATGTTTTAAATCCCAATAAACAAACTTAGAAATTATTCTACCTATGTTCCAAACAGTAGCGTTTTTTTGTGTTATAGTTACAAACTACAGATATAATGAAAACATCTAAAAGCTATACTTTTGTTAAACTTTGATCAACTTTCTAACTGAATTCCCAATTTGGTTCTGAATTGATCATATTGTATTTTTTTTAGTCCTTTTATATCAACATTTTTCCTGTCATAAAATATTTTTGGGTTCTTATGTTCAATATGTAGAGAACAAAGAATAAATTTCTTATGATGACATCAATAGAGCTTGAGAATGTTTGATAATGCCTCAAATCTTGACGCAAGCAGACAAATTACTCAAAGTGAAAAGTTACCGCGCAATAACACAGCGTAACAACATAGTTTCCTGGTGAAACTACTGGCAAGTTAAACCTATTGTTTCCCCCAATATTATTAAAGCAATATTTGCAAGAAAAAACTATTACAAAAACAACTGGAAAAAAAACATCAGTTGGGTTATAAAAAAAACAGTGATTTAAAAGATTCAGTGAAATTAATTACAGTTGAAATAAAACAAGAGCCAAGCAATTTTGTTGATATTTTAACATTATTCATGACCTCAACTTAGGGTTAAAATTTAATAAGTTCCTGGTGGCGATAAACACCATTTAGGAGTAAAAAAAATTACCACACTTGTTATCACCATAGAAATTCCATCGAATGTGAGACCAAGTTCTTGGTTATTAGTTTAAAACTAGTTTAAATTAGTTTAAAACTTAATTTATATATTTGGTTAAGAAAAGTAATAGCACAGAAAGATGAGCTTACATATCCAATGAATAAACGACTGCTTAACACTAGTCAAGATTGATCATGACAAGCGACTAATCTATGTCTTCATGAACTGTTATCAAATATGAATAGAGTTTGAGAACTTTTCGACTAAGTCTCAATGGCAAATGGCTTGGCCAATACTTGGGCATCACAAGCCCTGTTTTTTGTTGGCCAAACATCCTCATTGTTCGGTGAAACAATTGCAATATTCAACACTGGGCACGCCATCTTTCATTTGAACTTCGACTGATCGCGCTATATCGTCGGATCCATCAACCGTTTCTAAGATTCGGCCCATACCGTAGTGCGTGTGATTGTTATTGTCCACTAGGATCCAAACCAAGTAAACAACTATGGGGATTTCTAGATTTCCTGTCCACCTTTAGAAAGAATTCAGCAAACGTAGATTTTGTTTGCAAAACCTGTTCCATATAAGGTTTGCTTGTGCTTGAGATTATTGGAATGCTTCTTTGGAAAACATACTTCTGTCCTGCAGGAAAAGAATTGAAGTTGATACTTGAACTCACTGGAGTCAATGGTCTTCCGTTTAGTATGTGCACAACCAAACACGTCGTTGTCAATGAAACGTCTTAGGGGAGTGACCTTGAGCACAAAACCGAATACATGGCTCTCCTGCAGCTCATTAGCAAGCGTTCTCGCAGCACTCCAAAGCGAAATGATGAATATGGATTGACGGGCAAATTGATCGATGGACGTGCTAATTGATTTTCTAGAAAATTTTGTTTCCATTCATTGATACACTCTCACAGTTCTCGATCCGCACCCACAAAAATGATTTCGTTTGCAATTGTTATCAACAAGGGCTTGCCACATTAAGCTATGGATCGATAAATCTCATTCGAACAAGAGTCTGAGATCAAAATTCAAACCACTTTACGGTATACTGCTCGAGTTGAACAACATTTAAACAAGCACCATCTCTCCGTTCCGTCGACCAATTTTGATTAAAAACAGTCTGGAATAATTAACTCCTATTTTTGCAAAAGGATGAACAAATGCTGATCTGATGTCTGGCAGACCAGCCATTATTAGCACATTTCTGCTGACGTTGCTTTTTCGACAAACAAGGCATTTTGTTCGAATGGACCGCAATAATTTACTTATGCCAATTATCCACAATTACCTGCTGGATTTTGTTATTGAGCTACTCGTTGCCCTCGTGCTTCTGCTGCTGGTTTTCAAATGGACGAAACATCTCAACTGCTGGATGGTTCCAGTGGAGAAGGATTGGATGCTTCAGATCTTTGTCTAGTTTGCTTTTGGACACCCGTAACGAAGCGTTCTCGTCTAGAAACGGCGCTAACTCAAGTCCTCTGCTGCTTTTGGCAAATGATAGGACTGCTGGATTCCTTCCAATTTGTCAAAAACTGATCCTTTTGTTCTTCTCGGAACACAGTAAGCTTAGCCTGCCTTCTTCAGATCTTCAACGTTTAAGGAACGCTCCTGAAAAGTATTTAAAATCTTGCAAATTCGCTCACCAAGCGGTTGAATTAACTGAACCTGTCCCACTGGAAACTGGAAATTTTTTGTTGTTTGTTCCATCAGCTTGAGAGGACTGCATAGGCAGAGTTTCTTCATCTTGCGCAAATGTTAGATCTACCTGTTTAATCCAAAGATTTGAGTGTATACAGAGCCAGGTTGGTTCAACGTGTCAACGGCTTTCCTGGAGCTATTCCGTCGAAATATGTCATGATCCAAAATCAGCTGGGTTGCTGACCCCACTGAAAAGTAAAAGTCGCCAAAGCATTACATCAGTACATCATCCGTAGTGTCAAGGAATTCAAATGCAACTTCATCTGCATTCTCTCAACTGTGTGCGCGCAAGTGAAACGCAACACTCATTGGGTCCTCAACTGAAGCAAAAACGCGGAATCGTTACTTCTGCAAGAAGAGCTTAGTCTTGTTTTCATCGAATTAACTGCTGAACTTCATCAAAAAGACGTTCTTTATCTCGATTCGGGCCATTTTTGGTCCATATAGCCTTCAGCATTCTTCTCATTTCGACTGTGTAAGGAGCATACAAACGAATCAGGTCCAAGTTAGTGCTCCCTCGAGGAATTTGTGAATTAGGTTATTAAAGTCCGTCACTGTTTTCTGGCAACAAGCGACAGAAAAGGGTGACAAAAAGTGACCTCATCCAAAAGCTTTAAAGTACACTTTCGCCAGTCTCCGTATTTCAAATATTCCTTGAGGGCTAAAAAGTTGTTTCACCAATTGTTTATGCAACTGTTGTAATCACAACGAGAGATGAACAGTATCCATTAGGTCATGCAACTTATCAGTTTAAGCATGAATTCATTAAGATTATCAAACCCGTTCAGACATTCATATATGTAGATGTGCGCGTGATTTCAGGACTTTCGTAGTACAAGACCGATCGGAGTTCACGCCCTCTTTGATTTCTGATCAGACTTACTTGTACGAGTGGTATGTTCTGCAAGGTGATCCTGATCTACTGATTGAACTGAATTCAACTTACCATTTGGACTACAAAGGCAGCGGAACAGCAACTACTGGTACCTTTCTTCAAAAAATACTCTTCAAGAAAACTTGGATCTTTTTGGTTTGTGCCCCCCCCCCAGCTTAGAGGGTGCATATTATTTGGACCCCCAGAACCACGCGGCATATTCTTACATAATGAATTATTATGTAGTAATGATACGTGCTCTGTAACTTGGGGGTACAAAAGGTATTGGGGGAGGGGCAAAAAAGAAGAAGATACAAATTTGTATCTTCTTCTCTTTTGCCCCATCCCCAATACCTTACGTACCCCCAAATTACAGAGCACATATCATTACATAGAAAATCATCATGTAAAAATATAGCACGTGCGTCTGAGGGTGCAAATGCTACGCTGGGTGGCGCAAAAGAAAAAGATCCCTGGATTCTTTTATACAGTTTTTAGATGATACATTCACTTTTACTAAGATCAGGAGATTTCAAAAGATAAATTTAACACCGTGAAATATGACTTTAAAGCTAAAGTACAAAACTAAAACCATATTTCACAAAGTCTATATACTCAGCGTGATCGCTTTCTTCAGCACACATTTAGATCAAGAGAATAAGCGAGACTCAAACGCTGACATACATGTTCTAAGCTTTGCGTCAAGCTTTTGAGTAATTTAGTTTTGATTTGTTCAAATTTTGTCTGCAATGATTGTTCTGTCAAGGTTTTCAACAAATTTTGTTTTGAAAAGGTAAAGTCATATCAATTATTGTTAGTTATGTCAGGTAAAAAACAAAGCAAATAAGCTTGGTGGCGTAAAAAACATGCAGACTAAGATGGAAGCCGAAACAGAATAGATGCGATTGATTGTTTCCTTTTGTGCCCCAGTTTAACGGGTGCTCATTATTTGCACCTCTAGAAGCAGAAGAATCTGCATCTCAACGTCTTTGTTATGTAATGCCAATTTTTTGTCGCACGAAGGTCGCACGAAATTTGGTCGCTAGAAAATCGCACAAATTTTTGGGTCGCTCGAAGGTCGCACCAATTCTTGGGTCGCACTATGGTCTGATGGTTGCACTACGGTCTGATCAGAGGACTTTGGGTCGCACGATGGTCTGATCAGAGGTCTTTTGCGTCGCACCATGGTCGCACGATTTCTTGCGTCGCACTACCGTCTGATCAGAGGGACTTGGGTTGCACGATGGTCTGATCAGAGGGCAAAGTCTGGAAAATGGTCTGATCAGAGCAGTCTAGGGTCGTGCACCTAAACCTGAGAATACTTTTTCAAAAATGGTTTGTTTTAGAAAGTCAAATATCCGTTTTTATTTTTTTTTGTGAAATGGAGCAATGATTTGCCCTGCTTGTCGAACTTCAATCTCAGAAAACCAAGACATTATCCTTTAGGCTATCAAACTCAAACTTTTCCTCCAAACTTTGGCGATTAGCTCGATAACCGAACCATAAACCCGTTACGTGCTGGATAGCGCCAAATATTTTTCGCGCCAAAGTCGGGAATAATTTTTCGCGGCAAAGTCGGGAATAAGTAATAAAATCGAGCCCAAACATACCTAATATTCATACCCAATCCATACCTAATATTGATCGAGGACAATCTTTTCATAATTCGAGGCCTCTACTGGGGCACATGACTTGGGATTTGACGTGGCAATAATATCAAAATGTAATTCACATGGGGGTAATTAAGAACATGTCTAAACAGTGGCAGATTTTAAGTAACAACGCGCTAGTAACAAACAACAATTTTTTTTCTCAGATAGGATAGATTCGGGGGGGGGGGGGGGTACAAAATGTAAAAACAAGCAAGATCACCACTACCCAATCACAAAAGCAACTTTTGTACCAGGCAGCTCATTAAGGGTTTTTGGGTCTTTCCCATTATAGCCCTCTCCTAATTTGTTGTAACTATCATTATGGGGGGGGGGGGGGCTTAACTGCTACAAGTTATATGACCAGTATATTGGCGGGGTGCTATAACGAGAAAGACTGTTTTGAATCTTCGGCAACTTTTTTGAACGCGGAAAATTTTTTATTATACACACTATGACTCCACTTTATGAGTTTAGTAACTTCCTCTAAGGTGTATGTTTTTGAGGAGATATATCTTAGCTTCATCAATGGCTTTAAAATCACATATTTTGCACTTTGCTTCATTTGTGGCAGTTGGAAATGCCGGTAAGCCCTGGGAGAAAAAATCGAACTGCCAGAACAAATCCACAGATGAAATGAACAAATATATCCAAAATTTCTTCTCCCGAAGCTTCAAATCTGATATATTTAGGTGACCTTTTACTGTCAGAATGCCCTGAAAATGGAGACAATCTTCTTCATGTTTTTCACTTCATAAACAACACCTTCCAAAATGACTCGGACAACTTTGTGCCCTCAGCCCCCTCCACATTCCCAGATGACTCGGTTCTCTTGGACCCGTACACTCACAACTTGACTTTCGAACACTGGATTGTTCTGGACTGGGTCGGAGCTTCCCAATGTCACGTGACCTACATGCGGGACATTCGGGACAGTCTGTCTGGAGTTGTGGACAACATCATTTGGTTCTCAGATTACGATGAGTGGACTGGGAATGTGGAACATTTCCAAAGTGAAGCGGATTTGATTAATGAGAGGAAAGCCCAGTTGAGAGTTGCTGTGGAAACGAATCATAGTGGACCAGAGGTATTGTTTGGTCGAATTTTTAAGAAATCCCTAATCACACTGTTTTAACAAATGTTATGAACACAGGTTTAGACTTCGAGTTATGCAAAGGCCATGCTCGACCAAAAAATGGCACGAAAAGACCACGCTCGACTCAAACAGCCCATGAAACGACTTTCGCTGGACCTAATCGTTCAATTGGACTTGGGCTCGACCCAAATTTTTGATAGTGGACTTTAGCTCGACCCAAATATGATGCCCGACTTTAGCTCGACCTAAAATTCTCACGCTGGGCCCAAAAATATACACTGGCACTGAAAATTTACCAGTGCTTATACCGTACTCAGATGGTGTGACCGTTCAAATTTTTCAATGTTTCTGATATTTCATCGCAAAACGAACTGCGCTATTATGAATATATTTTAAAAAAACCAGTTTTAGAATCGAATGATAACCAAATTTGGAACTACAGCACACTAAACTTATTGTCGATGAATATTCGAATGTTAGATTTTGTTAACCAGGTGAATTCAGCGGAACGAATTCGCAAATTAGGTTTCTTGCGAAAACTAATTTATCTTAAAAACTCAAAGTTTCTTGAGATTTTTTTGGCAAAATTCCACCCGTTTTTGGAAGGTGGACTACTTGTTGCAACGCTATTGTGGTGTTGCCGGTAGATGTTACACGTCTACAGAAAGAAAAGTTAACTATTTTTAATCCCTGAAAAATGCAATCCTCGACTCATGAAAAGACTATTACTATTTTTAATCCCTGAAAAATGCAATCCTCTACTCATGAAAGACCATGCTCGACCTATCAAAAGACCATAATCGACCTTAATTTGTTATGAAAAGACTTTACCTTGACTTTAACTAGGAGCTGGACCGTGTATTTATGGTCAATATTGGACCCCCCTACTAGAACTATAAAATCTTTTCAAAAGTCGAGGTCTAAACCTGGGAAGTGATTGAGGAAAGACACAAAAAAATTCAATTTATCAAAAAATAAGTTATAAATGATTCTACCAACTGCTTAAGTGAATTAATTAACACAACATTTGATAGGTTTAGCTGGTCTGTGTTTGACTTGAAGCGCTTCCACAGTGAAACAAAAATTGATAGGCCTTGATATGTCCTGCAAGATATTGTTTTAACTATTGCAAAACTTGAAATATCTTGCCATGATCTTGCTAGGCTAAACTTTAGTGGAACACCTCATTAAGATCTTGAAAAGATCCTATCAAGTCATAGCAATTTAATTTTTTGACTTTCAAAGATCTTGATAAATCTTAGCTCATGAAAAACAATTTTTTTTGAATGACACAAAATTTTATTTTAGTTGTGCGTTTTTATGTTTCATTGGCCTCCTGAGAAGCCTATTAGTGACAAAATGATCGATAAATTACAACCTCAGATATTTTGTCACTGGCATCAATTACTGTGATTCTCTCTGAGATTTCGTCGCGAATGTGTTTCGGTCCCCTCCCCAGCATACCAGCTGTATGAATTTCATGGCCCCAGCCGGGAATGTTAATTTTTTCAAAGTATCAAGCAAACTAACAACGCATATTTTTTAATTCGGAGTCAAAAACAGCACATGAGAGTGGTCTGAAACACTGGAACAATTGGAACAATAGATTCAAATATTGTAATACCAATCGTAATAGTGATCCTCAGCACAAGTTCTAAGTTATCCCCTCCCCCTAAGTTATTCCTCCCCGTCACCCCCTTCCTACTCATCCCCATCCTATCCACTCCCACCCCCACCCGTACCCCTCATCCTATCCTCCCCCACCCACCCACCCACCACTCAGCCTCCTCCCGCAACCCCCCAGTGGAGATGAGGAGGGGAAGGGTGCGAGGGTGAGGAGGGATGGAGGGGGGGGGGGGGTATGGGTGGGAGGTGGGGTTGCGGGAGAGCTCTCCCGCATCCTCCCTCACCCCCTCTTCCCCCTCCTCCTCAACACAATAACAGGATAGTTTCTTTCCCATTGTAAGTAATTTTCAGAATGGCAATACAAACCACATTGAGTTTGTTCACGAAATGGACAGAATGATTGAAGAAATGGACGTGATCAACTGGGTGATCAAAGGACTGTTGCAAGACAACATTTCGGAGACTTACCACATTCTGGCCAAACTGTACCAAACTGAGCAGTTTAAGTGGTCCAATAAGCTGCTGGATGAGACTACCGAAGAACATTCTCAGATGACTCAGATTGTAGAATCTCAGGTACTAAAACACTAGCGTCTTTCACATCATAATGCCCACCCCCCCCCCCCCCCTCCTCCAAATGGGGAGATCATATATAATACGTATACCAAATATAATACAATCTATTATATACCATAATGGGAGATGTTGCAAACATTTTGCATCCATAGTCGGATCTAGAGTTGTATAGCGGGCTAGAAAAATCACATATTTTTCAAATCTTTTCTTACGAAAATGAGCAGTATGACTAATTTAAAGTTCGCCAATCATCACACACATTACTTAACGTTACCACAGTCAACCTGGCATATAGAGGGATACGAGAATTTAGTTAAAAAAGAGCACTAAATTGATTTTTAATTGCCTCATCGCTGGGATCTTTGCCTTATCCCTATTGCGTGGCAATCCCTTAAAAAACCAAAGGGCAACATTTTCATTTCAAGGTCCATGCAGTTTTCCACTTCTATTCTTTCAATGCTCTATAACATAACCCCTATTTTGATTAAAACCGCATTAATCAAGCTCCAAAATTGTTACAGATTTTTAGGATTTGTACAAGTCTGAGTCAAGTTTAATTTTTTTCTTTTCTTGGATATTAACAAAATGGCGCGCAATGGCTCAAGCGCGGAAATAAAACTAATACAGCTTTGTCAATTTACCACAAATGTGATATCCGCAAAAATTACTCGATTCTCAGAAATTTCTCCGAATAATTTTCATTAGCTATAGAATCAATTGCTAAAAAAACAAAACCATTAGCTTCAAAAAACTTTCAACTCTCTCAGCTAGTATCTAAAATGGCAAACACAGGCGTTTCATATGTATCGAACCAAAAAACTTTTTGCAGTCTAATGCACCATGAACTCAGCTAATAGCTTCCCGCTTTGAGGTCCCCCATACCTTCAATTAGCAAAAAAAGTAATGGTAGTGGATAGCCATGAGTTTTAAATTAGAAGAACAAACAAGATCACCGGAGTTTTGAGTTGCCCCATTTACCACAGCTACAATTGTCGCGATTCTCATTGACCAAAGATGGGTAGATCACTAGCGTATACGATGAGCACAATAAAAGTGATGCTATTGGAAAGCCAGCTACTCAAAAAGTCTAAAATGAGATCAAGGATTTAAATGAAATTTGAACGCAGTAAATTTAGCTTCAACAAAACAATCAATAACCAAAATTCCCTGAAATTGATCTACTAACCAAAAATAATTGGTTATGAACTTTTAACTGTTTGCCATTGGAAAATGAGAGCATGAACGCATTCTAATTCCTGAAGATCCAGCATATCATTGGATCTTAAGGTTTAAAATTTGTGGCTGACTGGGGGAATAAAAAAAGTATCACAAAAAGTGTTGTATTGGATCAAAAATAAACTCTGAACTGTGTATAAATTTGTTCCTATTCTGTATGAAACCTTCGTGCAATTAGAAAAAAAAGTGATCGCAAAACTATTAGTGCTATGACAATAGTTTTTCCACATTCCCAAACCCATAAATTGCGCGATTGTCAGTTTTTCACCAGAATAGCCATCTTGATCTTTTCATTGGCACTGTTTTGCGTCCGTTCTCACGGAGTTGGCCATATTGAAATTCGTTGACGAAATCAATCCTGATATTTAAACCTATATTTAAGATCCAATTCTTAACACCGTCTTGCGATCTTTGAATACGAAAACTGCTTTGCTTAGCGGCTAAAAGAAATTAGTTCTGATGGGAACTAATTCCCTGTTAAATGCGCAATTAATTTGTAATTCGATCATATCATTTAGGTTATCTTTTAAGCTATATTAAAATTTTGGTTTGGCCTGTTTTAATGGACAGGAAGATTTTGTTCGTTTTTTAAGTTAGGCCAGTTGGTCAGTTTTGTTTCTAATTGTGATCAAATTTCACTGTCAAGACAGCTGCGTCAAGTATTCTATATCAGTCTCGAGCGTAAATATACTAAAACTTCTTGTCATTATGACGCCATTTTGAATTGAATGAAGGCTGTTTTAGTGCCTCACTCCTGTAGACCATTAATTCTGTTGTTCTCGAAGTACGCGGAACCTTACTTTTCCCAGCTGTATAATTAGATGGCAAAACATGCAAAAATGCAATTATAAACCATTTCTGTTTTTCACCGAAAACCAATGAGTGACAGTAGGGATTGTTTTGATTCATATTTTAGGTCAATCTGGTCGTAGAGACATTGAATTTTTTAGAGGTTACGAGAAGTTTTTCGACAACTGTCAGTTTTTTGTTTAGCTTCAAAACACAGAGAATGTCATTGAAATAATTGAACTCTATACGGTCTGAAGAATATCCGTTTTCCGCTTGTTTTTAGTTCCTTCTTTAGTTATAGTGTACTTCTGAAAAAGCAAATCACCTGTTTTTCTTTTTTTTTCCAATTTTTTTAATTTGTTTCATTATTTAGTTTGTTTTTAAATCTGGTGGATGCAATTGCCTCAAAAATAATCTTGGTACTGTTGGGTATTTTGCAGAGTTTATGAGTTTATGTTGTTGTTAAGTAAACAGGAACATTCTACTTTGCAACATTTATTCATATATTTAAATGGCAATTGCTTGTAAACTGTTTGAGACCTCATTTTTTATTGAATTTTGTTCTGAGATGAGATTTGACAATTTTACCTATACAACAGCCTGTTTCTTAGTATTCGAGGAGACAACAAAGGCAAGAGTTCTGTATTGAAGAAGTGGTGGTGGTCAAGCAAGCCGATAGGCAAGCAAGCCGAATTTTGAAAATGAGGTCAAGTAAGCCGAAAAATTTGGGAAAACCGTATTTTAAGTTGCCCCTGGCGGGCCGGTGAGCGCGCTTCGCGCGCGTCGCGGCTTCGCCGCGATAACCGGCCCGCGGTTTCCGGATTACATCCCACAGCGGATGAGAGGCATGGCCATGGACAGCGGTCCGCTAAGGCCCGTACCCATTAGATGTCTAAAAATTGACGCATTTTTGTTTCTTTGGTGCATTGGAATACATTATGCACCATAATACTACGCGCAGTATTGATTGTAACGGCTGACAATGTATTATTTCTGATAGATTACATAACTGTTACATAACTTTCGGCTTGCTTTTCTGTCGGCTTGCTTACCTATCGGCTTCCTTTGCGTTCGCCTGAAGAAGTTAGTTTTCGATTTTTGGATTTAACGGCGTATGTGGTAATCGGAAAGGGTAACGGAAAAAAGTCCGAATAAGAGACAGTCCACCAGTCCCCTTGACTGAGGGCAAAAATCCATACCAAACAGATAACAGATCAGAAGTAAGAGAAAAAGCCCAAACCACAATAAAATAGAAAAAATATTTTTTTTATTTTTCTATTTGTGGCTCTTTTATTTTTAATGGGGAAAAACGAAGCACACTTGCACAAATTCTCTTATGAACTTAAAAATGTGCCAAAATTATTCTTTTTCATGATGTTTTTCGCTTGTGCCCCCCCCCCCCCCCCCCCCCACTCAGCTTAGTGTCTGCATATTATTTGTCCCCCCCCCCCCACTCACGTGCCATATTTTTTAGACTATGATATACTATGTAATGATAGGTGTTCTATAGCTGGGGGTGCATAACCTAATGGGGGGGGGGGGGTGGGGTGGGGGTGGGACACAAACGGAAAAGATTCTAATAAATTGTAACGGGGGCAAACACTGGGAGGGGGCAGAATAGATCCCAGGACTACAAGGGCCACAAAATGCTCGTGTTTTAGTGCCAATTAGTTCAGCTAAACCCTCGATACTTGAACCCAATGGCTGCTTATTGTGAGGTGAAAGAGTTCCGAAAAGCGAGGCTCCCACTTTGTAGATGTCTCAATGCGTGTCAGGGTTCAGGGCAAGAGACAAGAAATGCACAGATTTATTGAGACGGAAGATTGCCAATTTTGTTGCAAGAGGCGTCTGATGTAATAATGTATGCTGCAATTGAGCCACGTGAGTTTAATTATAATAATTATAAAACTAACTGACTAAAATTATCATAGTTCCTCATTATGCTATGTTAACCATGATATGTGTGTGTGTGGTGTGTGTGTGTGGGGGGGGGGGGGGGGGGGGGGTAGACTATACGTCATATGACCACTAAGTTGGGGGGGGGGGGGGGGGGTTATAATGGGGAAAAACCCCAATATCTATGGTAGAAGATTTTTTCAATTCATTTTCGAGGGATTATTTTTCACTGGTGGAATTTTTGTACTCGTTACGAATTCTTTAATTTGTTATACACTTGCTCTAATATTAAATATTTTCAATTTTTAAAACCACCAGTTTACAGCTTAAGGGGCATATGACTTTGCTACGTAATTTTTTCATATATTAAAATTAATTTGTTGTTTTGCTCAATTCGAAATTGTTGCTGCAGTACCCTCTCTTAATGGTCTCATTTAACGTTTTAATGACTTTAATGCTACCTTTGTTCACAAATTTTTAGTTATTTTTAGGCTTGCCCGTTTTGTGGTTTTTTTTATTGTCCATTAACT
>NC_134470.1:1885157-1930104 GCF_964194025.1 Convolutriloba macropyga
CTCTTAATGGTCTCATTTAACGTTTTAATGACTTTAATGCTACCTTTGTTCACAAATTTTTAGTTATTTTTAGGCTTTGCCCGTTTTGTGGTTTTTTTTATTGTCCATTAACTAAGTATCTTTAATGGCAGATCGTACTGTCAATATGACGAGGCATAATTGATTCATTTCAAACGTAATTCATAAAACTTAAAAATGGTAATTCATTTTCTTTAAAATGTTAATTCATATCTCTTTTAACAAACAACTTTAACACTACTTGAAATCAAAAAATCAATATTTTTTGATAAGTAACGGTTCTCCTTTTTTTGTTCTATCACTTAATCGCATTTTTGGAATACCGAATTGACAATGCAATGAAGCAAAACTCTATTTTTTTTAATTGGAATGGATTGGCAAACATGACAAACATTTATTGTTTCTATTTTTTGCATTAGTATAACTCTGTTTCTTAGAAGCTTTCCATTAAATGTAGTTCATGGTCAGTTCTTAATTTTTTGTTTTCTTTTATTGGCTGTCCAAAACTTGAGCCACTTTATACATATTTTTACTTCGAACAAAAGATTTTCGTTAAAATTATCTGGCGTCACGTTTACCCTAAATGAGCTTCTATTAATTAATTCATTCATTTTTCGACTTCATTGTGCTGGTGACGTCATTTATAACTCTTCTTCGCGTAAGTCGAATGAGCATGAACAATTTCTTTGGTCACGCGACTTATCTAACACTCTAAAATTGACGTTAAATATACGGTCAAATTAAGATAATTTGGAAACATCCTAATTTGAATGTGTTTTTAAAATATGGTTTGTTAAGGTTTTTTAACGTCATTCGGATGTCTTTGCTTGAAAACCTTCTCATTTTTTGTTACGCTTCTTCAACCAGACACGAAAAGCAATTTTTTTTAATGCATTAGAAGCATTATACTTGATTTAATACATGTGAAAATTGAGACGGGGAATATCAGACTTGAATCTTTACCACGTTAATTTACTAGAAAGCTATTTAATTTTTATAGAAAGCTATTTAATTTATAGAAAGTTGATTAATATACTAGAATATAAATAAATATATATATATTATATATATATATAATATATATATATATATATCCGAAGCCAGCATTTTTTCAAAATTTCTTCAATCAAACTTTCTTTTATTTCCTAACACATCTTAAAGAAAAAGGGAAACATTATTTTTCAGCGCTCAGAGGCTGATTTTTACTTTCATAAAACAAAACTACTTATCTATTGCAGATCGGAAAAAAGGGCTTTTCAAAAAACTGAAAGGAAAACCGAAAAGTAAATTATTGGGAGTGGGAGGCAAGGTTGCGGAGAATATTAAATTATTAAATTATAATAATGTAATTGATTGAAACACTGTCAATAAATTATAAAAACTAGTTTCGATCATAAAAATTAGATAAAGAAAAATACCTCCGAGAAATTCCCTAAAGAACTGAATAATTGAAAAAACAGTAAACTATTTTAAAAAAAAAACAATTTTATAATTTCCCCACGTTTTCTTATTTTAAGAGATCTTAGATTTAACCAAAACAAAAAGTTTTGTAGAATATGGGAATCAAAAACTCAACAGACGATTCCATAACTTAGTTCAATCAAGTTAGTTCTATTTTGTTCACTTTTTATTTGAAACCTAAACCTAAACGAAAGATCAAAATTTTTATTAAAAAAATAACTCAATTTTTTTGAAACCTGTGGGGATTTAAGCTATTCACCCAAAACACCTCCTTTATTTCATTTGAATAATGGCTTAATCAATATTTCACAGAAATCACAAAACATGACCGACTTTACATGGCCGAAAACAACGTTGTGAAAGAAAAGGCATTTTTTTCAAACCTAGGTTCTGTTGGTTGCTCTTGGCTCTTCAGGTAACTTTACTTTTTTAAGCTATCAAACATCTTCTGGTTGACCACTGACTTAAGTGAAGGTGAATTGTGAAAAAACAAATTTGTAACCAAAAAAAATAAACAAATCAGAAAAACAAACCTGTAAAAAAATTTTGCAACAGTAAAAAAATCGGGAATCAAAAACTCAACAGACGATTCCATAAACTAGTTCAATCAAGTTAATTCTATTTAGTTCAATTTTTATTTGAAACCTAAACCTAAACTATTTATTGCCTTATAATTAGCTTCATGGATTTTGTTTACTGAAAAACGTATCCAAATGAACAATTGGGATGTACGTTATTTACTATAAAACTAATTATCGTAAACTGTTTGATTCAACGACAAAGGTATGAGAACATTGTTATGCTTTTTTTTTAAATTAAGAAAGCGAGAGATCAAAAATTTTTCAAATAAAAATAACTCAATTTTTTTGAAATCTGTGGCGATTTAAGCTATTCACCTAAAACACCTCCTTTATTTCATTTGAGTAATGGCTTGATCAATATTTCACAGAACTCACAAAACATGGCCGACTTGACATGGCCGAAAACAATGTTGTGAGAAAAAGGCATTTTTTTTCAAACCTAGGTTCTGTTGGTTGCTCTTGGCTCTTCAGATGACTTTACGTTTTTTAAGCTAACAAACATCTTTTGGTTGACCACTGACTTAAGTGAAAGTGAATTATGAAAAAATAAATATGTAACCAAAAACAAGTAAACAAATCAGAAAATCAAACCTGGAAAAAAATTTTGCAACAGTAAAAAAAATCGATTTTCTTCGCTAATTGCGTAGGCAATTTCTCCATTCCACCTAGTAATTAGCCGGTGTTTTCAGGTGTTAATCTGAAATAGTATAACAGAATTGGATATTAAAAGACATTCAAAAATATAACAGAAGCAGCAAAGGCAAACACTTTAGGATTGAACAAAAAGACTGTCTCATTTTTTTCAATCTTGACCTTGATACTTATGTTATTCACGTTTTTGTGAATTGTTGTTAAATAATATCCAGAAGCCATTCCATCAAATGCCAAAAGGTTTCTGAAGACCATGATTAGCTATATTGAGTCATCCCAACTCAAACTTGAATGCCTTTATAACCAGTTGACGCAAAATTGATCGAATTTTTCCTATGCAGAGTCAGCCTGCGTGAGGTAATTAAAAAACAACTCGTTTTGTTATTCCATTGTATAAAGTGTAAAAAACTGTAAATTCCTTTTTTTTCTGTATTTATGTAGATACTGAATAGAACTCTTTGCTTTTTAAGTTAAATTGTTCAAATTTTGAGGTTGTCTAAATATAGGAAATTTGTTTTGAAAATAATTTTAAACCTTCCCTAAAAAACAGAAAATTGACAATCATCAACCTAAGTTTTTGATGACATCTTGACGTTCTGTAATATTTTGTTTCATGACGTTGTTTCATATCTTGACGTTCTGTATTTTGAGTCTAACTAATTGATAAAGAATTCATCAATTGGGCGTATTTTAAGAATTTCGCAGTTATTTGTTTCTTTGCTTCTTCTGGCGTGTTCCTTTTATCGGCTGTTCCTTTTACGGTTCAAATTACTTTGTATTCTGAAGATAATTTATATTTGCGACTAATTGATCTCGTTGAATTTCAACTTGCTGACTAGCTGTTTTATGTTGCAAAACATTTGACAACACATTCTGTTCAGTGTCTGTTAAATTTATATCAAATTTGGGGGTTTTGGTTTTTCCATTCATTCTTGTTCAAAAAAGATCTATTCAAGTTTGCTACAAAAATGGCTTTAGTTTGGGCTCTGCAAAACTGATGGAAAAGGAAGCTTTTTCTCTTAGATTTAAGAAAAAATTTGACAAACTTGAGAGGTAACTGGAGCATCCTATGCTACGATGTCTCGCATGAGCAGTCTTGGTAATCGTTTCAGATCATCGAGAAAGTTGATACATGTTTTTACATTTACTTAGGAAGAATAATTTTTTCTTGCTTCTCGATAACAATTATTGCCTTAAAAACTTACAAATTGAGAAAAATGGTTACTTGGTTGGATTTTTCTTATTTTTCCTTGTTTCCTCGTTTCAAAAAGTTTGATGCGTTGAATCGTTTCATTTTCGTCTCATGGAGAGTGAGATATTACCGATAAAATGTTTTGAAATTTTCAACTACATTTTTTTTTGGAATTGATGATCAGAGTAACATTTTTTGAGCAATTATATTTTCTTAAATAAAAAATAGTTTCAAAACTTTGAGATTAATTGACACAAATTCATCCAGAGTTTATAGAGAATTACTGATAGTTTTTTTTTGTCAAAAGATAAAATTCACTCCCTGCAATAGGAAAAACGCGATGGTAATCACCAAGTCCTCTGATGAAAAGGTTAGATTTCTTTGATTCCTTAATAATTGCGCTGACTTTCGCTGCTCTTTGTTTTTCAGCGCAAGTATACTGGCAGTAAGTAATCCTATTTGCGTTTCATTTTGATTTCATCTCAACTCGTTTGTTTCTGTAATTACCCAAAAATCATTACCCAGCTTCAGGAGATGATGGTTACTACATATGAATGTAATATTTTGTCAGTAATCAGCATTCTTTTTTTGTTAGTAATCAGAAATCATTATCAAGCTGATACAAATGAAAATGAATCTAAATGAATGAAAAAACTGAGTGAGACTGTTCCAAAAATTTGCAGTACCGATAGTATCCGGGCATTTTAAGAAGCGGCTACGTGACTTTGCTTGAAGTCACGGAGAACTTCCGGCGTTTATCGAGAACCGCGAAAGAGTTCGAGATATTAAGTCAGAATTTCGAAGTGACTTCTGCAGAGTCACTTAATCATGCTTAAAACACGAAACGCGCAAGTTTTAAAATGACGACAGTCAACGGAAGTCAACTTCTGGCTAAGTAGGAAGTTCTAGTATTTTAGCTTCTGGCACTGCAGACTTTCGGCATTTTGAAATGTGAACGTGACTGTTTTAACGACCAAATGGTATATAACCAGAATGACTTTGCGAACAAGGACGATCATACTTACATAATTTGAACTCTTTTGTTCAGTTATTGTCCTTCAACGGAAGAGTTGTTTGGTATACTATAATTAATAACAACTAATTAAAAACTCCTAATATTCAAAACAAGCTATTGTTGTTTGAAGAACGTCACTTATTTGCTTAGCTTCACTTGATAAAAAACCTCTTGGAGTCAACTGTTTCTGTGGTATATGGAGTACCTAACCATATTCGATCCTCAGGTACACCATATTACTCAGTTCATGTACATGAAACTCTAGTGTATTACATTAATCTAAAATTTTTCATGTTTATTACATAATCAGTTGATCTTACGTATTACGTACTATGTCTGAACTTTCCATGCTCTTTCGAATGCTCATAGTTAACCATTGTTTTCTTGATCCCTGATAACTTCATATAGACACAGTTTATTGGTCCGACCCCTCTTGAGGGGGGAGGAAAATATACTCAAATGAGTTTAATCAGTTGATATTGACCAAGCGATATACTCATCGTAAAAAGTTTTGAGTGGTATCATTAAAAACCCGTCCAGCGTAGAATATATAATTAAAAAGATGTTGTTGAATTTCGTTTTCTAGAGTGAGTTCTTGAGGTTTAATTTTTTGTGAATATTAGACTGACTTGCATTTTTTTTATTCACGTTTTCCCAAATTTTTGCATAAAATTGTCAAATTTAATTAAAAAATTTTAACAATAGTGTTGTTGATTTTGTTTTTGAAGACAAAAAATTTTTGTTGACAATTTTGATTAAATTTTAATGGCAAAAATTTTGGTAAAATATTTCAAAATTCAGCCTTTTTCATCAATAATTGCCAAAATAAGCTTCTTTAGTCCACTTTGAATAAATTGGCTGGGAGTACACACCAAAACAACCAGCACAATCGTTGTAAACTACAAAGAGAGCTAGCCCTACTTCCACTTTCATTGAGAGTGCTCTGTAATTAAAATTTTGCCGTTTTTCGCTAATATTACTTGATGATTATCAAAAAAGCCGCATAAAATTATGATCTTTTAACCAACAAATTAGCTATATCAAACAAAATTGGAAAAAGTTAAGTGTTAATGATGAACGAACAGCAATTGCAAGGCTGGTTTTGGTCAAATCGTCGTCTGTTACATTTTAATCAGTCGGTCTTTTTTTAAAAAATGGGTTTTTTTATATTATTTCAAGAACAGAACAATTTAAATCAAAATAGGTCCAATTGGCTTCCTAAACAGTTCCAAATTAATCTATCTAGTTCTTAACTCTGAAGCTTATGGTCTTTTTGACCTCTAATAATATTTGTTATTTAAACAAGCAATGGCTTTTTGAACTTTGCAACTATTTTTCTCTTAGATTGGTCAACTTTTAGCTTAGTGTCAGCAAAGAAACAACGTTTCTGTTTTCTACTGAATTAAAATTAAATTTTTATTGCGGTTTTAAGCGTTTGTTTTTGCTTTTATTTTATTTTTGTTTTTAAGCATTCGCGCATTTTTCAGGTTTTTTTCTTATTTTGTCATATTATCACATTATTGACTGTTTACGTATCACATGATTGGCGTTTAAAATAAAGCAAAATTGAAAAAATCAAAATCTTTAAAGGCATAGATTATGGTTTTAACGGCTTGAACACCACATTCTTGAAGAAATCATTTGCACATTTTTTACTTTTGTTTTTAACTGTCCTTTTTACTTTGTCTTTTAAGTCCCACGGATAATAACGGGTCTCAATGGCTTTTGGTAGATGATTAGATGAGCCAATATTCTGATATGAGAAGATAGCTGATGGCTTTCAAGTTTTTTTCGAAAACTACAAAGCATTTCTTAATTATGCCCTTTTTTCCCTCTTTTGTCAACTTGTTACCTAGTCTCATTAATTAGAGGTTACATACCCCATTTGCATCGTTCGCAAAATGCGCAATCAACCATGTTTTGAGGGGCAAAATACGGTTTCGAAATTGTTTTCTCGCAAATTTTAATTGAATTTTTGTTTGTTGTCTCTATTTGTTGTTCTTTTAGTAACCGCATATAATACGACTAATGAGCGTTCTTAAAGCCCTCCTATTGAAGCATCGGTGATCATAAACCTGATGGATGTTTTCATTTGATAACTATTTGTTTTCGTGTACTTTCACTTGAAAACTAATTGTTTTTAAAAATACAAGCGAACTTTGCTGTTTCTGTTCTTTTTTGTCTAATTGTTACCGAGCCTTATTATGAACTGGTCTCATATCTTTCCTTAAAAAGTTATTTTGTTTAGTTGCAGTTTTTTCTGACACTATTTTGACTTTGTTATTATTTTTTTTTTAAAATGGACATAAACTTCATGTTTGTTGTTTTTGCTGTTCGTCTTGACTCGCTTTCTTAAAAATGGCAGATCTCATCAATCTAAGGCGACATTTTTTTTACTCCACTTAGCATTGCTTTGGAAGCGATTTTTTTGTCCATACACCGTTTTTTTAAAAAAAATAGTTGAAGTTTTGAGGGTATTCCTCATTTGGTAGACAATTATGCCAAAAGTGTGCCTGAGCGGGATCGGGACATGTGCAAACGCACATTACCGAGTCTCCTTGTGTAGTTTTTAAAAATTGTTTTCTCCGTAATAGTTAGTTTGCCTGCCTGTCAAACTATCAGGTTATTTCACGGCATGGCGCGGTCAAATTCCAAGAGAATGTCAGCCAGAACTCCTTTCTTAAGGTATAGACCCCTTCTAGGTACGTGCGTCACACAAACCTCCCATACTGTGGGAGAAATGTGATTCTTAAGCCAAGTTTGCACTCCCGCAAAAAATAATATGGTTTTGTCAATGCTTCTGTTACCCTTAATCAAAAAACGGTACGCTGCCATCAGAATCAATTTACGAAGATCTGACACTAGATCTTACGTCTACTACAGAGCAAAAATGAACAACTAGAAACATGTATTTAAAATTTTATCAGAAAGGTTGTTGTAGAATTACAAGAGAACTTGGAATAATGTGTGGAGATAAACATTGGAAACAAGAACAAGTAGTTCAAAAAGCCGGTTCTTTGATAGTTCTCGGTATTGGAAGAGAATGTCGGAAGCAAATAAAAAACCGGACATACGCATAAACATCAAATCCAAACAAAAAATTCGCGACTTACTTCATCTTATAAATTAGACATTCATAACTCAAAGCATCATCAATTTTGACTTACTCCCAATGTGGAGTCAAAAACGAAACGAGACACTCAATGGAATACGTTTATGGCACAATTAGGGAAATTGCGGAAAATTATAACTGGATCACCTCCAAATTATAAAGGACGCATTCTTGTTCAATACAACTAACAGAGACAGTCCAGGAGAGTTAATTAGAACAACCGTCACTGCGCAACGTGCCCTTCAAATTGCAAAGCATTTTGATTTCACATCGCAAAAACTGTAAAAAAAAATCAATTAGTTTTGAGAGTTGATCCTAGAAACTCAGTTTTTTCTGAAGCATTGAATGCTGAATTAGCCTCGGCTATTGTAACGCGACCATCAGGTAAGCTCCTTACCTAATTGAGAAACAAATTTCTACGCTCAAACACAATCAAGGAATAACGGCTCTTTTCTGTTATTGCCCCCCCAGCCTTATATAGCCAGTCTATTTGCACCCCCCAAATATGTACTTTATGGTCCTTAGAGATACCTTATTTCAGTCATAATAAATTGCCGGTACCGGTAGACGAATGGATGAATTTTTGTTTCCTGTTGTCAAAAAAATCAGTGCCATAAAGCTATTCCTGTGAAAGAAAAGCGCAAAAATATTAAAAACACGCATTATTCTTTGTCTGCTTACATTATAAGCAAAGTTCAATTACCGTATACGTCTTAATTTCAAAACTTAGCTGCATAATTAAATTGTAAATGCCGTTTGTATATAATTGTATATGTTATTGTATGAAATGAAACCAATATGCTATAACATGTATAAGTGGGGGGTGCAAATGGACGTGGGGGGGCAATAACAGAAAAGAGCCGGAATAACAACTGCCGTAATTGTGGACTTATTACTGAAACAAAATCATAAATCGCACCACCCCGCACATGGACAGACATGCAACAGGTGTAGTTTAAAAAATTACTCTGCAGGTTTTTAACGACAGGCGAGGCTGTAGCTGTTAATTCAGGGGCTGTAGCATAGATCAGTTGTTCTTCATGGGTGCAAAAATCTTTCACTGTCCCGGGATTCGAACCTTTACTTCCCGAACCGTGACCCCAAGCACTTCCACCTGCGCCATCAGAACCGTGTTCTTGTTCTGCTGCAACCAATTTATATTAGCAACAAGCTTTACTTCGGAGTGAGAGCAATAGAGATCACTCAAAAATGAAGAATGAAAGCGTGAAAAAGTCACTTGAGAAGTCAAAGAATGTTCTAGAAGAAAAGCGAAAAATGGTCAAGCGAAAAATTTGCATCAAAAAGACACACGTTTACAATAATTGCTATGAACTTCGTTCAAGGGCAATTAATAATAGGAATTGTGTTTTAGGAATGCCCAGTTTATGTTGTGGATGCCTTTATGGTCTCTATTCACCTTCATTTTATTCCTCTTGACCATGTCCTGTGGTCTCTCTGTGTTCTACCACATGAAACAGTGGACTGCCAAGGCTGCAGGGTTCAAGGTATTTTACCCTTCTTCGGGTTTTCAGTTACCTGTATTAAAATGTCTCGCTTTTTCACCCTCACTAATTTTAATCCTGTCATCCGAACTATATCATCCGAAATTCAAGTGTTCATATAATTGGTTCAAATAATTTTAAGATAAGTGTTACATACGGTTTGGGTAAAAAGGATTAATATTCAAAGTTAAAGATTCGTAAGGATTGAGGAAAGGCACTTGAGGTGAAGGGTGAAAAATCTGCGTGGTGAAACGGCAGAGGGGTGAAAAGATATGATGTTAAAAAATGAGAGGGGGGGGGGGGCTAACTTAAATTAATCGGGATAGTGGTCAAACGAACCATTATATACGAACATAATTAACTGTTTATATGTATGTTCTCCTGTTGTTTTTGGAAAATCAATAGCTTGGAAATCTCTTGAGAGGCCTGCGAATCATTGAAAAAGTTACAGCAATGATTTTAATTTTCTGCAAGAATGTATCAAAAAAAGTTGCGATTAATTTTGGCCAAATCAACAGACTGCATTGAACTATTATCTATACAAATATTGACTGCTTTGAACTATACAAAAATTCGATCATTTTATAGGTTGAAAGAAAGCGACGAATTCCAAAGCGTTTATTCCAATTCCCAAAAATCCTTCAGCGTCTGTTTGCAGCTGAAAGTTATTGTTGATCGCAAAATCGAAAATATTGAGATTAAGTCGGATACATCAGACACGGAAATTTTACCGGTTCCAGGAACAATTGGATAAGTTATGAGAATTCAAGTGACATTTTTTCCAGTTTTCAACGTAAATTGGGCAAATTTTTTTTAATATCGGCATAACTCTTAGTCTGAGCATTAGCAGATTATTCAACTTAGCAATTTTTACTGCTGACACCTCGACCATCCTTGTTGTATTTTTTCATTCTGGATTAAATTTGTAAGAGAAAAGATTTAACTTACCTAAATTATGGGTACAGGTTGAAGGACTTAGTTACAGCGTATATTTCTGTTTGTTGTTCCCCCGATTAATTTTCTACGATTGTTGTGTTGTGCATGTTTCAAGGTGCGTGGTCGAGATGCAGACACGAATGCAAGTGAGATGGTAAGAGAGGCGAAGGAGAGGAGGAGAGCAATGCTGGAGAGGAAACACAGACAGGAGAGCAGCTCCATCGAAATGACCATCTATTGACAGCTGGCAAAACACCCATCTAGCCCATAGAAAACTCAAATCAGTATTTCATAACATTCTTATGTGCTCAAATATGACACTCAGCGAGAAAACTGAAGAACTTAAAACAAAAAGACAATAATGATAAAAGGCAAAAAGTGAATTCTGTCAAATTTTGGGCACAGCTCTTTTCTTTGGAACAAAACGTGGTTCTAGACAGAACCGGAACATAATTGATCCAATTCCGTTCGTGAACTATATATCCTGCAATTTCTTTCAAGCGCTTTTTTGTCAATTTATTTGAAAATTCTCGTTTAAAGTTCTGAATCGTAACGTACGAAGCGACAAGGTAAAATTATTTTAGTTGCAGTCCTCTTTTGTTGTCTTCTTCAGAGTTAATGAAGTATACAGATTACTATGGTTGAGGTTTCATTGGCAATTAGCAGAAAAGTTTTACGAATTCTGCAGATCGTGCTGAAAATTTGCAAGAATTGTGCTCGATAAACTGAGTTTCGTTTTAGGTGGTGAAAAAAAAGTATAGACAGTTTCGGCAATGTAACACGTCATTTCAGTTACCTTCTCAGCTATTTCTAGGCTATATTTTTGGTCAAAAGGTCAAAGCAGTCACTTTTGATCGTCGCATTGACAACTATTACTTGTCAAAAAATGCTAAGAGGAACGCGAAAAACTTAGCACACCTTTATACAGAAATTTGGCTGAGTAAACTTTGCATTCTTTTCCATAAAGGCAAAACTTACAATTTGACTTTTTTTCTTTTGGAAGTATACTGTTTCGACAATATCGTTCGTGCTCTTATTCCTGAAATGTACATCCAAATCCAAGAACGGGTTATCAGATGTCGGAATTATTTTTGTTCTTTTTTATATAATCTGTCTTTTTTTTAAAATCATAGCCGGATGTCTACGTCATACTGCGCCAGTAGAGCACGATAGATGCCATAGTTATGTTGACAAGAGAAAAATAGTGATTGCTTTTTAGAAATAAAATTCTAATAGCAGAAGATTTTGCAATTTTGTTGTACCACTGAAACTGTTATATTCTACGTACCGCATGTGACACAACTTTAATATGTAGGCACAATTGGAAAGAATTATTTTTTTTATGAACTCTGAAGAAATTTTTTTTATATTTGATAGAAAAATTAATTGTTCTCTTTCTGTTCAGTTCTTTCTTCTGAATGAATCCCTTCATTAGTCTCCCTGAACAGTTATCTCCCTGATTTTTATTAAAAACAATTAACTTGGTTAACAAAACGGTGGTTGTCAAAGATAATTTGAATTTCGTCAGAACCTCTGCACACTAATTAGAAATACTAATTCGCCGCATTGAAGTATCGGATTGGTGTTCCGTTATACATTGAGGAACGAAAGTGCCCTTACTGTCAAAACGGCAGACTGGACAAGCTGGGTGATCACGCTTTAAGCTGTCATGGTCGGGGGATATGATATCGCGGCACGATAGAGTGAGGGATAGAATATTTGCTGCTTGCTCGACCGCAAACTTATCACCCGTCTGCGAACAGAAAAATTTGATTCCAGATAATAACTCAAGGCCAGGAGACATATACTTGCCCAGCTGCTCAGCGGGACAACCATCTGCGTTAGACGTAACCATACCTTCCCCACTGCAGCCCAGTCTAATTTCAGATGCGACGAGGAGGTTTGGTTTTGCTCTAACAAATGCTGAAGATAGGAAATATGAACAATATGCCCACAAATGTGCCGAAATAGGTATCCAGTTTGTACCACTAGCGTTTGAATCTTTTGGGGGCTTCTCAGATTTGGTCCGAAAAACTTTGAAACGTATAACCTTGCTTGCCGATAACCAAAACTTTCAACCAGCTGGTTTATCAGTTGCCTACAATCGATTATCTCAAGGAGTCTCAGTGACTTTAATGAGAGGTTCAGCCACAATGCTGATCGCCAGAGATCCCCTGTTATGAGACTCATTCCTGCTACAACACCTTCGGCCCCACAATTGTTAATTTACAGTATTGACTCAACCAATTTTAGTTGCCCAGTTATTGCTGTGCGCGAACTTGTTTGTCACCCAATGAGTGGGGACAATGCTCATTTCTTCTGTTCAACCCGATTGTGTGGGTTGATTTTGAAGAAATTTTGAAGACCCGATTGTGAGGGATTCTGGGAACAAATAAAAGGCAAATACTCAATTGCGTGGGCGCCATGGTGATTTTGTGGACACAAGGTTGATCGCAAGAAAACTTTCTGAGAATTGACTGAACTTAAAAATGATTTAAACCAAGATTTCCCCAACCAAGCACACCTTAAATTTATGATTATTTTGCTTTTCTAAAAAAAAATTAGAAATACAAAAAGTTAATTTGTCAAGCTACGTGTACTGTATATAGAATAGTGAGATTTACTTGATTATTGTTTGGAGTAACTTTTAAAATGAGAGCAAACAATGCAGGTATATAAGTTTTGTATTTTTTGCACGCATCTTTTAAATAGAGCAACCACAGCAAAATTTTTGCTCTATGAAATTGTAACTTATTGTAAATTATTTGAGGAAGATTGGTTTTCTTCTCCTCTTTGAGATATTAAAAGAAGATTGATATCTGAACGATTGGGCGGAGCGCAAATAGAAGAGTAGGGGGCGATTTTTGTTCCGACCCCTTTTGTGGGGGAGGAACTATTTACTCAAATGGGCTTTTTGTTCAGTCAATTCTGGCCGATCGATATAATCATCGTTAAGAAATGAGAGTGGTATCGTTAAAAAGCTTGTCCAGCGTAGAATTCAATATTAATTTTTTTTTCGAATTTCGTATCTTTCGAGGAGTTATCGAGGATTAAAGTTTTACGTGAACACAGGATGTTTGGCATGAATTTGTTTCACTTTTAGCGTAGTTTTTGTTCAAGATTTTTTCTAAAGAATTTATAATTCAAAATTACATTTCAGGGTACAAAATGACACATTTTTGTGTTGTCAATAGACGAAAAGCGATGAAAAGGCTAGTACTGGTCTCATAGGGGAGTTTATTACCATGAAATTCAATTTGAGAGCTGTTTTTATTAGAAAAATTTTCAATTTTTGATTTTCTAAGTCACTTAGAGACTAGTCACCTATCATATCGAAGCTCTGTTAATGAAAAACCTTTTTTACCATCAAATGATGCCCAATGAACATTTGACTCTAGTTTTCGTAATTTCTAATTAAATTTTGATTTTCTTTTTGAGATTTTGCTAAATTTTAGTAGTCTTACGGTAGAGACTTGTTGACTAAAAGTGCAATAGTTTTTCTAATGAACATTAATTGTACCCATCTAGAGCTTTGAGTGACAGCTAATGGCTGCTAAGGCTAAAAAAATTCTTTTTCGAAAAAAAAATTTGAACTTTAACCGATCTTAAACTTTTTTTCGTGATATGTCAGTCAGTCAGTAATGACGGGACCCCCTTTTTTTCCCCTGAAACCAAGTTTCTTCGGGTTACCGGTTTTATTTTCCAACTATTACATTTTTTGGCTTCGATGCCACGAGCTTTCATAATTTTAAAAAATGGAAATTTTTCGTAACCTTGGTTCCTTTTGAAATCTTATCACATTATCCTAATATTGATAGTTCTCATTTGCTTAGAGAAAAAGTTCAATGAACCATAGATAAAGTTTTTAGATAAAAGCTAATGATTTGAATGGCTTCGACACTTTCTTCTCGCATTTTTAATTAAGTTTTTCATTTTGCCTGTATTTCGTGCTCTTTTTATAGTCATAGGATTTATTGTGATATCTTCTTCATCAATTATGAATGACACACATCCTTGTCTTCCCATCGAGGCCTAATTTAGCGTATTTACTGATTTCCGTTGACAGCTATTGATTTTAATGGCTGTTAGGACCTAAAATAATTTTTTAAAAAACTTTTTGATTATTAACCAATCTTAAATTTATTTTTGTGAGTTGTTAGCCAGTCTCAGTAATGACAGGAACCCATTCCATTATACTGCAGCCAATTATAAACTGGTTAGCTGTTTTATTTTCTATCTATTGGTTTTACGACTTCAATGCTACGAATTTTCATAGTTTTCTAGTTTTTGGATTTTTTTTTGTTTGTTGGTTCCATTCGAAATCTTCTCACACTATCCTAACACTGATATTTCCAATTAACTTAGGAAAAACGTTCAAGGGAACAACGGTAAAATTTTTAGAGAAAAGCGCATGATTCAAACGACTGCAACATTTTCTGTCTACTGAAAATTTTATATTTCCCAGTTTTTGTTACTGTTGTCATAATTAATGACTCAAGGTGATGGGCTATTGATAACTTGTAAAAGTCGAACATATTTTCTCCTCGTCGAGGTATAACGTAGCGTATTTGTTGGCTTCCGTTGAAAACAATTGAATTTAATGGCCTTTAAAATACGGGTTTTCGAATTTGCTGTTTTTGCCTGTTTTTTTTTGGTTTTATGTAGCCGTAACAAGACCGTTCTCGTTAGCTTCCACTCAAGATTTATTCGATTGATGTTACTCAAGACAGTCAATTTATAGCAAATAGTCTTACTTATGACATACTTTTTTTGAAACTTCAGTTTTTGTTGTTCTTTTTGTCAACTTGTAACTTATTCTCGTCATTGAGAGGTCCCATTCAATTCCTGATAGTTGAAAATTAACCGCTTCTAGTGATATTATGTCGTAACTGATGTTTAGTTAGTGGTCAATATTTGCATTTCTTTCGGTTCAGCAAATTCGCGCAATAACAGATCACAATGATTTTCACATGTGACCAGAGTGAACATATTTTATCTTTCAGTCTAACTTTAGCTGGATTGTTGTAGGTAACAATTAAAAATAAAAATAAATTTTAGGTAACAGCTAATGATTTTTATGGCGTCAGTCATTTATGTTTTCGCAAATTAATTTTCTGCATCTTTAGTCCGTTTCTATGGCCTACTCCAACCCAAGACAGGTCCCATTGGTTTTGTAATGACTTTTAATAGATTTATCAAAAACTATTTCGTTAAAAGCTAATGACTTTTCAAATTATTTGGTTTTAAAAATGTTGATTGATTTTTGAATTTCGCCTCATTCTTTCTTCATTTTGCTGACCTAGTCTCATTAAGGAAAATTCCTGTCTGTTGTGTAGTTAGGAACACTTAAAATTTTGCAATAACGGATTTATCCGATTGCATTTTGACTTTGTTACTAGGTGTTTTTAAAATTAGATATTAAGTTCTTGCTGTGAGACTTATGTTTTTGTTGTGTTTTTGATTGTAGTTTTTTTTATGGCAGAGCTCATGAGCGCTGTAATGAGGCATGGCCTTATGTAATTCAATGAATAGTTTGGGTGTGAATCTCAAACATCTATTTTTGATTATCTCTTCATTTGGTTGACAATTAGGTCAAAAAATAGATGATTTCGGGTGGGAACATCATGTGCAAACGCACATTAACGAGCCTCCTTCTCAAGGCTACAGTTTTGTTTTCATTCCACTGGTCTACGAATGATTTTTTTCTTCGTGCAGAATAACACAACCAATTTTCTCAACCAGCTTTTAGGGTTAAATTTTTGCATAAATAAGGAGAATGACAATTTTATAGGTTTTGGCAACTGATTAACTCGCATTATTTCCTTCTTGCATCAGCTGGATTCAATTGTCGAAAAAGGAATTCTAACCTTAGGGGTGCAGAACTCACAGTTGAAAGAAGAACACGGCAACCCCCACCCCCTAATATTGCAGTTTCCATATCTCGAGAAAAATCCTTGGATCTTCTGTTTGCCCCCCCCCCCCAGTCACGTGTCTAAGCTGCGGGGGTGGGGGACGAAAAAACCCACTGCAATTGGCTCTCAACATATTCGCAACAAACCAGCTTGGCTTTGAATTGTCAAAAGGCTGGAAATCTTGGATGCTTTTTACTTCCGTCATTTTAATTATTTGCTGTTATTAAAATTTTACAACCAATATTTTGTCATTCTAGTTTGAGAACGCGCCATGATCTTTTTGATAAAGAAAACTGCCGTTATTAGGTCAACTGTACGTTCGAATTAGATGCAACTGTAATCAACCGGTTCGGGTTTTCTACAGGTTGGATACTTTATCCAGTGTGGGGCTGCACACTCAGTGCAGGGTGCTTGCTCCTAATCGAAGACAGATCTCAAAAATTTTTGTTGAAGGTTTTCCAGATACTAGTAAAAACAAGCCGACTTGGCGATAAAAAGCGAAAAGGCGAGAAATGTTTGCTGGCTGCAACAACTATTATATTGAGCCTTCCAAAACCCTGTGGCATGATCCTCTTGCATTGAAAACAGACTTATTTGGTGACGACGAAAAAACGCGCCCATTTTGCAATAACTAACTTATTAATAGATTCCTCGTTATTTTTTCGGAATTTCAGAATTGTATTCGGTAATAAAATTTCATTCTTCACTCTCACTCAAAAAGGCAGACTAAGCATTGGTGACAAGACCCATTCTGCAAAAAACGAAACCTGGAAATTTTTGAATTCTTTGAAACTGTTCTCTTCAACAACCGCGACTTCTTAAAATTTGAATCGCACCAAAACGAACATAAAACAACATAGCTGCCAGATTGCCAGCAAATAGCCGCAGTAACTTTATTTAATGCTCAGATATTATATTTTGATTAAGAACCTGTCTAACTTATTGCTGCTTCGATTAGCTACTCTCAAGTAATCTTTAATTAGAGTGACAAGCACTCACTTGGCCTTATCTCTCTGAATTAAAGTAAAGAAAAGTCAATTTCCGAGTGAGGAAGTCATTTCTGAGGGTGAGTTCAGTCACGTGTGACCAAAAACTCAATCACATCAATTAACAAAAAACTCGCTCCAATAAGAGTGAAAAATGAATTTGCATGAACGAATGAACAAAAAGCAGATTTGAAGTGATTGTGACGTCATATGGTCGTAACAAAAATCTTGACAAAAAAAAACAAAAACATAGCAGGACAAGTCCTGACGTAAAATTCGTGAGAATTTTCATTGACTAGACAAAAAACTAGGACTAGAACGGACTGAGTGAATTGGGAAAACCATTTCCAAAAAATCAGATCAATAAAATGAAAGAAAACCAGAAAATCAAAGTTAAAATGCCACATGTGAAAAACCACCACTCTCTCAAATAACCTTCCAATTAAAGTGATACACCTTCCAACAACCTTCCAACACCGCAATATAGCTACGCTCAGCTTACAGCTTCGCAGCTATAATTAAACGAACAATGCTCGGACGAAACTTCGGTTTAAGTGATGGGAACAGATAACATTAACTTTACTTACATAGAACAAAACCATTTTTGGAGAGACTCATTTTATGCCCAGCAATTGGGGTGAACCGTGCACTTGCTAACAATTTATGCTGATAAAATTATGGGTCACATTAAAAATGCATTTTACCAAAACATGATCTTTACCCTCTTGGTTTGTCTCTATATGGGGATTTAGATTCAATTCAAGTCCTCTAATGGTTCCCAACACAAAGAACAGCAGTAATATCTGAATTTCCCAAATAATCCTGACTCCAATACTCATCATTTTCTTTTAAATTGCATTGGATTGAACAGTGCTTAGTACCGAGAGACACTGTAGAAAAATTAAAGCCCGAGGATTTGGTAGTCGACTTTATCTCTCTCCAAGATTGGAAAAATAGCCCTAAAGCAATCCAAAATTTTTCACATGTAGAAACCCTCAAAAACATTTACCGTGAGGGCAGAAACAAAGTTTTTCATCAAACAGACTACCATTTTTTCAACAAAACCACAGATAAGCATAACGTAACAAAATCTCTTCCATCATACAGGGGCCCGAAATGATTTTGATTTGACCTTAATTAACCAAGAAATTTCTGCTCAAAATACTCAATGAATAAGTTTATGTATTGTTGTTATGATATTCAGTCAGTTATTGATAACCCTGTCCATCGCCAAGAATCAATCAGAAAAATTTGCTTCTTGAGAAAACGTTGTGAGCGCAATATTTCAATTCGTCATTGTGAACGGGCAATCATCACGTTGAACAAAGCAATATACAGCACAGCATAAAAAGCGATCCTTTGATCATTCCTGTACTTATTATTTAATTCGCATCATTCGTTCTTAATCCGACCAGGGCGTGATCAAAAACGACTCTAAACCGTCCCGTTTACTTCTTTTTGCCCGAGAGACCAGCACCCGCATTGAATTTGAAGAAAATGATGTCACCGTCCTCTACGATGTAATTTTTGCCCTGCTGACGATATTTTCCTGATGCTTTAGCGGCTGATTCGGATCCCGCTTCTTTGAAGTCGTCAAAATGCATAACTTCTGCCATGATAAATCCGGCCTCGAAGTCTGTGTGGATTTTACCCGCTGCTTGAGGTGCTTTAGTTCCTACCTACAAAATACATATACAGACTTGTCATATTAATTGTGTTTAAAGGGATATAAACATACCAAGACATTACTGTTGAATTTGTACCCGCAATCGAGCGCAAATGTGCACAACATTGTAAGTTGAGATCATGCTCATCTTAAAACGCTACCTCGTGTTCTTAATTAACCTTCTGGAAAACTCATACTTTCGCCGATTCGCGCAGATTAGCCCGCTTTGGGGTGCGACAAATCAGTCAGGCATATTCCACGCGATTTAATCGTTCACAACCATTACAGATGATTGCACGAAAACATAGCCGGCAGATTGCCGGAAAAGCTGCACAATAGACTGCGTGCCATATAATACAGATGGAAACAGAAATATAAGTTGAAAAAGTTATCGACACCGCTCAAAAGTTATGTAAAAACATTCAGAGACAAATTAATAAGGCGCTTTGAAGTTCACTCCGGGAAAGCCTTTTTATTAGGGGCCTTTGCCTTTACTGCAAATATGAAATTCTTTCACCTCAAACGCGCATTTTCAGTTAGTGAGAGGAAGAAGTCATTCAGAAAATTTGAATTTTTCAGCTCTGATGTGTGAACAAATGTAAAACGAAAAAAAGCGTCAGACGACGAAACAAAAAAACATAGCGGGAAGAACTTCGCAAGCGACTCGAGGTGTCGGACCATTCTAAACATAACCGTAAAAACAGCCGTTTTTGACAACTTTGTTTGTCCCGAAACAATTATTGTTTTCCAGAGTTAACTAAAAGATTTGGTAAAAAATTAATCAGGTTTTCTAACGGGGAAAATTTCAGTACAGATATAATTGATGCTAGCAAACAAAAACAGTTATGACTTCGCCCAAAAAACAAAAAAAACTCAAAACTAAACGCGCAGTCCACATTTTGAGAGAAACTCAAGATATCTTGAAACCGCGATATCTTGCAATAAACAAATTTGGTAAAAGTGAATAACCGAAAAGTTTAAGATAATGTTAAAGATAGCTACTAAAGCTGAGATGGTCTTTAAATTTTAGCTCACTCTTTAAAGTTCTCAACTCAACTCGCCTAAAAAAATTTCGGTTACCCATGATCTCAACCGAATTATTTTAAACAAAATCAAATAACAAAAAAAACTGAAATCAAAGAAAAAGGATAAAAACCTAGAAATTTTTCAATCACACATAGAGGCAGAGCAAATAATACTATAGATTATGCTGGCACCTCAGCGACACTCAAGAAGGTGCCAAATACAGGAATAATGGTTACAGTCACATTCTATAAAATAGCACCAAAAGGCAGGCATCTCATAATTTTACAGTTTGAAAATTGATCGAAAATTTTCAGTAGAAAAACAATTAAATTTCGTCATCAAGCATTGGAGGCTCAGTAAATTTCCATAGCCATTTTTCCGTGGAAATCAGAAACCAGAAAGAGAACAGTGAAACAAGAAATTAGACTTGAGACCATGAAAAAAATTGCTAAAAATGACAAAATATTGTTAAAATCAAGTAGCAATCAAAAATTTAATGAATAAAAAAATTTAAGGCAGAAAACTGAAATCTCTGACGGTATCACTTCAAACGCAAAAAATTAGCTCTCGAAAAAATGTATTATCAAATTCAGAATGTTATATTAATGCAAAGTAGATCAAAGAACAATTCTATAAAAACCCGAACTGCAAGCAAAAAAATGAGACAAACGAACGAAAAGACGGCTAAAAACGGTTATATATTTGTGGCAATCTGTCAAAAACAATTTTCAAGGTCAAAAATTCATTCACTCAACGCAGCGCAAAAACAAAAATTTCTCTCGCTCAGAAAAAACTAGTTTATGCGGCAATTTTGCCAACTTTCGCTAAAACCCCGCCTGAACAAATTGTACTTCCGTTAAAAAAACCTAAGAAAACCAGTACTCCTCTTCGAGTCGTAAAAATAAAGGACACCACAATAAATTCGCAGCTATAGTAACGAAAAATTTGAATTGTTTTACAAATGCCATTTATTGGTTGAAACTTTTGACGCACGTGTAATGTACTTGAATTAATATCGTTTTTGAAAAAAAAAGCAAAAGCACCAATATTCATATTTCGACCCAGCCATCAGCCAAAATATTAACGTTTACAGTGGACTACGACTCCCTATAACGTTCAATTCCGTGACGTCTTTTTTTCACCAAAAACTCTCAGCGGCTAACACTAAGATGCATTACTTATAAATCATTTATTTCCAGCAATTGAAACTATTATAGCCGGCAGACTTGCGTGCCGTAAAATACAGATAGAAACAAACGCAGAAGAGTTAGAGAAAATTATAGCGGCCAACTTTTATTCAAGGTGGGGTGTACATTTGAGATCAATTTTGAGTGCAAAAACTTTTGTTGACGCAAATGTTCGAACCCTCAAACCCGGCGTAAGAACCGGATGCAATAACCACTAGGCTATCAGTCCCTTATACGCTCTTATATTACAACCAACTTTGTTTTAGCAACAGAAAAATTCTAAATGCGAGCAATTTAGGTCACGCAAAAAGCAAGAACTGAAGCGTGAAAAAAGTTACTGAAAACGTGAAGCAACAGAATGTTCTACAACAGAATGTAAAACGAAAAAGAGCGTCAGACGACGAAACAAAAACATAGCCGGAAGAATTCCGGAAGCGACTCGAAGCGTCAAATTTTCACTAACAAAACCGTAATTGCAGCGGAAGCCACTACATTTTGTATTAAACCATTAACTCATTACCTCTCCAGGTCTGCTCTAAAAATTGATAAAACTTAAACCACTGTCACCAAGAGAAACAAAAAGCAGAAAAATGCTAAATTATTGAAAACGTTTGGTAACGTTAAAAAATCCGAAAAAATTAAGATGGTCACAAAACTGATAGGCTGAAAAAACTGCCAAGGTTATCAATTGCCCTCAAATAATTCAAGATTCTGATCTGGAAAAGATCGCGAAAGCAAACGGCAGATAAAAATCTTAGAAACTAAGTTAAATTTTTTTCAAAAAAGAAAGCTCAAATTTAAGAATAACACTTATAATTACACTTCCAATCACTTCAATTAAGACAAAAAACAGCACACCGTTGTTCCTTGTGGTACATATGCTAGACAACATGATTTCAAACTAATTCAAAAATTAAATTGATCATAGAAAAGACATAAGCAGCAGAAGAATATTCAAAGGCAAAAAATCGTTTGAATTAATACCAAGGCCGGAAGAAAGTTGCAGTAAATAGTCATAAGTGGAAATTTTGGAAAAGGTTTGCTAGCAAACTCAGTACTGCCTTATGTTGAATGAAATCAATTGCAAACAAAAGAAATGACGAAAATCTAAGAAAAAGCTGAAACCATTCATTTTTAACAACTGAAAAAATCAATAGACCGAAAATGAACGTAGATGCCAGGTCAAAGCAAAATGATACTAACTAGAATGTGAAGAATATGGGCACAATGTACGGAACACCGTAACAAAAAGACATTCTTGACTTCTGAAAGTTAAAAATCAATTTAAAAAATTCAAGAAAAACGAATACATTTCATTGTTCAGCATTCAAGACATAGAAAAGATAACTAGTCATCCGATATAAAGATCTATATCCTTTTGAAGAGAACAAAAAACTAGGAAAAAGCAGAATTCATAAATACGAAACATTGAAACATTTTGCAAAAAAATGATCAAAAAAACTTAAAAAAGACTGACTTTATGAAAAAGTTTTGACTGTTTTTCAAAAACTTAACGCCAAAAAATTATTGAATTTCTATTGAAATAAACATAAAGTCCCTCATGTTGCACAAAAAGACTATTTCTAGCAATTGCAACCAAAATACAAAAAAACTGACGAAAATAGGAATAAACTACCAAAATCGGATTAGCATATGTACAATTTTATAAAACAAAATTACATCAAGGTAGAAAGAGGTGTTGAGTATATGAATTATCAAAGAGAAGTTGCCCTATTAACTGATTTTTGACAAAAAAGACGGTTAAAAGATCCAAAAATGAAGAAATTAATAGAAAAAAAAAACAAAAATTAACTTAAAAATCAAGAAATATGTGCCAATTTTCAACTTGAAACGCATTTTCAGGCTCTGCTGTGGCATCAATTTCCGAGGTTGACTTTTCAATATAGTATCGAATAAAAATTAGTTCTACAAGAAACCAAATTAAAAGCAAAAAAACTGGGCCACTTCGACGAAAAAACGGCTAAAAACGGGTATCTATATGTGCCATTCAGTCAAAAACTACTTTTCAAAGTCAAAAAGTCATTCACTAACCGCAGCGCATAATCAAAAATCTTCTCTCGCTTAGCGAAAATCTGTTCACCAAGACAGCTTTTCTCACTTTCGCTTTTAGGTCAAAATGCCGCGTGAACAAATCTACTTCCTGTAAAAAAAATACCGAGAGAAAACCAATACTCCTCTTCGAGTCGTAAAAACCAAGAGCACCGCAATATAGCTCCGCTCAGCTTACAGCTTCGCAGCTATAAAAACATCAAAATGGCCAAGAGAAGAAAAAGGGAAGAGGGTGACTTGCCTGTACTGGCCACGCTTTGACCTCGTCCTCTCCTGCAGTGAAAAAGTAGATGAGATTCAGGGCCTTGTACCCATTCACAATTATCTTCTCCAGAGCACTGCAACAAAGACAAAAGACCCTTTAACACCCACTCCTAATCAAAGTTATTAGTGAAATTATGGAACTACAAATTGCCTGGTTAAACTTGGACGCACATGTTGTAACATATTGCGACAGTCATCACAAAACAAGCGTTTTTTCAAATATGGTCAAAGTGTGGTGTCGTAAGTGGTGACAGACAAGATCTAACAAGAAAAGCAAGACAGACACTTACAAACCAGTGTTTCTAAGTTCGACCGTTTTGATTATTTTAACCGAGGTAACGTGACTATCCTATACGCCAACCGCTTTTTAATGGTATAGCTGACTAATTATAATAAAGCCGTTTAGTAGAAACCTAAATAGTATAAAAAAAGTGACCGGAATCTTCAACGGGGGGACACTATGTATTAAGATAGAGAGGTATGTCCCGTAGGGGGGGGGGACACTTTGGGGACATTTTTAGCAACGTTGACGTTCCCCTCATTTTCTTGTACTACTAACCTAACAACAGCGTGAATGAAGTTAAGTTGAGGACTGACCTTTCAACTTTTGTCTCTTCTAAGAATGTCTTTTTCTCCTCGTCTGCCATTTCGAACAGTTTGTACTCTAGACATCCACTGAAGAGAATCACTTTTGCATACTTGTCATGCTCGTCTAAGTACTCCTTGATCTTCATCAGCCTGAATAAAATCAACATCCTCATCCTTCAAATGTTTAAAACACTCCATAAGTTCAATGATAACTACTCACAGAAACATTCTATTTCATCTGGCAAAAATTGAATCCAAGAACAATCATTGGTGATACCATCTTTGATTTTATTATGACACAATAAAGACTAAATATCATAAATTGAAGGACAAAATTCCAAACGTCCAAAACAACTAACAAAAAGATAACTGACATGCAGCGATTATGCACATAAGCATGCACAATATAGGAGCAACAGAAGTACATTGATTGAAAAAACAAAGACAAGTACAGATTATGAATTTATCAGGACTTACAAACAAAATTTCGATTCATTTTTAGATCTTCAGGCCAATCTGCAGACAACGTAAAATCTTGAACAATTTGATCGTAAAATCGTAACAATTAAACAACTTTAATCCTAATATTTTGTATAGCTTTATTTTTGCTAACAGATGATATGATCCTGCTTTTAGACAAAATATCAAAACAAACTTCAAGCGGCGAAAGAAACGTTGTTTTGAGAAAAGATCATTTAAACTCTTAGTAATTATGTTCCTAGTAATTCTGTATTTCAACTCAAATGATGTTTTACATGTTGATAAGTTTTAGGCAGGTTCTCAGTAATACCCGACCGAACAAATGCGACAGAAACTGCGCACAGAAAAACTGCATCAGTCAAAAGCAAGAAAGAACAGTCTATCGAAAACTTTCTTTATTCTGAAAAAATAGTTTAATTTACTTTATGCCATCAACTATGAGTGGTTCTAACGTTATATGACTAACAAGCTGTGTTTGTTTGATGTAGCAAAAATTAGAAAAATTTATCAAAACTTGATTCTGCTTTTTTGCGTCTAGCACTAACGTCGGAAGAATTGCTCTCAAACGACAAGCAGATGGAAAAACAGATGACCACAAAAGGATTCGCACCATTGATCTCCCGCTCCCTAACCAGAAGCACTGACCACTAGGCTATCAGTCCCTGTTTTTATCAATGTTGCAATCGTTTTTATTTTAGCATCAAGCTTTACTTTCGAATGAGAATAGAGATCACTCAAAAATGAAGAACAAAAGCGTGAAAAAGTCACTTGAGAAGCCAAAGAATTGTTCTAATCTAGAAAAGCGCTACTGTTTGCAAAAACTGCAATGAAGTTCATTAGAGAGCAATTAATCACAAGCACCAGGTAATTGCTGAGAATAGAATCTCAATTGAACAAGACTCAAGAATTTTGAAAAGCGAAAAGTATATTGCTACTTCATAATTTTGACAAGCCCTAATAATTTACAAGATTCTCCTAAACACTAGGTTTAAAACAAACTAAAGACTATTCTGTTTTCTATCGTCCGCTAACTAAATTGCTAGCTAAGCTAAATTTTTAATACACAAACGTGTCCCCAGGGCAGAACAGTCAAAACATTTGAAATGTTTCAGACAAAAGCTCTTGTTCAGAAAACAAGGAAAGACAAGTGTTAAATTCTTGTTGAGAAAATACGCATGACCTATTGGCTATCAATGGGCACTACGAAAACACATCTGACAACCATCTAAAGATTTCAAGGTAACGGAGGCCAGCCAAATTTGTTAAGATGCGCGAAATGGGACAGAAAGGGGACCAACAGAAGAGGGAAATTTAAAAAACGAGTGAAAGTATATTAATACTTCATAATTTTGACAAACCCTTATAAATTACAAGATTCTCTAACATAAACACTAGATATCACTAGATTTAAAACTAAAAAACTGGATTCTGGTTTTCTATCGTGCGCTAACTAAATTGGTATCTAAAATAAATTTTGAATAGATAAAGGCGTCCGCCCTAAAGTCAGAACAGTCAGACAATTTGGGATGGGTTAAGTTCTTGTTCAGACAAAACTTGGGAAGAGAAGAGTTAAGTTCTTGTTGAGAAAATACGCATGGCCCACTGGCTATCATTAGGAACTACAAAAACACAACTGACAACCATCTAAAGATTACAAGCTAACGAAGGCCAGCCACTGGTGTTAAGGTTGGCGAAATGGGACTTGGGGCCAAATCCCAAATTTTTAGCCTTTATTATAAACGCCTAGCACTAATAAATCACAAGAACTAGAAAACTTCTTCGAAGAGATTTTCAATTGAACAAGATTCAAGAATTTTAAAAAGCGAGTGAAAGTATATTATTTCATAATTTTGACAAGCCCTTATAATTTAGAAGATTCTCTCAAAAACTAGATTTAATATAAACAAAAAAAGTAGATTTTTAGGTTCTGCTGTTCTATCTTCAGCTAACTAAATTGCTAGCTCAACTAAATTTCGAATAGACAAACGCATCCCATGGGCAGAACAGTAAAAAACTTGGGATGGGTTAAGTTCGTGTTAGAACAAAATTTGGCAAGAGAAGAGTTAAGTTTTTGTAGAGAGAACACGCATGACCCGTTGGCTATTATTGGGCACTACGAAAACACAACTGACAATAATCTAAAGATTTTAAGCTAACGGAGGCCAGCCACTCGTGTTAAAATGGGGGAAATGGGACAGAAAGGGGCCCGAACCTACCAAGATGCAAAACTTTCTCTTCCACCATGAAGTTCTGCTTCCTAAAGAGCTGCAGTGAACCGTATACTTAGAGCCATTTAAGGCTCTCAGACAGCAACAAAGGTAATTAAAGACCTCGGGCTTTGCCAATTTATCCTCAGAAGGTCAACTCAGTCAAGCGAGCTAAAGAATATTTAAGAACAAAACCGGTCAGCCTATCAAAGACGCAATTAGCCAGCCTATCAGAGCCGTGTTCAAAGATGTTAGAGAAAAAGTATTAGAAATTTTTTCTTCATCAACGAGTTTAATAAGCACAACTAACGAACAAACAAATGAATGAATTGTTTTTGTTTTGAGTGCGCTGATTGGGTCTACAGAATATTTCATAATAAAACTTTCCAAAATAAACAAACGCAAAGCAACATTTTGCCAATTTTGATTAGTTTAAAATAGGTTAGCTCCAAGCCTAAAGCTACAAGAGCTAAGTATTTTTAATTTTGTTTAATTAAAAATACTTTAGCTCTTGTTTTCACAACTGAACCTAAATATTATTATAGCTAATAATATTTGAAAGTATCTGAACGCTCTGACGGCATGAGAAGTCAAGAGAAGTGACTATACTATAAATTGACCCGAATTTTATCCTTGACAAATGAAAGTTTAGAATATAACCTATTCAAAGAGCATTTTGATCATACAAACATCAACAAGTGATGAAGTCACTTGAAAAAACAAAACCGTGAAGCAAACATTTTGCATAGACACGCACCACTACAACAATTGCTTCCAACGTTCAAGAGCAAACAGAAACATAACCGACTAAACCTCGGAAGAATTGCTCTCGAACGACTAGTGGGAGCTCTAATGAATTGCAGCCTGCTTCAGTCGTGGGGGGGGGGGGGGGGTAGCCCGAATGCGACTAAGAAGTTCAATAGTGGGCTTCAACTAACCACATTAGAGGTTAACACATACCACTATTAAGATTTAAAGTAAAAAATGGCACCAGTTTTGGCGCACTTTTCAGTTGACTTTTAGTATTAAAATGCCGCCAATTGAGTTCAGCTGCTTGAAATTGTGATTGAGAGAGAACTTAAGATCACGCAAAACGTCAAGGGCGTAAAAGTCACTCGAAAAGTCAAAATTGTCAAGCGAAAATTTTGCATAAAAAAGACACACGTTTACAATAATTGCTATTAACTTCCTTCAAGAGCAATTAAACGCTATATCATAAACCAATTCAGTTTTCAAAGACAGTTGGAACAAGAACATGAAATCTCATCTAAATTGCCTTTGAGAAAAACTTTTTTCCGCGAGAAATTGCTGACACGATTTTCCTGTATACACTCAAAAGCCCACCCAAAAACTAATCTCCCACCGAAAAACATTTAGCTCAAGTTCAGATGATCTGCCATTACAAAAAGTCTGATAACTAAATTTTGGGAGTATCAAATGTATGAATGCCATAAAAAGAGAACAACAGATAAAGTCATACCACTTGTTTTTCTTCCTAATGTAGTCCTTCTCAGACATGTTGACTAGATAGATGAGAGGCTTGGCTGTAATGAGAAGGTGTTTGTTTAACTCTTCAATCTCCACATCATTCCACTCCAACATACGAATGTGTTTGCCATCATTCAAAACTTCTGACACTTTTTTAAGCACTTCAAATTCCTGCTTTTTAGCCTTGTCACCTCCTTTCACCTGAAACACACACACACAAGTGATCACAATCATTAAAAAAACACACGATGGTACCAAAAAGCTACGTGCACCTAAAGATTTTATAAAAAGCAACACAAACAACAAATAATATAACAGTTTGAGTTCAAATTTGTCATTACACGCGTCATTACACCTTTAGCTTTTTTAACGTCTAGTAGACGGTTTGTATAGTTTTCATACAGGTTTCTCACGACGTCTGCGTCAATTTCATTCCAAATTTCATACTTTTTCTTCTAAATTTTCCCAAAAAACTGTCTGTTTTCGTAATCGTTGCTGCAAAATTGCCACTAAATTTTCAATATGATTCAGATCTGGACTGTATGCTGGCCATTCAAGTACCTTTCACTCGTTTTCTTGGAAGAAATTGCCGATAATCTTCGATTTATGCACAGGAGCATTATCTTGTTGAAAAATAATGTCCAGGAAATGCATTTTTTCTTCGTAAATTTTCAAAATTTCCAAATAATCCACAGCGTTTAGCTTGCTTGGACACTTAACAAGCAATTTGCGTCCGATCTGATCGTATTGTACCCCAATACATAAGTGATCGATTGTCCGAACTCAAATTTTTTGTGTTTTTTTTCAAGAAATCTCGTTCCATTTCTTCGAAAAACTCTAACAATTCCGTCGCTCGAGAGGCGCACCCTTGTTTCATCAGTAAAAACAACATTCTGCCAGAACGAGAATGGCTTCTTGAGCATATTGATACACCATTTTGAACGAAAACACTTGCTTTTCTTCTTCAAACTAAATTTTTTTGCCGCATTTCTTGAAAAAACGCCATATTTTTTTGAGAGTTCGTTTAACTGTACCTCTGGAAATTGCCTCGTAGCAAGAGAAAGCGTTAGGAGCCACTCGAATGCGTTCCAGTGAGGTTTTGGGATCTTTCAAACATCGGCAACTAACTTTTTTTGGATTTTTTGACAATTTTGGAGGTCTTCCGCTCGATTTCTGGGCCTCGAAACTGTTGTTTTTCAAGTAACGTTTGTATGCATACTGTGCACTGGATCGTGATTTCAAGTTCATTTGCTTTTGTATTTTAGACCATGAAAATCCGACATCTCGTAGCGTAACAACTTGGCAAACGGTAAAAGAACAAAGCGGTTTAACCATCTTTTCTGTTTAAGAGGAGAAAGTGAGAAAGAAATTTCCATTAAAACTTCTAAATTTCACACTTTTTTCACGCCTTAGCGCAAATCATGCTTATGAAGCACGAATTATGCTTTGAAAGCAGAAATCATGCTGTACGTAGCTTTTTGGTACCGTAGTGTAGCAAGCCGACAAGCCACGTCCTGATATGGCATTGCTTTAAATTAATACGGAGTTTATATTTCATAACTATGACTGGGCAGGTGCAACGAAGTGAGGCTCTTGACAACGAAGATTTAAAGGTGGAAAGATCAGACATTTAAAACATCTCAGTCAAATAACTTAACTGTGAAAAGTTATAATCTGTAAAAATGTATAATCAGTTATAACTCACAGAAACACTACCTACATCATGAGCTAGCGAACTAAAAACACATCAATTCTTAGAACTTGAGCACTGCTTACCTGTCGAGTGAGTCCATCTAATCTGCCCTCAACATACTGGATGTCCTTGAGTCTCAACTCGTCCAGAATCGTCTCAATGTCTCTCACTGGGTTCACTTCCCCATCCACGTGTGTAATCTCCTCATCATCAAACACTCCTAAAAAATTTTAGGTCTCCATTTAGTAACATAGCACCCACTAAATTCATTTCAGTCATTCATTTGAAAAGCGACTTCAGATCTTGATAGGATTCTGGGTAACAAAACAAAAGATATTTACGAATTTCGCATCTGTAAAAAAACATGCATTTTTTCGAAATTATGTGGATATTGCATATTTAAAAAAATTAATTTACTAAAGATCTTATCAAGATAAGTCATTACATTTGTTTGTTAACTGGTCTAACGCAACTAACAGATTAGAAGAGAAGCTTAATTGCAGCACTTTAGCCGAAATTGTTTCGCAATAGTACATTCAGTAAACACCAGTGGCCTAGAGTCTGTGGCCTAGAGTCTGCTGCTGTCTCGACTCCTAGCATACAGTATAATTGTGTATGAAAAATTGAGCCAAAAACGGAAAACATCAATTCGTAGAACAATAATGCGTTCAAAATTGGTGTTCTGGAGTAAAAAAAAAACTCTCATGTTTCCATGTACTATCGTCCATCAGCAAACTGGGAATCTATTTCAGGAAACTAATGATACATGCAATGATCAGTGCTGGTGATGACAACTTACTGATCACATGAAAAACTCCGTCACATTCTCTGATGTGTGAGAGGAAAGCATTGCCCAGTCCAGTACCCTCACTGGCTCCCCTCACCAGACCCGCAATGTCCACCACATTTAAGAAAGCAGGCACTTTGCTAAACACAAAAGATTCCGTTAGATTTAATTAAAATTAGGAAACCTCTCAACAAAAGTATTCGATAAGTGTGTGAATAAATCAGGATCGCAATCAATCGTTATAATAATCTAAATTTAAGCTCAAATCTGAAGAAAAGCAAAACATACCCGGCAGATTGCCGAAAAATAGCCGCCGTTGATTCCAATAAGCATGATTGGGATTGAACGAATAGAATATATTGAAAAAAAAAAAGATTTTTGTACAAAAAAATTTTTTAAGTCCGATTTATTTTGATGGCATTTCGTAGTTGAACACACTTCTGTTTCTTAGAGAGAGGCTACAGGGGCTACTATCAACACCAATAAGCATTCGAGGTGGTAACTAAGACTTATAGGAACGACGTTCAAATAGCGGGCATCTAAAATTGGGCTTTATGGGTTTATCCCGTTTCTATTTCTGACTTCAATTTTTTATACCGACTCTGTTCATTTTGAATTGCTTTGCCTAGCAACTGATGTTTAAATTCACTTTTGGCAGAATGAGAGAAGAGAGAAACTAGCCTAGAGAAGTCAAAAAGATTTCACGCAAAATGTCGAAAAAGCGGCAAAATGGTAAAGCGAAAAAAAGTTTGACGAAGTAAAAAAACATAGCAGGACAAGTCCTGACGTACAATTCAAAGAATTTTCATTGACTAAACAGAAAAACTAGACCTAGAATGGACTATGAGTGGATTGAGAAAAGCATTTTTTGAAAAATCAGATAAAAAAATAAGAAAAAAACAGAAAATCAATGTCAAAATGCCGCATGTGAACAAAAAAAACCACTAGCGAGAAATGAAAATTTAATTCAAACAAAAAACTAGGCCTAGAATGAGCTGTGAATGGATTGGCAAAACCATTGAGAAAAAAATCCGATCCACAAAATCGAAAAAAACAGTAAAAATCAGAGTGAAATTGCCGCATGTGAACAAAAAACCACTACCGAGAAACCGAATTTTTGTTCAAACACCGTTTTCTCACTCTACTTTAAATTTAGAGCAAAAAAACTTCACGCCGCAAAACCACTCGCCTTTTCGCTCCACTTCCTGTTTCGGCGTGACCAAAATCACTACTCCAATTTGAATTCAAAAATCATGAAAATGTGTGAACAGATCTTAAAAAAGACAGCGCCCTAATACAATTCAAATTCTTTGAATTGTAAAAAACCAAAAGAAGGCCAATAATAGCCCCAGCTATCGATGCGCGGCTATTAAAAATGATGGTCGTACTAGATTGTAGAATCTCGGATGATAACCTTTTGATAGCGAAAAGGAATTATCTGTTGTGATGGTTACAGTACAAAACGTGGTTTTCCTTGAAACTTCAAAAAACAAATATTCATTTTCCAGCCAGTACTTTTGACAGTGTGTATTAGAAGTTTCATCAAAATTAATTGAATTGATAGTGAGAAAATCTGTGCCCCCATAAACTACAGATCAGTCTCCAATACCAACCTTTCAAGCAGTGATGTTTTAGAATTTTAGATTTATGCTCAGGATAATTTGATAGTAATTTAAAATGTTGGCGATGTTCAATTTTTTTCATACTTTGTTTGGATAGTTATTTGAAATTTCTCTGCTCCTTGGAAGACATCAAGTATAAAAAAGAAAAACCGAAATAAATTTTTTCCAAGAATCAGAGAAATCTAGATGAAATGAGTCGACATTGGCACAGTGTTTTAATTGACAGATTTTCAATAGGCAAAAAAGACTTAAGTAAAACTAACTAAAAATATTTTTTGCTATCATTTGGCGAACTTTTATTCATAGATCAGAGAAAAAATTATATCATAAGTAATAAAATCATAGATGAGACTAATTAAATGCCATGAATTCTGTAGTCGTTTGTTAAAGTTAATGCAATATTAACTCTGACGGAAAATTTAGAATTGTTCTGCTGATCTCAATTCCCTTGAGGATACACGTTTTTAAACATTTAGTTGCAATCCCAAAGCCATTGCACGTGCTATTTTTTTACATAAGGTTTATTTGCATTCGAACGAAGTTTGAAGCCAGTATTTAAAACGTGTTGGTCTTTTTCATTTTGACTTCTTAAGTGACTTTTGCGTCCTTGAGTTTTTGTTTTGAGCGATCTAATTTTTTTATTTACATTTTCAAGCAGCCAAACTCAAGTGGCGGCAGTTCACTACAAAATGCCATAATACTAGACCTAGAATGGACTATGAGTGGATTGAGAAAAGCATTTTTTGAAAAATCAGATAAAAAAATAAGAAAAAAACAGAAAATCAATGTCAAAATGCCGCATGTGAACAAAAAAACCACTAGCGAGAAATGAAAATTTAATTCAAACAAAAAACTAGGCCTAGAATGAGCTGTGAATGGATTGGCAAAACCATTGAGAAAAAAATCCGATCCACAAAATCGAAAAAAACAGTAAAAATCAGAGTGAAATTGCCGCATGTGAACAAAAAACCACTACCGAGAAACCGAATTTTTGTTCAAACACCCTTCTCTCACTCTACTTTAAATTTAGAGCGAAAAAATTTCACGCCGCAAAACCACTCGCTTTTTCACTCCACTTCCTGTTTCGGCGTGACCAAAATCACTACTCCAATTTGACTTCAAAAATCATGAAAATGTGTGAACAGATCTTAAAAAAAAAAGACAGCGCCCCAATACAATTCAAATTCTTTGAATTGTAAAAAAAAAATACGAGCGCAATAATAGCCGGCTGAGAAGATGAGGGCGGCTATTAATAAAGAAACGTTTGGAATTTCGAAGGAAAACTTAATGGATAATCAATAGATAAAATCAAACGATTATTCATTAAAATCAAACGAAATATATCATAAATCAAACAAAACATATCCTAAAATCAAACGATTAGAAGTATCAAATATTAATCACAGGTATGCAAAGTACTGCTCTTCACTTTTGTAATTTTTGAATCAAAGTGACAATTTCTTACTTAAAAAATATACCAGCAAATTTCATATTTTTCGAAGTATTTTTCTAATTACTAAATTTACTTTTCTTTCCTAATTGTAAGTGCCGTCGAAAAATCTTAGACGATACCTACCGTGTCAACCTAAGTTGACAAGTTGACACTCAAAATGTGAACCCTGCTTAACGATAGTACCTTTGGTCAAATTGATGCAAAAACCCCATTCGAGAGTATTTCCACAAAAATGGTTCATTAAAATGTAATCTATTTACCCATTTCGTCTTATCATTATACATTTTGCTCCCATGATTTTTGATGAACGCTCATATTACCAAAATATACCTGACATTTGTCAGACGAATTGCTCTCAAACAACCGGCGGTCAAGAGGGGAAGATTAATTTTAATGCAGCTTTAGCAGGGTACAAAACTTGAAGGTCTTCAAATGATCTAGGATGCAAAAAAGGAGTTCGGCGTGAATCGGGCGTGGGGGTCTTTAACTCATAAAATTCCTCTTCACAACATAAAGTTAAGCCTCTTCGGCAGTTTTGACAAACTACGCATACTGAGAGACTAGAAAGGCTCTTAGAGAACTAATCAGGAATTCAATACTCCCGGGCTTTACCAATATTTTAAGACAAAAGGCAGAAATATTTGTTTTATCAACAGGCATACAATCATTCCATGAGGTAGCATATTTTAGTGAACATAGAGGACAGTTGATGAAAACCTGCCAGCAGGCCAACAATTAAGCGCAAACTCCCCTCCAATTAAGGAATCACATTCTCATAGGCTTTCAGAACAATTAATATAAAGTTGAATCTTTATTTAGCTAAGTTACGGAGAAATAGAAAGTTCTTGTTATCAGTTGTCAAGCAAACCTAGAAATATGCTGGCGCAGCCGCAAATTAGTTGGTTATATATTGCTCGCAAAAGTCTGTTGAATTCGATGCTAGATTCGCCCGATGTTGCATTGCCGTCTCCAAGACGCTCTATCTTCATGACCACACGTGAAATTTCAAACAAATCACCAAGAACTTTAAAAAAAGAGGGGAAAAAGGTTATTCTGGTTTCTTGACAATCAATACCACGAACAGCAAATAACTAGGCATATCTCCGCCGCTGCATTTTCAACTGTTTAAGATTGCAGGGCCAGCACCTCTTTCCGTCCAGAGACACTGGTTTGGGTGAAAGATAGTTGATATATATGTCAACTCTTAGTATTCCACACGCTGCACGAGGGTCGTCAACTTGTTACAGCCTATCAATAAAAGTATTAATCTCGTCCAGTTTAAGACTTTCGATTGCTGATTTTTGGTACTCATTTGCGAAATAAATATTTCGAAACCGTCATGGTCATCAAGTGTAATATACTGGATGAGGTTCTTCATTATCTGAGGAGACCCTTTAGAGATCTGTACGTTGAAGCCAAGATCCTGGTTTTGTTAAACTGTCTTGATATTTTGTCTTTAATAACAAAAGAGCGTGGAAATTTTAAAAAGTGAAAAAGGGCAAAGAAAAACAATAGTGCCCCACTACCTAAACTATTAATTAAACAACACTATCATTATTTTTCCATATTTCATAAAACGCTTTTAAAGCATAACTCAATTCCATGTATATCTATTATCTGTTCAAGCGTGCGCTATAAAAGCCTATTTTAAAGACATTTTATACTCGATTCCAACCACCTTTAATTAGCTTCTAAAGTTTTAAAAGCTCATCCAAAAATTCTTTTGCAATCTTAAAATTCGTATTTAAAAACACCCCATTCCCCCTATCCAGGTTTTCCAAGGGCTATAAACTGTTCAAATTATCGCTTCTCTCAACAGCTCCTATAATATATCGGACCAATACAAACCTGGCAGGTTTCCAGAAATCGAACAAGAACTGCAATCTCTGGTCAGGCACTGGAACCCTACTCTCGTTAGGGTTGATTGTACAGAAGGGGAAGTTAGAAGCCTCTGCCTCTGATTTGGTGAGAACATTGAAAAAGGTACTTTTTCCCACATTCGGGAGGCCCACGATTCCCATTTTGAGAGAAGTGCCCACTCGTCCGATGATTGCGGGCGGTTTCGGCTCGGCATCGCCTTTCTTTTTTGGACCCATTTTTAAAAGTGTTAGTTAGAAATAGAACTAGATTCGGAAATACGATGACTGCACTGTATGGTAAAACTAATCATATGCTCTTCATGTTGGATAACACGTCATGTACAAACTTTGCGCGTCAACGCCATAAACAATCTAAAACAAGCACGAAATTCGAGTTCGAACCTCAAACTATCTGATCAATACTTACTGAAACGTTTTTAGAACGATCTGTAACGGCAGAATCCAAAACACAAAAGAATACATGAAATACTCAACTAAATTCAAAAATACAGCATTTCAATTTGATAAATACAATAAAGTTATATTTCAATTCTTTGAATTATTCCAAATACGAGGATTTTCCAGAACAAGTATGGCAATTTCTCCTGGATGGGGCAAATTCCTTCTGGGGGGCGAATTCTTCCTGGATCGGCCAATCACACGCCACCGATATCGATATGTCAAATTCCTCAGTACCATCTTCGATTGCCCATTATAGATCTCCTCCAGAACCATCACAATTGTATAGCAGTTTTCGATACAATTTCTTCTGTTCCAACGCATTATCTAAACACGTAAATAAGATGATAAAATATTGAGCGTAAAGACTAACGACGGACTAGTTACTCACAAACAGCGAGTCAAGGAAGTATGCTAGCTGTCACCTTATGCGTAGGGAGACTAGTCTCACTAGGGAGAATCAAAGAAAACTTCGAAACATTTTGTTGAGCAAGATGAGACATTCAACTGATTTTTAGCAGATAGTCGAAAATAGTCATATCGCATGATATGTAGTACAAAAACAAATAGTCATACCCAGCCATAGCCAAGAAACGCTCATTCAAATATCCTTGTGATTAAAATATGATGCTAAAATAGTAAAAGGAAAGCAAACACAAACGCAGAACAAATTCGATTAAAAAAATCTTTAAGACTTTGTTCTCTTTAGAACAGCCACATTAACTTTTGAAACAAAAACAATTAAAACAATTCCGGGTAGTGTTTGTTTAAAAAATAGTTTGGGGAGTTTAGTTTGAGGAGACAAATAGAGAGCAATAGAACGCAAAATACTTCGTTAGAGAGCAATTAATTAACAAAAACTTATCACCAATTAATAATCACAATCATCACCACAAGCGTGCGGAATTACATTTGTAATGAGGCGAGGTTGAGGGGGTGGGGAGTGGAAGGGTGATGTAGTCGGTGGGGGGAGGGACTCTGAGAACCGTCGTTCACACCATGAAATAACGTCTTCATAACAGTCACGGTGAATCGGATACGAGTCTAGTAATGCATGAGCAAACACAAACGCAGAGCCAATTCGATTAAAAGAATCCTCAAGAATTTGCTCTCTTTAGAACAGCCACATTAACTTTTGAAACAGAAACAAACAAATCTGGGTAGTGTTTGAAAAAAATAGTTGGAAGACTTTAGTTTGAGGAGAAAAACAGAGCAATAGAAGGAGGATACTTCGCTAGAAAGCAATTAATTATCAAAAAATTGTCACCAATTGATAATCACCGCAAGCGTGCGGAATTACATGTGTAATGAGGCGAGGTTGAGGGGGTAGGGAGTGGAAGGGTGACGTGGTCGGTGGGTTGGGAGGGGGGGGGGGGGGGGGCTCTAAGAATCGTCGTTTACACCACCAAATAACGTCTTCATAACAGTTACGGCGAATCGGATACTTAGAATCTAGTAAGGCATGAGGCTCTTAGAGAGCCTGTTGCCCTCCCTCCGGGTACCTGTTAACGTTTTTTAGGTCGAAAAGTGAAAAGGGTCTAACGAAAATTGTGCACGCAAAAAATTGCATTAAAAGGACGAATTTAAAAGCTGCAAATTTAGCATGCACAGAGAAAGCAGATGCTGTGTTGCTAGCCGATTCGATCAAATTGTCAAATTAGAGGGTTAAACACTCAGTAGTTAATCTCGTGATATGATGCTCATAATTCAAGATCTTTTCCCTTTGTGCCCCCAAGCTTAGTGGGTGCATACTATTTGCACCCCCACCCCGACACGCCGTATTTTTACACAATGATTTACAATGTAATGTCACTGGTTCTGTAACGGGGGGTGCATAACGTACTGGGGGCGCAAACAGAAAAGATGCAAAACATCTACTTAATTGCTGTTGGGCCCGCACAATCTAGGTCTTATCTTTCCAACCCACAATCGACTTTTCAAATTTTTATATAAAAGACCATTTAAACGGGTCTTACGTATGTCAAATGAAGGGGAATCTCTCCTCTCATTGAATGACAAGATAAATTCGTCAGCTCTCCTGCACGTGTTCGAGCAAAATTTTTGAGAAATTTTAAACCGTTAAAGATTGTCTGTCAATCGCCCGCGAATTGCGCAACTATCATATTGGCGTTGCCCCGAATCAATTGGATTGTACTATCAACATTAACCTTAGGAGTATAGTAATAAAATTGGCAAATTTAATGAATGCCCGAAGTAAAAAAAACATGTGTAATTCAACTCAAACATTTTCATGTTTTCATGTCATACAAAACATTTATTCTTAGGAGAAATATTCATTTCCTACTATTTCTATCATCATATAGTCTGATACAAACTAGAGACGCGGGTAGCGGCTGAGACGCGAACATGGAAAGAAATTATCGAAAAAATTAAAAACCTAAAACATAGGTTGATCAAGTTGGCATTTGAATTTCATTAAAACATAACCGACTAAGGAATTTTGAAATTCTCGCAAAAGACTGAAGCAAGGCTGGTTCTGGCTCAGCTAACTTCACCTAAGACTCACCAAGTAAAAGAACAGAAAATGGAGGAGCTGAGGGGATGGGGTATGTAGGAATTACAGAACTATTAAAAGCCTTTAGCACCGTAAAAAGATGCTGCCTCAGCAGTTCCAGCTGAACACTTGGCTGCCAGCCAAGCCATAAGAGAACGGAAAAGCGGATTAATGACCATATGCTTTAATAGTTGAATACTCAAACCAACCCGTTAGCCGCATCAACAGTCAATGATTACGAGTTATTTTAACAGTCAATGATATGTGATTTTCACAACGGAAAGAATTGTTCGGAATTCACTCTTGATTTTGTCAATCTTGACTCGCTGGACGTCAGTATAATAAAGGAATAGCTACAAAAAACATCATTTCTCAATTAAAACAACTCGAAAAATTTTAGAAACTCGATAGACTTTCTAACGATACAGTTACAACCTTGTAATGATACAGTTACTCCGCTTGTCCATTTGCAATTAGTCAAAGCGGGGACTTAAGAAAGTACAAATGTGCCCAATACAATAACTTTTCCTAACAGATAAATGATAACAAACAAACGAGACATTAGAAAGTGACCTTGGATTCCCAACTTGGTCAACGCGTTCACGACTTCTTTATCCTTCAACATCATCTCAATCAGGGAGGTAGAGTCGAGTCTTGGCAGTTTGATGTCGTAATAGAGCATGATCTTGTTGTGGAATGTGACGTATACTAAACAAGGCGCTTTACAGTTGGGTCGGATGGAGAAATCCCCCGCTACGAAGGCCAGGACATCCTGTTGGAAAGGAAACTTGACGACGTTCTTCGAGTGGTCAATGATGTAGGTCATCCCATTGCGAGCACATACTACAATTTCTTCCCTGCCTTCGCCTAAAATCGGATGCTATCGTTCGAAAAAAATTGAAACGGCCATCCCCCTCCCCCGCCTTTGTGGACGATTTTGTTCAACCCTCAAATGCACGTACTGTTTTTACACGGGAACGCGCTTTGTAACAATAGATAATTTGGAACTACTGGTGGAAAGAGGAAGCGTATTGAGGATCGGTGAATGAGAGGGTAGGGGGGGGGGGGGGGGGTGAGTGAGAGGGGCTCCTTAGTCATCTAGTGAGTCATTTAAACGAATCTTTTCCGATTGTGTATCCAACTGACTGGCTGCGAATCATTTGAAAAACCAAACACATGTGTATATTAAAACAAAGAATTACTGTGTAACGGCACGGAGTCTAAATCTTAGAGATGAAATCAGCGAAGTCACTTCATAAAATAATCTGCGGCAAGATCCTTTCAAACATTTTTTAAAATGACGACCAGCTTCGAAGAATACACTTTAAAAACACTACGCATACATGAGAAGTCAATTTTCACAGATACAATGAGCAATGAACACTTTTTCTAAGTTACAAACTCAGAATCAAAGGACCGTTTGTACCCACAAACTCAGTGAGCATAGAGAGTGTTGAGCCATATAGCACCCCTTTAGCGTATTTCTTACAAAATGGGTTCTATAATGTGAAAACCAGTATTGCAATACAGTAGTAGAGGGTAAGCAGACCTGGGGGGGGTAAAAGGACGTACCTATGTATAAAGATTACCTATAGCCTATTTTCATCAATTTTCCAAAGACGTACCTAAAAAAGAGAGTGAGAACAATAGACCTGTCATCTTATCGTAATTACCCGGGGGTAATTATCTTAATTACCCCAGGGAAATGCATCCGCTCTAATGCACTTCAGCTAATCTTATCTACTAAATAAATTATATCAGCAGAACTTTTACTTTCAAACTTTTCATTTACGCATAATTTTTTCAATTATAAAAATTTTTTTTAGTTTTTGATTATTAATGACGTTTTGATTTCAATAATGTCAAATTATCCGAAGTTTTTCAAAAAACTTCTTGAAAGATTTTTTTTGAAAATGTCAATTTTTTTTCAATTGATTTTACTCATGATGTGAAAGCATGCAAGAAATCGATTTTTTGGCATTTTCTTTTGGTAGTTTCTGGTTCTTTCTCGGTAGTTTCAGTTTCAAAAAACCAAAACCGTTAAAAAAAATCAAATAAGGTTGTTCTAATAATCGATTAGAAATTTTTTAACACAGATTTCAATGAAAAATACTAAAGCACAGAAAACCATCACTGAAAATTTTTTTGTTTTTTTCATAGTTTCAGATTCTCAAACCTCAAACTAAAATTTTTTTGGTCGAAAATATATGCTACAGTACAACTTCAGAGGGTATTTTTCGAAGTGGAGTTCAATGGTGGTAACTTCACGGCCAATTATAGATTATGGGTTTGAGTTTTTTGAAGTTTTAGTTTCTCAAACCTCAAACTACAAAACAATTTCCTTGAGAATGGTATGCTATATCAACTCTCTATATGTTGTTTTTAAACAAAGCATTTGATGGCAATTTTTTAACCCTAAGAAGTTACACTTTTTGGTTTTTCCGAAGTTTCAGCTTCTGAAACCTGAAACCTCAAACTATTTTTTTTGGAATTGTTTGTTACAGTACATCTTTATAGCGTAATTTTTAAAGCAGAATCCAATGGACATAGTTCAAAAGTCGTGAAAAGAGGACAAGTTTGTATTTTTTAAAGTTTTAGATTCTGAAACCTGAAACCAAAAAAATTTTTGGTAAAAAATATTTAGTTCTTTTTAATAAATACCCTATTCTTAAAAAAAAAGAAAAAAAATACCTATTTCATACCAAAAAATACCTAATTCTTGCCGAAAACACCCAATTCTTGTCCAAAAATAGCCAATCGTTGTCGAAAAATTCCCAATTTTTCCCAAAAAATACCCAATTTTTGGCAAAAATACCCAATTTCTAGCAAAAAGTACCCAATTTTTCCCAAAAAATACCCAACTCTTCCCAAAAAATGTCCAATTCTGGCCAAAAAGTACCCAATTCTGGCCAAAATATACCCAAATTTTCCCAAAAAACACCCAATTCTTGGCAAAAATACACAATTCTTCCCAAAAAATACCCAATTCTTGGCAAAAAATACCCAATTCTGGCCAAAAAATACCCAATTCTTGGCAAAAATACCCAATTTTCTCCAAAAAATACCCAATTCTTCCCAAAAAATACCCAATTCTGACCAAAAAATACCCAATTCTGGCCAAAAAATACCCAATTCTGACCAAAAAATACCCAATTCTGGCCAAAAAATACCCAATTCTTGGCAAAATTACCCAATTCATCCCAAAAAATACCCAATTCTGGCCAAAAAATACCCAATTCTGTCCAAAAAAATACCCAATTCTGGCCGAAAAATACCCAATTCTTGGCAAAATTACCCAATTCATCCCAAGAAATACCCAATTCTGGCCAAAAAAAACCAATTCTGACCAAAAAATACCCAATTCTGACCAAAAAATACCCAATTCTTGGCTCAAAATATCCAATTACTGTCAAAAACACCCAAATGCTTACAAAAAATATCAAAGTGTTGCCAAAAAAAATCAATTCTAGCACAAAAATATCTGTTTCTAGTCATGAATTACACAATTCATAGCAAAAATATCCAGTTATTACCAAAATCTACTAAATTTTTTCCAAAAATACCTAATTCCTGCAAAAAAGAACCCGGTTCTAGCAAAAATATCCCAATACTTGCCACACAAAGAGACACAAATTTCGCCAAAAATACCCATTTTTACAACAAAATAGCGAAATCTTGTCAAAAAATACCCAAATTGTAATCAAAATAACAAAATTTTATCAAATATTTATCTAAAATATATCAAAAACTAGACAATCTTGCCACCATCCGTTTTTCTCTAAGTTCTTATCAACAATCCAATTATTTAGTGACCTTAAAACATCAACTTTTGAGATCATCTTTTGTAAAGACGAATCTTCTCAGGTGATCGATATAGGTTTAATGAGCACAAATTTGTCACGAATTTTTTGCTATTGTTCAGAATTAATCGTTAAATGTTTGAGTTAAATCATAGTTATTTAACAATTACGTCCTACTATGTTGTCAATTACGAACAATTAAGTGATCTCATTTTTTGTAAGAGGGTCACTCACCTCTTTGGAACAAAATTTAGTCCAACTACGTCATATGATTACTACAATTACGGATACTTAAGTATTGAATGGGGTCACTGAACTCATGTGAACAGAAAATAATACTTACTAATTACGATATTATTCTTATTTTATCGAAGCATACACCGCTCACGTGATTGAGGTCTTACTCATAATAATGTAATAATTACGTCACTATTGCATCATAATGATGTCATTTTTTATTGTAGTGTACAAACGAAAATTCAACTCATTGTGCTTATTTACCTTCTCTTCAACAACACAACTATAGTAAGCTTTTTCATTCTTTTTCGGAGACAATTTCAGTCTCCTTTTCCTACAAACCTAAGTTTTCAGTTATAAACCTTTCAGTGGATATTCTTCATCTCTAGGACATCTTCCTATTTCCCATTCCAGGTAAGTCACCTCTGTTATAGAATATGAAAACAGACCAAAAAAAAGAATAATGGGCTATTATAATCATCGTACTCATTCGCAAATAGCGTATTATTTCTTCAGAGAGAAAATTTTTTTTCAATATCTGTATTTTCATTTTATTTAGGAGTTCAACCGTCGTCTCCTAAAAAAGGCTGGAATAATGAATATCAAATCTGTGAAATTGAACAAAAATCTGAAGGCCCACTTCTTCTTCCCCGATTTCAATGATGATGTAGCAATTATAAAGGAGAGGAAGACGTGCTTCGGCTGGGTAGCTGAACCTCCATTTTCCATTCCGAGGCAGCTTCTAGTCTTCATTATTGCAATCGAGAATTTGCGAGAAGTCTCTGTTCCATACAAACAGACAACTCTAGACTTCTACGAGAACCACATCGGAAACAAAACTTTACAAGTCTCAGACAACATGGAACTGAGCAGATCAGTCCGTGCACAATTTTGTGATAATGAGTTGTCCTATAGACCAATGTATGAAAATCAATTAGGATTTTTTGAGGAGGAGAGAGAAATTAAATTTCTCTGGTGTGTGTCTGACGAGTATGACAATTTGCAGGAGCAGAAACCTGATCGGGATTGTGACGAGTGGGAAAATGGGTCATTGACAGGGAGTATAATCGCAATTATAGAAGAAGAGAACGCACTTGATCCCAAGTTAGACAACAAAAAATCGGACCAGGCAGTCCCTTTTGCGTGTTTTTCTACAGACACTGGACAAGATGCAATGAAAGAAGTACAGGGAGCATCGAGTGTTGAAAATACTTCAATCAAGTCTGCCAGAACCATCCTTAGTACTGTACTCAATGATTATACAGATTACCAAGATATTTTATCTAATGAAGCAAGTGAAAAAATATCTGAAAAAACTTCCCTCAAATCTGAGCAACCAGCGTCTTGTACACAAAAGACTGTCAAGAGAAGGGCTCCTGCTGTCAATAACCCTGAAAGAGTGGGAAGTAAAAATTTAGATGGTGATGAAAACGAAGACAACATGTGTCCTCCATCGTGCAAATTGAGACGAGCTGCTGAGTTGTATAGTAACTAAACTAACAGGCTGAGAAGTTATTTCTTTGACTGATTATCTGTATTTCCGGTATAATTTCAGATCCAAAAACTATTATTTCCTGAGGTGACTAATTGACTGTTTAATTTGTAATATTCTCTTTTTACACTCAGAAAAAGCTGAATTTCATGTGCTTTTGAATTGATACTTTGATAAAATAATGTATTTGAGTTTTACAAATGCATTTTCGAAATTAACTTTTGTTTCAAGTTCAATTTTGAATTAAAATTTATGTCAAAAAATGCCTGTTTTTGTAATATCTGTTTTATTTCTCAAAAGCAATTCTTCCCATCAGAATATTGCAATAAGCGTGCTGTCTTTGATAATAGATTACCTGGTCATTTAAAAGAAGAATTTTTGGCAGGAATTTTTAGAAATAGATACTCAAACAAATCTTTGAGTATAGAATTTACAATTTTCTAAAAAAAATGAAAACCTTTTGCATAATTTTTTACTGTTTTGAAAAAAATATTCTTTTACTATGCCACTTTTTTCAAAAAAGTCGTTTTTTTACAAAAGGTTTCTTTTTTCATTTTTCCATTTGTCAGTTTTTGAAGTTTTTTAATGTGAAGTCTTGAACTGAATCATTTTTTTAAATGAAAATCTTTTTTACTAAAATGATTTTTTTTGAAAATTGTTGTGTTTTACACACTGTTATTAACAAAAA